>NW_012101299.1:1576091-1577598 GCF_000951045.1 Mandrillus leucophaeus
AGGATGGGAAGGAAAGGGATAGAGGTTTTACTGAGAGAGGGTGAGAGAGCATAGGATGGGAAGGAAAGGGATGCGGGCTTTACTGAGAGAGGGTGAAAGAGCATAGGATGGGAAAGACCGGATTGCAGGAGAGAGGGCGCGCAGGAGAGCTGCTTCCCACGCCTTTGCTCCTGACCTGTGCGTGTCCCTAACACTGGGTCATGGTCAAAAACACGGATGGCCGCTGACATGGGTCTTTACAGGGAAAGGCTCCGCCCAAGCCGAAGGACCTGCAGCAGGCAGAACCCATCCTTAGATGAACACCCTCACTTTCCAGAAGACAGGAAGTGGGAGTCACAGCCTATTGAAATGTAGACATGATGTCTACACTTTACAGACCCACTCGGTGTCCTGCAAGAGCCCAGGCTCAGACCAGGTGCACCGTGAGAGCCGCCTGCGCCTGAACAGGCCGCTTCTCCGTAACAACCACGTCCCACAGTGTGGAGGTTCCCAGTGGCGGGTAGTGCCGAAAACAAAGGGAAGGCAGAAACAAAACTTAGCCAGGCACTGAGTGCGTGGGAAGGCAAAACCCTCTTTTCTTCTCCCACGGCGGTGGCACTCGCTGGGCGATGCTCACGGAGAGTGGGAGGGCGTCCCGCACGGGGCAGAGCTGCAGGGTGGCAGGGGTCGGCTTCGTCCTCTCTGCCTCTTGCCTTCCGCCACGTTTCCTATCCAACCCAGCCAGGCTCCAGTAACAGACACAGAATGTCTTCATTTGGAACACGGAGAGACAAATGTGCCGAGTGGGAAGGAGAGACGCCGCTGCTGGAGCAAGCCTGGTCCCAGAAGACAGCCTGATTTGAGTTAAAGCGAGAGGGCAGGAGAAGCAATTGGGAATCGAGGCAGTGGGCCGACGATGACCCGGGTTCAAGAGGCACAGTGGGAGGCTGCAGGTGTAAGGAGAAGGACGGCTCAGGTGAGGGCTGCACAGGCACTGTGGGGATGAGGCTCTGGGTGGTGACCTCTCGAAGGCAAGAAAGCACGTAGATTTCAGAGCAAAACTATCTGGGTCAGAATCCCGGATCCATTCTTTATCGCTGTAAAGTGTTGGGCAGGTACTCACAGTGCCTCTGCTTTCTCATCTATAAATTGTGTGGAACGATAGCACCAAAGTCATGCAGCTGTTAGGCAGATGGATGTGCTGGGAAGAAACCTGTTTACTAGGGGGCTGGGCTGGAGATGGGGAGCTTCTCATGGTGTCTGCTGTCAGCAGCTTTAAAGGAGATGTGGGTGTCCATCCTGGTGGTCTGCCTATCAGCCTGGGATCAGGTGGTGAGTGGCTTCTCCTACTAAGCCCAGAGACGTGTTAGGAAAACAGGCCGATATCTATCGATAAGGAAAACAGGCTGGCACAATGGCTCACGCCTGTAATCCCAGAACTTTGGGAGGCCAAGGTGGGCCGATCACCTGAGGTCAGGAGTTCGAGACTAGCCTGGCCAACATGGCAAAACCCTGTCTCTACTAAAAA
>NW_012101299.1:1577648-1588754 GCF_000951045.1 Mandrillus leucophaeus
TAGTCAGGCATGGTGGTGGGTGTCTGTAGTCCCAGCTACTTGGGAGGCTGAGATGGAAGAATCGCTTGAACCCAGGAAGTGGAGGTTGCAATGAGCTGAGATCGTGCCACTGCACTCCAGCCTAGGTGACAGAGTGAGACTCCGTCTCAAAAAAAAAAAAAAAAAGAAAATGAAACTCAAAGGGTCACGTCATCTCCATCACCTCCCAAGCGCTGCACCACTAACGAGGCGGATAGGACAGACACATGTCCAGAACATCAAAGCGGGCCCATGTGCTGGCCTTAGAGCAGCGCCTCAGAGGAGGGGGCGGATGGGATCCACAGCCTCATTGTCCTCTGAGAGGGAAGAAGCAACCTGGGAGGTCCGCATGGCCCCGGGGAGGGGGGTCCCTCTGGGATGTGCATGATGCTGGGGGAGGGGAAGGAGGAGCTGGAGACAGGGCACGTCCTGGTAGCAGTGTCACCGGAGAAAGGGGCCCTGATCCAGACCCCAAGAGAGGGTTCTTGGGTCTTGTGCAGGAAGGAGTTCAAGGTGAGTCTCAGAGTACAATGAGAAGAGAGAGTTTATTGAAAGTTTCTCAGTCACGGAGCAGGGCGTCCTTGGAAAGCAAAGGGAGGAATGCGCCATCTTCGTTTTTCTTATGTAGGGGCCTTGTCTGTGTAAAGACTAAACTAAGCTGTGCCTGCTTGCGGGGGGACCGACAGCATTACATAATGTATATTATTCTATTGTTTTCAAGAAAATGATCCTCGACGTTTCAGTGTGTAAATGCATCAAAGCATAACTATAATTATCTCGAAAGTGATAATGTTGCCAGTCCTGGACATCAAGGCTTTCTGCTGGAGGAGTTTTTGTCCTTGCAGGCATCACTGAGCTGCTTCCTTAGCTGTTTAAGGAAGGTTCCTAAGCTTCCTAAGATGTTTAATCTTAGGACCATGGGCTGTGACTGGCAAGGAGTGGGCCTTGCTAGTTTCAAGACAGAGTTGGTTTTAAAACGATGTTGCTCTGGCTCTCCTGGGCTCCTGCTTCCCCGACAGCGGTAGTCTCTTCTGCATTTTGTATACTGCAGCTATCTAGAATCTGCACATTGGAAGAATGTAAGTATACAGGAACCAGGGAGCTTGGAGAGGCTGCTGGCCTCTTGGTCTTCCTGTAGGTACTAAGGAGGCCTCACCCTTCTGGGATCCAGGATCTCTCACTCAAGGCTTGGGTTAGGCACATTAACATCTAAGGAACACTATTCACTGCAGGAGGCAATAGCTCTGACCTGCCCAAGAAGAAAGGCCTGACCTACAGTGGCGGCTGCTCTGTTCTAGGATGTGGGTGGCACAGACTGGCCAGGGAGAGCCAGAAGGTTCTAGGGGTGAGCTGCAGCTGTTGGCCCAAGGGTAAATGTTGGTTCTACCCAGTGCCACATTAAGACCGAGGGAAAGACATGGTGAACGGGTGTGGCTCTAGTGAATGGAATTTCCACCTTAGCTTCTGTTCAACTCGAGCCAGTTATTGAGTACCTGCTGTGTGCCATGCCCTGTGCGGGGCTCTTTGTCCTCCTGCTGGGGTTGTGTTTCTTGGGGGACATAGCTCTGGCCGCAGAGGGATTAATCGTGCCCGAAGGAGCTGGGAGGCCTCTGGGAAGCGTGGCCACTGGACAAAGTCTAATTCCCTTCTCTTCTAAGACCTTCATGCTTGCCTCCTGTGGTCCTGCTCAGGCTGCAAAACTGACATGGTCTCCTAAACAGTTTCTGTAGTGCTAAATTGTCAGGTTGCTAAAGCTCCGAGGCAGGAATAAGCAGGTGGTGCATGGAGCTGATGTCACTCATTGATCAGTGCTATTATACACTGGGCTACAAAGTGTGCCTGGTGACCCTTCCAGATCTATTATTTACTTGAAAGCAGTGACTACATCCACACACCCTGGGTTACACAGGGCGTGTGACGAGGCCCACAGATACGTGCCGATTTGCAGGGGCACCTGCGCTGGGTCTGGGGAGCCATCATCCTCCGCAGAAGAGGGCGACCACCTGTGGGTTTTTGAAAAAAAAGGAGTGGCATGGATTTCCCCGAGCGCCACCTCTCGTTCATCCACTCCCATTCATGATCACAGCCTGTGTCTGAGAGAAGGCTGTCCAGCTCGGGCCGTCTGGGTGTGGGGCAGGATGAAGCTCACCTACCGGTGTGGAACCGGCACCTTCATTCTCTTTAGCGTCATGCAGTCCCCACAGTGACTTCTGCTTCAGCCTAGTTCCATAACCCAGGAAATTTTGAGGATGGAAAAGGGCAGGGACAGGAGCGGCCGGGAGTGGCTCAGCCCTGAGCCCAGGGTTTTGCCCAGTCGCCTTCCATCTAGGCTGTCCCTCCATCTGCATCTGAGAAGCAACATGCGGACGTCTGTGACTGTGGATGACACCCGTGCTCCTGTGGTGACAGGAATCCGCTCCCCTCTACACAGAAGCCCTGAGCTGCTTCCTGGAGTCAGGGTGCACCTGCACAAGTCGAAAGGCCGGCTCTTGTTCTTCAAACAATAGAACCAGGAATAATTAATCATCGGATGCAGCTGGGCAGAGAAACTGGTTATAATTTACAATTAATTAACCTTCCTCTTAAAACAAAAAAAAAAACTGGAGACCTAATTTCCTGTCTGATCCATGTTGTTTTTGATATCCATTATTTTTCAACGTGTTTTCATTGAGATTAGGAAATACTTGTGCAGAATATCTCAGTCCGATTAAGGTGACAATTGCTCAGGATTTTCGTCAAAACTGTGTATTATAATGAGCCTTTCTGCAGCACATGATAAAAGGAAATATTCTTCCCGTCATTTAATTTAAAACTAAAGCCAGACTATGCCAACAATGTTCCATGTAATTTTAAGGCTGTAACTTTGTTTTGTGGTGAAAAATTCTAACTTCAGACGAGGACAAAATAAGATCAGCACTTTTCAAAACCCTTGGAAAATCCGAGCTCTGGTAAATCTCAACTGGTAGTTAAGTCACTGTCTAATTAGGATTCTAATTTCACAATCTCAATTATTTTTAACTTTCTAGTGAATATTAACAGAATGATCAGTTTTGGGAAAATACTAGGAAGAAAAATATAAACTGAGGAAATTAAAAATGATGATAGGGTTGACAATCCATATTACCTAAAACACTCAACCAGTCACTGTATAGATGATTAATAACAAACTCAGTCTGAGTATAATTGTGAAACATTCCTTTTGAAATTGAACACAGGAAGACACTTGCACTCGTATGTTTATTGCAGCACTGTTTACAATAGCAAAGACTCAGAACCAACTCAAATGCTTATCAATGATAGACTGGATAAAGAAAATACGGCACACATACACCGTGGAATACTATGCAGCCATAAAAAAGAATGAGTTCATGTTCTTTGCAGGGACATGGATGAAGCTGGAAACCATCATCCTCAGCAAACTAACACAGGAAGAGAAAACCAAACACTGCATGTTCTCACTCATGAGTGGGAGTTGAACAATGAGAACACATGGACACAGGGAGGGGAACATCACACACTGGGGCCTGTCTGTGGGTGGGGGGAAAGAGGAGGGAGAGCATTAGGACAAACACCTAATACATGCAGGGCTTAAAACCTAGATAATGGGTTGACAGGTGCAGCAAACCACTGTGGCACACGTATACCTATGTAACAAAGCTGCACGCTCTGCACATGTATCCCAGAACTCAAAGTAAAATACATTAAAAAAAAAAAGAAATTGAACACATGTCAGGAACTGAATTTAAAACAATGTTTTGGTCAGTATCAGGACATGAACGATAGGCTATGTGCAGGGCTGCCTGCCTGTCCGTCCCTGGGCCTCAGAGAGAGTATCGCTTGATAGGATGTTTTGAGACCCGGACATCCCCACCAGCCCAGCAGACACAGGCTCAGCCCACAGGTGCACAATGGGGTTGTCACGGGAGACAGGTGAGGAGACTGGAGACAGGCAGGTGCAGAAATGTCTCTTTCAGTATTTCCCGTGGGTTATCTCTCACTTACTACCTGTGTGAGCTTCAGCACATTATTTAAAGTTTTTTCCCTTAGTTCCCTTAAGGGAAAAAATAAAGATAATAATAGTATCTAGCTGGAGTGATTGTGTTGAGGATGAAATGAGTTAACCCACCTAAGCAGTCAGAGCCGGCTTGGCGTGCGTTGGGTGCTCACTGACTGCTGGGTGTGACTGTCGCCATCACCACCCTTCTAAGAGGGCTTACCCAAAAGCTGCCAAGTCTTACTGGAATTCAATAAGAAAACTTACTTCCAACAAGAAATAAAAGCCACACACATGTTTTCCCTGTAAATCTTGAAAGGAAGAAGGAAAAGGTCAGGATGTTGCCCCGCACTGGGGTTGGAAGAGGTCAGAGTGGGGCGCATCCCGGGTTGGGAATGTTAGGACAAGGTGGCCTCTGTCTCCATCGTGTGTCTCGGGTCCTCTACCTAATGGTACTGTCCTCACCAAGTCTTTTTATTATGAAAAGGAAGAGTGGTGAGGACTTGAGTGGGATTGTTGGGTTGCTGTGTTGCAGAGGAAATACACTTTTTGCAGAGGCCTTAGAAAGTGTGCAGTGAAAAAAACCAACGAGGCTTGTTGGCCCCAAGGCCTGTGGCTGCTGGTGGGACAGCAGTCATCTGCTCCGACCCACCTAGGGTAGAGTGAGCCCTTTGCTCTTTTTCTCTTCCCCAATTTCCCAGAACAACGAGGGTGATCAATAAAGAGGTTTCCCATGATAGTGAGATAACTCTGTTAGTAAAAGCCCTGAGATGTCCAGAGGTCTGGGCTCACCAGGCCCCAGGTCAGAAGGCTCAGCAGTGCCCCATGCGTGCCTCTCGGATCATCTCGTCCTGGGCTCATCTTCCATCGTGGCTTCCTCTGCTCCCTCAGTTGGGTCCGTGCCTATACGTCTCTAAGCCCCCGAGGCTGGCATGCAGCCCCATGGTCATAATCAATGTTTTACGGCACCTGCAGAGTACAGGCAATAGTAGGTGATTTTACGAATAATAATTAATAGAGCTCTCACAGCAACACCCCAATGAGGGCAGCCTGCTTCTATCCCTGTTTATAGAGGAGGAAACTGAGGCACCTAGGGACTAGGTCACTTGCCTAAGGTCACAGCCGGTGGGGGGCAGGGCTGGATTTCAGCCTCAAAAGTCTAGCTCCTGAGGCCATGCTGCTGCCTGCCACCCATCCCACCTCCTTAAGGTGCTCTGTTCCCACCACTTCCTAATCCTCGATCCCCTCTCCCCTCCCCATCCAGAAAGCTGCTAGGATGGTCCTTGTCCATGTTCTCCTCCCTGGCCTCCACCTGATGATAGCTTGTTGTGATACTTGATTCAGCTTGCGAGATATTCCTAGAACAATGAGAGAAAAATGAAGGTGAATTAGGCCTGCCACAGTCAAAGCTGTCATTCCCTTCTCCATCCCTCACAGCCCCTGAGGAACAGGCCAGCCCCTTCTCCATCCTTCATATCTGCTGAGGAAGTGGCCAGCCCTTTCTCCATCCCTCACGGCCCCTGAGGAACAGGCCAGCCCCTTCTCCATCCTTCACATCTGCTGAGGAACTGGCCAGCCCTTTCTCCATCCCTCACGGCCCCTGAGGAACAGGCCAGCCCTTTCTTCATCCCTCACGGCCCCTGAGGAATAGGCCAGCCCCTTCTCCATCCTTCACATCTGCTGACGAACTGGCCAGCCCTTTCTCCATCCGTCACGACCCCTGAGGACAGTTCCCTTCTCCTTTCCATTGGGTGTGCTGGTCCCTCCCTGTGAGGCCCTGCAAGTGTCTGCAATTGCACCTGCTGATGCCCACCACTCAGTGGGTGCTCAGTGTGCTGAAAAGTTCCCTCTCCTCCCCCACTGCAGCCCTCCTGCCTCACTCGGAGACAAGGCAGAACTAAGATAGGATCAATAGTCATTTATTTATCTTGGTCTTGATTTTTACATAAGTCAGTTTGCAATAAGAGGGCCTTCGTACGGTGTCTGCCTGCACCGAGGACATGGGAGGCCAGCCATCTTTGCTCAGATCTGTGCTTCCTGATCCACAGTAAGATGTTTCCTCCCTAGCTGGGGAGATCCTCATGGCTGAAGACAGTGTCCTGGCCTCTTGTCTATCCTCTGGAGTCTGCATCACAGCACAGGAATAGTTGTGGTGAGCACAGGCGCTAGGATGGAAAATCTCGGGCACACGGGAGGGGCACGCTCAACAAGAGTTCACGATAATCCCTCTTACCACAGGGGTGTTCAGGCCTTTACAGATTGCCAGGGGGTCCGAATAGCATCTGCTGGTCACCTCAACTCTGCAAGGAGGAAGGGGTGCAGACCAGGAAGTGGCTCAGGGAGGTCGGAGACCAGCCCAAGGAGGGGGTGCCTGAGTGGCCCCAACCAAGCGCCGTGCTCTTCCTGCCACACGCACGCATGGCCTCCTGGCGGCTCTGCCTGTTGGGCACGTGCACCTTCCATCGTCACTAAATCCACGCCCCCTTCACGTGGGCAAACACGGCCTCTTGCAGACATGTTCGTGCCTGTGCCCTGTCCTGGGAACCTGTAGTTGGCTGTTGCTTTGAAGAGCTTAGGAAACAGCGTGGAGTTCCGTCAGGTGGCAGGCATTCTAGAATTTCTCCAACAAAGCTGAGTCGGTGTGTCAGTCAGGGCCGGGAAACAGGCCGTGGAGCTGCCTCAGGAGGCCCGCGAGTCCATGGCCACACTCGGTTCTGTGTAGGACCACATGCGTTGTATGTCCCATTGCATTGAAATCTTTTCAGACTGTGATGAAAGAAATACAGGTTTTTTTTGTTTTTTTTTTTTGTTTTTTTTTTTTTAAGACAGAGTCTCGCTCTGTTGCCCAGGCTGGAATGCAGTGGCTCAATCTCAACTCACTGAAATCATCTCCCGGGTTCAAGCAGTTCTCCTGCCTCAGCCTCCTGAGTAGCTGGGATTACAGGTGTGCAACACCACGTCTGGCTACTTTTTGTATTTTTAGTAGAGACAGGGTTTCACCATGTTGACCAGGCTGGTCTCAAACTCCTGACCTTAAGTCATCTGCTCTCCTCAGCCTCCCAAAGTGCTGAGATTACAGGCATGAGCCACTGCACCTGGCCAAAATATAGATTATTTTTAAAGAGACATTGAATGTTTAGAACTGAATTATACTGATAACTACAGGGGGTTTTTTGGTTTGTTTTGTTTTGTTTGCAAGAAGAGATGCTCATATTCACAGAGTTTGAAAAACAAGTGACCTAAGCCAACCCCTCATTTTATAGTAGAAGAAAAGTGGCCCAGAGAGGTGGGACCAGAGTTGGAGCCCGGGTGCCACTGCCTGTCCGCGTCCTTCCCGTGAGAGCGCGCGGCCTCTGAAAGCAGCAGGTGGGACCCAGGCATTTGTCAATGGATTTTCCTCTCAAAGTTGCTCTTCTCTTTACTGGGGCAGATCCCAATTTGAGGGAGCCTAGAGCCTATGAAATGTGAGGGATCCTCTTTAGAAAAAGGACAGAAGATTATGAATGGAAGCAAAGGCCCAAGAAGGGGATAAGCCCTGAGACCCAGCTTCTCCAGCCCCCTGGTGCGAATTCCCGCCCTCGCAGCCACCCCGCAGGGATGCACCCGTCCCACAGCAAGTTCCTACAGACTCCCCAGGAGTGTGCACTCCGCTCATTGCTTCCCCGGTCTTCGCATGTTTGCTTGTCACTTGATTATCCTCCTCGATGAGGAGCCACTTGTACTTTAAATGCCTCCTTCACATCAGCGGGCAATTTACAGTAGGGAAGGGAGAAGGAGGGTGAGCAGTGAGGCTTCTCCATCACACAATTCAAGAGCACGGGGACGTCCTCCCAGGAGCGGCCTATCTTTCGTGCCTAGCACGAGGGGCAGTGGCAATAGGGTGGAAGGGGACCACCTGCTGGACTCTCCAGGCCAGGCTAACACCAGAGGCCACTGTGCGGTCTTTCCTTCTGCTTCCCTCTGCCCTGAGCCTTATGCAAATCCAGCTGTTAGCTCAGCCTCCAGCTCTTGTCTGAATTCCAGGGGAGGCCCAAGCTGGGACCCCCTACTTCAAAAATAAGCTTGAATTCAAACCTCCAGCATTGTTCCACAGTGTGCAGGCCAGCAGACATCCATTCTTTTACTGCAGTTCCCTGTAAGCCCCCCTCTGGGTCCAGCCAGCCAGCGTGTCCTCAGTCCATGGGGTTGCAGAAGGGGCTTGCTGCCTGTGCACTAGATGCCAATATGATGACACCAGGATTTTCAGAAAAGAAAAGCTTTCTACTAAAAGTCTATTCCCAGCTGGGTGCGGTAGCTCATGGCCTTGGGAGGCCAACGTGGGCAGATCACGAGGTTAGGAGTTCAAGACCAGCCTGGTCAATATGGCAAAACCCCATCTCTACTGAAAATATAAAAAATTAGCTGGGCATGGTGGTGTGCACCTGTAGAACCAGCTACTTGGAAGGCTGAGGCAGAAGAATTGCTTGAACCTGGGAGGCAGAGGTTGCAGTGAGCAGAAACCATGCCACTGCACTCTAGCCTGGGTGACAGAGTGAGATTCTGTCTCAAAAAAGAAAAAAAAATAAAAGTCTATTCCCAAGGAGACAGGCATCCAGCTCAACTCTGCCTCCCTGTGCTGGCTTCAAGACAGTAATTTTATTTTTAAAAGAAAAGGATTCAGCAGGCAGATTCTGGGATTAGCAGGTGATTGGTGGAAGGAAAGGGGAGGTTTGGGAAGCCCTTCGGCTTGTGCAGTTATTTCTTCATGATAACTCATGGGCTGTGTGTGCAAATTCTGGGGGCTTAGGGGTGGAAATTCAGGCCATGACGTCAGCAAGCTTATTCTGCACAGACACCGGTTGAGCAATTTGGTTCCTACAGACTTCAGCCAGTTCTCTTATCTCCGGGCGGAGGGCGCATCAGTGTTTCAGCAGATTGTTTCCGTTCTTGTCTGCCGTTCTGCCAACTCAAGAACTTCTGTTAATCATTAGTTTCTTTAACTCTTTGAGGCATCGTTTCATTATTAGGATGCTTGCTTATCTCTTGAGTGACTGACTGAGTGGGTGGATGACCCAATCGATTAACAAATGAGTGAGAAACAAGAGAACATCCTCACCACACGGGGACCTGTTTGGGCACGAGGCAGGTGAGCAGGAGACATCAGGCCCAGAAGTTCTGGAGGCTCCCTCAGGTGCCCACAATACAAATGAAGAGGAAAGAGTCAGAGAAAACAAACAAAAAGAAGGATAAATGAGCCTGGCGTACTGGCTCAGCCTTCCTCTTTCAAAACTTTTTTTTTTTTGAGACAGAGTCTTGCTCTGTTGCCCAGGCTTGAATACAAAGGTGCGATCTCGGCTCACTGCAAACTCCACCTCCTGGGTTCAATCTATTCTCCTGCCTCAGCCTCCCGAGTAGCTGGGACTACAGGCGCTGACCACCATGCCTGGCTAATTTTTGTATTTTTAGTAGAGACGAGGTTTCACCATGTTGGCCAGGCTGGTCTCAAACTCTTGACCTCAAGTGATCCACCCACCTCGGTCTCCCAAAGTGCTGGGATTACAGGTGTGAGCCACCACACCCAGCTCAAAACTTTTTTAAAACTAAATTTGAGCTCAGCAATCCAAAATACAATGGCAAAAAACTGCAAATCTGTAAACTGGGCGTAACTCTTTCCTCCTCTACTCTGCACCAACTGAGGTGACCAGAAGGGACCGAGCAGTCTGGGGCAGGGCTTGCCCACTCACGCGTCCACGGCTGACACCGGCTGCTAGCTGAGGCCTGCTTTATGTCAGCTAGGACGCCAAATGTGGCCTCTCCATTTGGCTGGGGCTTGCTCACAACACAGCAGACGGTGTTCGGGGTGAGTGACCCAAGCAAGAGAGAACCAGGGGAAAGCCATACCACCCTGTATGAGGCCATTCTCTTTGCGATAAAGAAATCCCTGAGGCTGGGTAATTTAGAAAGAAAAGAGGTTTACTTGGCTCCTGGTTCTGCAGGCTGTGCAGGAAGCATAGAGGCATCTGCTTCTAGAGAGACCTCAGGAAGCTTCCAGTCAGGGCAGAAGGCCAATGGGGAGCAGGTGCATCACATGGCGGGAGCAGGAGCGAGAGGGAGTGAGTAGGGGTGAAGGAGGTGCCACACACTTTTATTTATTTATTTATTTATTTATTTATTTATTTATTTATTTATTTTCATGGTTTTATTTTTTATTTTTTTTATTATACTTTAAGTTCTAGGGTACATGCGTACAACGTGCAGGTTTGTTACACAGGTGTACACGTGCCATGTTGGTGTGCTGCACCCATTAACTCGTCATTTACATTAGGTGTATCTCCTAATGCTATCCTTCCCCTCTCCCCCGACCCCACGACAGGCCCCATTGTGTGATGTTCCCCACCCTGTGTCCAAGTGATCTCATTGTTCAGTTCCCACCTGTGAGTGAGAACATGTGGTGTTTGGTTTTCTGTCCTTGTGATAGTTTGCTCAGAATGATGGTTTCCAGCTTCATCCATGTCCCAAACAGCCAGATCTCACCAGAAGCTGCTTACTATCGCGAGGACAGCACGGAGTGGATGGTGCCAAACCATTCGTGAGAAATCCAGCCCCATGATCCCGTGGCTCCCACCCGGCCCCAACTCTGGTATCAGAATGACAATTCAACATGAGATTCGGATGGGGACACACATCCCAACCGTAACACACCCTTTATGACCTAGTTTCACAAGCATCACTTTCTGCCACATTCTCTTCATTCAAGGAGCAAAGAATCATTTCTCCTTTGGGGAGTCTCACGCCCTGGAAGTAGCACCGAAGGTAGTACTGGAAAATACGGTGTGCCACACTCAGCAAGGCGTCAGTCTCTGTGAAGTAAATTATACTGAGACATCAGTGACTTCATAAAGAAAGGGCATGAATAACCCCTAACCACAAATAATGGCAAGAAGTATCTGTGGAGGCATCTTGGCAAGAGGCTTCTAATGTTCCATGCCTACATACACATCTAGATGTGTATAAGAGACAGGGATTACAGGTGTGCAACACCACGTCTGGCTACTTTTTGTATTTTTAGTAGAGACAGGGTTTCACCATGTTGACCAGGCTGGTCTCAAACTCCT
>NW_012101299.1:1588944-1605106 GCF_000951045.1 Mandrillus leucophaeus
CTTCCTTTCTTTCTTTCTTTCTTTCTTTCTTTCTTTCTTTCTTTCTTTCTTTCTTTCTTTCTTTCTTTCTTTCTTTCTTTCTTTTCTTTCTTTCTTTCTTCTTTCCTTCTTTCCACAGAGTACTGGCCTTGCCTCACCTAGAAAAACAATGCCAGTGAGGTCCTAAGGAGCCCGTTCTGCAGGAGCGCACGTGAGAACTCTTAGAGAAACCGCGGAAAGTGCAATTTCCCCAGAGAACCCTAAAGCTTCCTGTTTCCCTTCAGCCTCACATCTGTGTGCCCTAAGCTGGCTTTGGATTTCTCTTTAGCTGGACTTCATTGGCAGGTGCAGCAGGAGGATGTGGGGCGCCCCCTAGATACAACTGCCAAGGGGCTTTTAAGTCTACCTCACTCCCGGCCTCCCTTTTTGTACTTTCTAGAACTCCTCTTGGTGCCCTCTCTACCCACACCCTCGTGCCCTTTCTGCTGTGCACTCACCTTGCAGCAGACCAATGGATTTGGATGCCCCACCTCCATGTGCACCACACCTGAGCTCTGGGGGAGCTCTTCACTGCCGCGCCCTGGGCACTGCGTCTTAGGCCTTGGCTGTCATTTGGAAGCGAAGTCTCTTCCCTCTTAAAGCATTGCCAGAATACAGGGGGGAGAGCTGTCCTTTCCTGGGCTCGAGTCCTTTGTAGAGGCTAAAATGGCACCTGATGGGCAGCTCTGTCTTCCTCCTGTGAATAGAGTTGAGTAGACCACTCTCATTCAGTGGATTTGCTAGAGGAGCTTCATCTGATGTTATACTAACGACCTCAAGAATTCACCTTATGCTAGACCTTTTAGGTCCATGATAGTGTTACTGTCACCTGTGTGGCCAGTGAGCTCTGCACTCCAGCCAGCAAGAAGTGGGAAAGAGAGGCGGTGGTCACACATTTTCCCCTTAAAGGCGGGAGCCAGGTGTCACTCATCACCTTTTCTCACCCCAGCAACCTCACATCTGGGGAGGCTGGGAAAGGTCTTTATCCTGGGAGGCTGTGTGCCCAACTACAAGCCAATGGTTCTTTTACTAAAAAGAGAAGGGAGCGTGGGTGTTGGGGAAAATGAGCAGGTTCAGCCATTCCACCTTCCACAAGAGCCTTCTCTGATTTCCTCCAACAAGAAAGAGGCTTCTCTGACTTCCCAGACCCCACGGTTCTTTCCGGTTTCTACCTTGCCCACTTTCCCCGTCTTGCAAGTTGCAGCTCTCCTTCTGTTTAGTGTATTACAAACGTATAAGCTTTGTCTCTACCTTACTATACCCTAGGGAATTGTGTGTATTGAGTACTCAGTCTTTGTTCAATAAGGTTAATTTCCCTGAACCTCCAATTCCTCAGTTCTAAAGGAGAACTTAATATAAGCTTGGAGGTGCATCACATTCTCTGCAGAAGGAGAACTCACTGCTAAGAAAGCAGCACCAAACCATTCATGAGGGATCCACCCCCATAACCCAGACACTTCCCACTAGTCCCCACCTCCCAACACCTCCACATTGGGAATTAGATTTCAACATGAGCTTTAGTGGGGACAAACAAACCACTTCCAAACCACAGCACACGTGTGAGTGAGATCATTCAGCATTCGTCTTTCTGCCTGGCTTATTTCACTGAGCACAAGTCCTCCAGGTTTATCCGTTAGGTTGCAAATGCCAGGATTTCCTCTTTTCTAGCCAGTCATTGTTAACCAGAATGTGCACCAGAGTCACCTGAAGAGGTTTTGCAGAAAAGGAGCCTATATCCTCCTCACTGTCCCCAACAAATACCAATTCTCCTGCCTGAAGTGGGCCCAGTGTCCGTATCAGCAGCACGCACATATGCACAATTCAGTGGACTCCCCTGCAAACCACCGTAAATCTCACTAGGCAAATATGAAATCATAGTAGTGGCCGGCTTTTCATCCGGTTCTCTCAAACAACCTGGAAAATGTCACTTCATCCCAAACTCGCACCTGAACGTCCACCTCCTGGCTGCCACAGCGACTGGAAAATGACAGACCCTGGAAGTCTGGCTTCCTTCCTTTGTCTTCTCCTCCCTGACCTCCGCAGGCTTCTGAGCTTCTGCACTGCCAAAGCTTCTGAGGCTGTGAGACAGATGCAGAGGGGAAGGGGACGCTAGAGGCGGCTGTCGAGCCCCTAGCTTTGAAGATCAGGACTCAAGAACACACAGTAGGACTAGGGCTCAAGTCCAGGGCACCAGGGCTCCTGAATTCATTTTTCACTGAGTGCTGCTCTCCATACTCCGGGATGCACCACGCGAAGATTCCTCTTCATTGGCCTTTCTCGCCTTGAGCGCGAAGCGATTTTGTCCTACTGGCTATGACCTTGATGCTGTTTGGCAGGAATGAGTAACACTCCAAATAATGGCACTGGCCTCTTCAAGGTATAGTGACAAGAAATGAAAAAAAAAAAAAAAAATACACAGCCCAGATCCTACCTGGGGCTGAAGCTCTGGATACAACTTTTGGCATCTTCGAGAGAGGCAGCCATTGACCACCGACTGTCCCCGGATGTATCTTTCTTTTCTGATGCGAAAATAGCCCCCCAGCAGGACAGGGAAGGTGAAGAAAAGATGTATTCTCCAGTTTTTCCGAGTTAATTGTACTTGCTCAGAAAGCCAAGCGATTCATTTTGCTCCAAGTCAGGAGTCCATGCAATTAATTTCGTTGATGAAATAGGGTTTCTTCTTCTGCAAAACTCTGCTTCTAAACTATATTTGGTGCATGGCATTTAAGCCAACTGCCTCATTAAGCTGGAATTCTGCAGAAACATGTTTGCAGAATAGGGACATTTGGAATTAATGCTAAAATGTCAAGGTTTCTTCTGCCCAGCTCTTTTTTACCCCTTAGTCTCTTATACTTCATTATCACGTTAATGAACAACTAACATACAGGAAAATAAAAATGGCAAGGAGCGATGTGTTCAAGGACACTGAGGGAAAATAAACTAAAGCTGCCCTAGTTTTGTACGGCCAGCATTTTGGCATGGCAGAGGTTCTTCACACGTGCCACCGTCTCGATGTGGGATGACATTGAGAGGAACTACCCTCTGCCATCACACACACCAGATACCTGTCATCCTGAACCCGATGACCCGATGGTCGCTAACTTCCGTTCTTTTATTTTATTTTATTATTTTTTTGAGACCAAGTCTCACTCTGTCACCCAGGCTGGAGTGCAGTGGCAAGATCTTGGCTCACTGCAACCTCTGCCTCCCAGGTTCGAGTGATGATTCTCCTACCTCAGCCTCCCAAGTAGCTGGGATTGCAGGTGTGTGCCACCATGCCCAGCTAATTTTTGTATTTTTAGTAGAGACAGGGTTTCACCATGTTGACTGGGATGGTATCAAACACCTGACCTCAAGTGATCCGCCCACCTTGGCCTCCCAAAGGGTTGGGATTAAAGGTGCGTCTCTAAGTTTCCTTCTAACCATTACATTTGATAATCTGTAAAGATGGTTTTGTTCTATTTCTCTGAAGAGTGAATTGAGCTTCATGGAAACACTCTGGCATTTGTCGATGAGATCAATGGAAATAGAATATTCTCAGCCCAGCCTCATGGCCAGCCTTCACCCACATTTTTTTCAGTTTCTTGTCCCAACAAGCATGACCCACTTTGGCCTGTGCTGGTCAGAACCAAGCAGTAGCATTTCCTTTAGCTCAGAGAGCAAGTCTAGAAATAAGATACAAACCACCTTGGGTGGAAATGAGGGGTGACCCTTGCCCACCTTGCCTGGTGGCCTCTTGTGGAACCTACGGGGTAGGAATGAAAGTGGCCTGATGTTGCACTTGGCCAATGATTGATCATCCTCTGGTCTCAGAAAAGATTGCTTTGGGTTCAGAGGAAAGAAAGAAATGAGTTGTCTCTTCAGGGGTTTTGTTGTTATTGTTGTTTGTTTGTTTCTGTCCAAAGCTGCTTCATTTTTAAAGCCCTTGTTGCAGCAGCCATTTTTCTGTTTTGGATTTTCCCGAGTTGGCTGTGAATTAATGTCCCATGGAAACCACTGCAGGGCTCCTCTGCTGATTTCTGTGGGCTCTGCACCTTCTCCCTCTGCGCTGTGAATTCTGCTCACTCCCGGGGACTGTACTCCAGCCCCATTGGCCCCTTTCTTGTGGCCCTGCAGTGCAGACGTGATTGAGCACAATCACCCACAAATTGCATGGCAAATGGTGCCTGTTTTTTCCAGCAGACCATCTGCTGGAGTCAATTACTCACCATTGCAAACGAGCAGACCGGGCAGATCCGGTGACTCTGCATAAAGTCACTTCTGAGTCACCTCATCCCAAACTCGCACCTGAACGTCCACCTCCTGGCTGCCAAAGCAACTGGAAAATTACAGACCCTGGAGGTCTGGCTTCCTTCCTTTGCCTTCTCCTCACTGACCTCCTCAGGCTTCTGAGCTTCTCGGCACTGCCAAAGCTTCTGAGGCTGCGAGACAGACGCAGAGGGGAAGGGGACGCTAGAGGCAGCTGTTGAGCCCCTAGCTTTGAAGATCAGGACTCAAGAACACACAGCAGGACTAGGGCTCAAGTCCAGGGCACCAGGACTCCTGAATTCATTTTTCACAGAGCCCTGCTCTCCATACTCCGGGATGCACCAGGGGACAGGAGGTCAGACCCACCACAGGCTTTGTATTTCAGGAGACTCCACCGAGTTGTTCTGGAGTCTGCTGCAGACTCGGCACTACCTTTGGTGGGGGGCTCTCTGCTGGGGAGTCTGACCAAGGCAAGATGAGGAAGACTCGTGTGACAGGGGAGCACGGTTCAATGAGGTGCAGCATCCCCCTCAGTGCCACACCAGGTGCCAAGATATCTGGGTGTGGGGGGGGGCAAGCGGGCACATCTCACCCCCAGCCCCACTGCCCTCAGAGCCTGGCTCATGCTCCCACCCCAGGAGGAGCATGGGCAGCGTGCCTGCTTCAGGCCTGTGGGCTTGGCTGTGAAACGCCACCGTGGATGACACCGACCCAGTGCTAAGCCTCCCTTCATGAATCCTCCTCCCGGCCAGCTGGTCTCCTCCTGCTGCCTCCCCACAGGACCTGGGAGGCTGCTAATGTGGGCTACTTCTTCCTTATCTGGGACTGTGCCCTCCTGTGGGCAGTCAGCCCTCGGCTTCCTTCCAATTTACGTTGTTCTGTTGTATTCGATGCCCTCATTTTGTTTCTGCAAAGTGTTTTCAAGCTCCTTAATCACCTTTCTACACTACAGGTACATAGAGCAGATTTGTGGTACACACCTAATAATAACCAGTTGAATGGGACTCATAAATTATTTTAATCATTATTTTAGAAACAAATCTAGAGGGAATTAGTTTCACGATATATAGACCCTGTACAAGACAGAACCCCTTGACCCAAGAGCTGTTCACAATGAAATGGGTTCTCTGACTGGTTACACTTGGGAAGTGTATGCTCCCAATGTGTTGAAAAAAATGCTGTAGAATTTTCCCCTCTAGAATAGAGATCACACCCTACAAAACTTGTCTGTCATTAAAACTCTAACCAGGACACTGATGGGCTAGGAAAGAATAATGGGTGTTTCTGGTTGAAGCCCAAGAGAATCAGTCTTTCATTTCAGTCCTTCTGAAGATGGATCCATTTTGGTTTTCTACCATGCATAGTGAGCTTGTATGCTTCTTGTAAGAAGCCACACATAGTGAGCTTGCACCCTTTGTGTACTGCAAGAAGCATGCTGGGCCTTTGGACTCATTATCTGAGGAGGGAGCTCTGTGTGTGCGTTAATCCCTGGCCTGCTTTTGGGGGACTCAGCCTCTGCCAGAGCTCACTTTCTCATTTGGTTCCATCTGCATGGGACATGCTTCCATGTGAATTTACTTTCTCCAGTGCTGTTTTTCTAATCATACTAAAGTAATAACAATAGTCCAATCATAGTTCAACTCAAAAGTACATGTTGGGCTCATAGTGTTCAAATGTGTACAAAGAAAAAAAAAACATTTCCAGATGATTAGCATCTGTTTGGTTGAGCTTTGGTTAATGAGGTTTTCCTGTGCTGGACTTAGTCATCAGCATCAGACATTTCTTAAGCCCCCAAGAAATATAAGCATGTGCAGGACACAGTGAAGATTCCTCAAAGATTGTAGCAGATAAGGGATTCTGCAGGGACTCATTTCTTTCCTGGCCGCCTCATGTTCCTGTGTGTGCAGCTCCAATTTCCACTCACTTGTAACTATTCACATTTCTCTACTCTGTTTTCCCTTAGAGGAGATTTTGAAGACACACATCGCACATTGGTGGTCTCCGGACGGCACGAGACTCGCCTACGCCACCATCAATGATTCCCGTGTCCCCCTCATGGAGCTCCCAACTTACACCGGCTCCGTCTACCCCACCGTGAAGCCCTACCACTATCCCAAGGTAGGCAAAGGGACACTGCACAGCAAATTCTTTAAATTATTCATGAGCACCCCAGCCCTGCTCACTCAGTGTGCAGACGTGATCATCAGACATGTATATGAGCAAAGCAGTTAACAAAAGAAAGATTAATCATGTCTCATTACATTGCATTACATTCCCACCTCTGTTGAGCTGAGTCATTGGCAGGTTTACTTCTTTTAGACAGTCGAACTACTGTTCATCACCTGACTGAACTTCACTGAACCAAAATACATAGGGTACCTAGCCTCACCACTCCCCAGTGATGAAAGTGCACCTGACTTCTCTCACGCATCTTATTTCTACTTTGCGCTTGGCCTCTGGGAGGGCAGAAAGACTTCCATCTGCCCCTGGTCCCCTGGGTCTGGGCAAGGCTGTTTTGCACGTGGTCACTGCTACAGGCTAAATGTTTGTGTTCTTGCCAAATTCATACATTAAAATCCTAACCCCCAAGGTGTTGGTATTAGGAGGGAGATCACTGGGAGGTGACAAGACATGGAGGGCAGAGCCTTCATGATTGGGATTTGTGCCCTTACAGATTTGTCTGTTTTCGTGCTGCTGATTAAGACATACCCAAGACTAGGCAATTTAGGAAAGAAAGGTTTATTGGACTCACAGTTCCACGTGGCTGGGGAGATCTCACGATCATGTCGGAAGGTAAAAGGCATGTCTTACGTGGCGGCAGACAAGAGGAGAGAGCTTGTGCAGGCAAACTCACCTTTTTAAAACCATCAGATCTTGTGAGACTTATTCACTATCAGGAGAACAGCATGGGAAAGACCTGCTCCCATGATTCAGTTACCTCCCACCAGGTCCCTCCCACAACACATGGGAATTCAAGATGAGATTTGGGTGGGGACACAGCCAAACCATATCACCTTATAAAAGAGACCCCAGAGAGACCCTCCCTATTTCCACCATGTGACGATACAGCAAGAAAGCATCCTCTGTGAACCAGTAATTGGGCTCTCACCAGATACTGAACCAGCTAGCACCTTGATCTTGGACTTCCAGTCCCCGGAGCTGTGAGAGATGCATTGCTATTGTTTGTGAGCCACTCAGTTTATGGTATTTTTTTATAGCAGCCTAGAGGGACAAAGACAGTCATGTTCTGACCCAATGAGCTGGTAGAACAGCAAGTCTCCAGTGGCTGGGAGAGAATATTGAGGGAAGCAGGGACATCCAAATCTCGCTTTGTTACCAAATCAAAGCATCCCAGCATGAGTGGAGGGCCTGATGCTAAAACCTCCACAGCCATTCAGCTGGAGAGAGGTCAGTGCCCGAGTGTGGACACAGCTCCCATAGACACGCATGCTGGCCTCTGGCTTCACTAGACTTCTCCAAGACCCCTGGGCTGGATGGAGGTGAGCAGTTTCCTGCCTGCACCCTGCCTGGTGACTGGAGGCTCACTTCCTGCCATGAGCTGCCTCTGCCAGGGGGCATTTAAACCTCAGCATCCTAGCCCACCAGAGAGCTCTGAAAGCTGATGGTATGTGCCTGCTCTGCCATAATCACCCCCACAGACCTGCTGGCTTACAGTTTACAGCAAGAGGATTGATAACATATAAGGCAGATACATGAGGCCAGTAAGGTTCCCAGAGTGACAGCCTAGAGAAAGGAAACACCTGGTGTCTTAGCTCCAGCTGCCACAACGAAATAACACAGACCTAAGCAGCTTAAACAGCAGGAATTTCTTTCTCATAGTTGTGGAGGCTGGAAGTCCAAGATTAGGGTTCCAGCTGATTTGGTTCCTAGTGAGGGCTCTCTTCCTGGCTTGCAGACAGCCACCTTCTTGCCATGTCTTCACATGAAAGGGCAAGAGAGGGTTCTGGTGTCTCTTCCTCTCCTTTTATGGACACGGATCTCATCACAAGGGTGCCACCCTCATGACCTTATCTAACCTCAATCATCTCCCAAAGACCTTACTTCCAAATAGCATCACACTGGGGGTTAGGGCTGCACTGTATGAATTGAGGGACATATTCAGTCCATACACCTGGTAATACAGGCTCTTTTCAACAGCCTTTGATCAACATGGCCAACATCCAAGGGAGCCCCAGAAGGAAGCAGCACAAGGCTCTTGTGGCCACAGCCTTCCTTTCTGCCTTTTCGAATTCTGAGAGCATCTGGACGTTAACATGTGGATTTGCCTTTGACAGAATTCCTTCACTCCTTTTTCAGCTAACCTTGATTGGTCTTAGTCTGTAGCATGTGGAAGGGTCCAGGATTTTAGTTGGAAGCATAGTTAAATAGAGAAAAGTGTACTGGACTGATACTAGTTCCTTCTAACCCTTCTACGTTTCTTACCAGCTGTTCACAGCCACCCCACCCACCGGAAGAGCTGGTGACTGTCTGACCTTCATCTGACCTGGAGATGAATTGTTCCCATGATTGTCTTTTTGTGGGAGTTTCCCCAATCTAGGAGTGATAACCTGGAATCCAGTAGGGTGCCCTTGATTTTACAGTGAACCCTCAGACAGGTGCTCTGAAGCTGGGATTATGAAATCCCAGATTACTCAAGATTTGGGGTTTCATATTTTAATAGAAAATCAACATATTCTGGCTGACAGAATTCAGATGCTCCTTGCCGCAGTCCCACCCACTCCTCAGAGGCATGAATAGGCAAGCCTGCCTGACATGCCCTGTCGTGGGCCTGATAGCCTCTGTAAACCTGAACGTCTTCTGCAGGATGGAAGTGAGAGCATCAGACAAGACCCTGAAGTCTCCCTGAAGAAGAAACGCCACATCTCTCCCCAGACCCATACTTGTCCCCCAGAGAGTGGGGAGCAGGGAAGCAGAATAGTGCCCCAGTTCCTTTTTGAAGGAGTTAATCTCTCCCCACGCTGAGCATGGCCACCGCTCCTCAATGTCCATCATTTGCTCACCTCCAACTCTCCCCTTCCTGGCATCCAATCCATCTTTTCTCCTCCACTCCTCTTCTTGTCTTCTCTTTTAAGCAAGGGGTTCAGTACTTGCTTGACATTGCCAAACCGGCAGTTGGTTGGACTGGGAAGTGGGTGGGATTCTAGAAGAGCAAGAATCAGCCCACTTAGCCCTTTGTCCTTTTGAAAACCCTACACATGAACCATCTGTTCTCCACATTAATTCTGCTCCTTAATATGGAGGAATCTCCTGGGAAAGGCTTTGCAGAGCCGAAGTTCACTCTTACATGAGGCTGCTTGTTCATATCTCTGCCCCTTTTTAATTCCCAGGCTGGAAGTGAGAACCCCAGCATTTCCCTACACGTTATTGGCTTAAATGGACCCACCCATGATCTGGAGATGATGCCACCTGATGATCCACGGATGAGGTTTGCTTCCTTCTATTATGTTACTGAAAAAAAAAAAAAGAAAACTAAGGTGAATGTTCAATGTACGTGGTCTCTTCTGGATCAGATTTATCTTACAACAAATTTAAACATCCAAGAAAAAGGTACCTTTCCTAAAGATTTCCTCACTGTTTTATGATTCCATTTTCTAGGAAAAGAATACCATTCACCAAGTACTATTATTTCTTATCTTAGGTCAGGTGCAGGTTATCCTCCCGGGAGCTGGGCTCCCCTGGGAGGGGCATGACTGGGCCCCAGGCATGCCTCAGGGGGACACCAGAGGAAATGATGCAGTCTTCCCAAGACAGTCCATGGAATCTGACCTTCCGTAAATGGTGCTCTATTTTTAGAGCATTTTTTAGAGCATGGAGCAACTTGCCAGTGGCAAATCCTATTCTCATAAAGTTGGTAAGGTCCCAACCCTGTGGAAGGTATTAACAATGTCATTGAGTTATTATTATTAGCATCTGATTGTGGTCAATTTTTTTCTAAAAACAACTGATTTAGAATTGAAGTGAAGTGGTCTAAATATCAGTTTAGTATTTTCCCCAAATTCAAGCAGCCTGTGGACTGATTATACTTCCAGAGTCCAGCTATACCATCATCAGCCTTCTTTCTGTCAAGAATATTGATGGGAGACTCAAAAAGAGAAGGGGATTTTAGCAGTGCTAGGACCCACTCATACATAGATTCTGAAATTTCATGAATGGCACTATTTAAACCAAGAATAACTCATTCTGAGGCTAAGCAAAGATCCAACCCATATTTTGCTGTACCTCTGGCCTGGGCCTTTATTATTTCATTCAAAACTCCATGTTACTAGTAGCTTCTGGCACTTTCTGGAAGGGCAGGAATTGAGGTCTCGGGTCTAGCTCGGGGATGAACGCTCTGGCACCTGGTGACTCTGGACCTCTCTGAATGATGTGCTTGTGTCCTGCAGTGGCTCCAATGCCACCTTTGCCCTACACCCCGAGCTCCTGCACAGAAGCCCGAGACCTCTGCAGAATTCTACTGAGATACCTTCCCCTCGTCTTTCTTCAGTGAAACTTATAATGTTGTAAGATCCCCAGGCGGACAGATGAAGCCCAGAAGCCCAGTGCTCTAGGAAGGGTGAGGCACTGCCTGTCCCTCTTAGCCCTGCATGGGTCTTCTCCCCAACATGGGAGGACCTGAGTCTCCAAAGTGTTCATGAACCTAGCCCCCAGCAGCTGGTCCCAGGGATGACCGACCAGTGGGGCGTCAGCCCAAGACATGCACTGGTTCGGAGAGGTGAATTGATTTGGCTGGTGATATTTTTGCTGAGATTTTTTTTTAAAGTTCAGAGGATTGCTTTGGCTTTTCTCCTGAAGTTCCATATTTTTTATTGTTTTCCTTTCAGCCCCTATCGCTGCCAAGCCTCCTGGGGCCTGGTCCAGCAAACTCACTGAATTAATATGGAAAGTCACCTGGAAAATTTCAGCCATCTGTTTGAGTTAATTGAAAATCTCGTTTAGTCAATTTGGTGCTGCTGTTTCCACAGGCTTGATTAGCTTCAAGGACAATGAAAAATTAGCATAGCCAGGACTTGAAGCCTGGAGCTGGGCTTCAGGTTTTCTGATTAGTCTCATTTCCTAAGCTCAGTGCAATAATGCGTTTTATACGTAATACAAATTCGTAGCATGTAAATGTCACACTTTCTCATACTGCTTCTCTATCACACATCTTTGAGAGTTTTAAAAAGTCAGCACAGATATATCAGAAATCCCAGACTCAATGTAGCGCAGATGTTTAGTATTTGCCGGCCATTTGCCTGAGCACTGGGAATTTGGTGGCAAACGAAGTTCACAGTGTGGAGGGGACCCTGGATCCTGAAGAAGTTGTTACTAGCAAGTAAATCCCTGCAGGTGTGAGAAGGGCTGTGGAGACGTGTGGAAGAGGAGGCCACCTGGTCTGGAGGGTGGCAGTGTCACGGCTGAGGTCAGAGTTTCTGCATGTCCATGCTAGTGACATTTGGGGCTCAGCAATTCTGTGATGTAGGGGACAGTCCTGTGTACCATAGCGCATTAGGCAGCATCCCTAGCCTTACCTGTGAGATGCTGTAATATTCGCCTTTTCCCCCTCCAGTTGTGACCGTCACAAATGTCTCCAGCCATTGCCCAGTGTCCCCAGATTGAGGACTACTGGTTTCAAGTGAAGGTTCACTAGCCAACCGCCTGGGTTTGAGTTCTGGCTCTGTGGGCTCTGTCAAGTTACTCAGCCTCCCTGATTCAGTTTCCTCATCTGTAAAATGGAGATAATTTTAATAATAAACATGTTTACTCTTGTGGACAGTTATGAAAGTTAGATGAGATAAGGCACGGATCATAGGACTGGCTCCTCCGATCGTTCCATCTTGTGGCTATAAGTGCCCCTTCTATGTGGACAACTCTCACCTGTGTACCTCAGCCTGGCCTGGGTCAGGACTCTAGGTTCAAAAAGCCAACCACCCAACCAGCATCGCTACTGGGCATGGTCACCATATAATTTTTAAATGGTCAAATTGTGATTCTCAGACAAAATCAATCAACATGTGTCCAAGATTTTATTTAACTCATTAATTAATAAGGGAGCCAGTGAGCTCTTAAAAAGAGGCCATAGAACCGTCGAGAGCCAATTGTATAGAGGCAACTGAAGAAGGACATCCTAGGGTGAGTCTGCCAGGTTAGTCAGCCATCCGGGAGAGATGCCTACCCCAGCAGGGTTGAAACTGCCCCTGTAATTGGGAATCAAGCCCAGCATTGCCCTGGAGGAGGGCCCAGTGATCCCAGCTGTCTCTTTACCACCTTCAGATCCATTTGCTGACACTGTCTACACAGCACCTCAGGCCGAACCCAGTCAAAGCCAAACTCCCGCTCTCCTTGTCTACACCTGCTCCCTGCAGTCTCCCCATCATGGTCCAGGGCAACTCCAGGGTCCCAGGCCTCCTTTACGTCCCTCTGTGCTGGGGATCCTCTTGGCAGGTGCCTGGCATCAGCCTGCAACCCCTTGCTGCTCCCCACTCCTCCTGGCCTGGCCCACCAGCACTGCCGCCTCCTGCCCCACCCACTGCTGACCCCACACAGCAGCCAGAGTAACCCTTTAAATGACATCAGGCCACATACCCGCTGCTCCCAGACATCTAGTGGCTTCTATTTCTCTCCAAGTAAAGGCCAGACTTCCTACAGTGGCCTCAGAAGCCCGCATGATAGACAGATAGATAAATAGAAAGATAGATAGATGATAGATAGATAGATAGATAGATAGATAGATAGATAGATAGATAGATAGATGATAGATAAATAGATGATAGATAGATAGATAGATAGATAGATAGATAGATAGATAGATAGATAGATAGATAGATAGGCCATGTGCACCCTTTCTATCTCCCCTCACATCGGCTGGGTCACTCCCATATGAGGATCTGCCCAGAGGCTCCCCTCTGCCCAGAGAGCTCCTCCCCACTTAGGTCCTGATCAAATACATGGCTCCCACAGTGACTTCCCTGATAACCACATTTCACACGGCAGCCCCACCCCTGCTTTCATTTTCTTCCTTCTATTCATCCCAATGGGATTTTTAGGTACTTTTTAAATGGTTTAATTTTCATTTTCCCACCTGCCACCTAGAACAGGAAGTTGTTGAGGCAGGGATGTTAGTTCCTGTGGGGTGGGCACTGGCTCCAGTTCTGCAACAGGGCTCTGGAACCTTGGCTGGATGGATGCCTTGGCTTCAGCATTAGCCAGTAAAATCTCATTTGCATGGGATTCTTGAAGCTTGAGACGTCTTCAGGTGTGCTGGTACCTTTTTAAGAATCAAAACTTATTCGTTATTTAGCCATGGATGACATCTTGCCCTCTCAAGCACAGGATGCTAAAGGAACTAACTAAAACTAAGACACCTCATCTGCAGAGGGACACAAAAGGAATGAACCCTAAGCCATGCCCCTGAGCACCTAGGAAGGGATAGATGCAGAGGTTTCTGGAAGCCTACAGCTTATTTCAGCAGGCTAGCTTACACACCAAGAGGAAGGCAGAAAGCATTTCATGTATGTGCTATCTAACCTTTATGCCACCCATTTTCAATTTTTTTTTCTTGTTTGCTTGTTAACTAGATTGACTTCTCCAATGGTTCTTAGATGCAGGGAGAGTTAAGTCTGCACTTTCAAATCTTTGCATTGGCAAGCACTTATCATCATCCATGTGGCACGTACTGTGTGAGGCCCTTGGGTAATGAAGACACGTGGCCTCTCCCAACGGGAGCTCACATTCCGAGAGGCCTGGACAGCTTGTAGCCAGGGGCTACAATGAAGTGTGGCAGGAGCCGCACCTAGGAGCAGACGTGCCCCTTGTGGGGTGAGTGGGAAGTGTTCAGGATGGTTTTGCAGACCTCAGAAGGATCCCAGGCGAAATTGGAGGCCCTCTTGGGAAACGGCTCTGTTAAAGAGAAGAGCGGTGGGCCCAGAGTAGAGCTTAGCCTTCCTCAAGCTAACGCAGGGACCCAGACCTTGTTAAGCTGAACCTGACCAGGAAAGAGTAAACACAGTCTATCCTGTGGGTGGAAAAAAATAAATGCAAATCACTGTGCTGTGGTTCCTATGCTTTCACACGGAAACCCAGCTGCACTGATAAAACAAATGTGCTTATTTTTTGCTGGTTTCCTCCGGCCTTTCCCGAGCAGTTGAGCTGTGTGTTGAATTAAGATGCGGCAGATAGCCGGCACTATCATTCTGAAGACATGTTGCCCTGTGCTGATATGTGCTGTTATTTGCCTCCAAAGATCCTGTTCGGATGCAGCACAGCTGCTCTTCTCCTGATTCCCTGGCAAGTAGAAGTGGTAAAGGGCTCCCAGAACCCAAGACACAAAACCAACCATGTCCCTGATGCACCTGTGCACAGGTGCGGAGGCTCACTCCTCCACCACCCACGGCCCATGAAAGGCTCAGAGGCCTCTCACTTTCGTTTTCTTTTAGTTGTTTGTTTTGATCCCAAGCACCAAGGATTTAGATGCTGTGCAGCTCCTGGCATAGGAGCATGGTTGGTCCATGCAGGCCTCTCTCATTTTATTGATTTGCTCTTTTTCAACGTTAGTCCCTACTCCCATGCCCTCGCCACCTCATAGGCACCTATTTTAAATGCTTAGAGGACCCTTGTTCCTCTGTTTTTGTAAAGCCTGTATTGTTGCTCGGGTATGTGCACGCTTACTTACATAAATGGCATTGTGATAGAGATGTAGATAAGCTATAGGATAGAAACAGAGCTCCAGACACAGATGTCTGTTTCCTCCTGTTTTCCTCTGAGCACCATATGAAGACCCAGCACACCCACGTGTATTTGACCAGCCCACGGCTTCTAACTGCACACAGTGACGCCAGATGCCCCCAGCTCCAGGGCAGCTTACACACTCATAGCCTCCTCTGCCTCCAGGCTTCTCCCCAACATGCACTGCCCATGACACCTCCATGCTGACCCAGATGCAAAACTCAGCCTTCTCTCTTTCCAATTTATACCAAACATGGTATGTGCACAAGCCTTGGGAAAGCTGAGGGTCATCAAAGCCATGAAAACATCACAGAACAGTAGAGTTCTCATACCTAATGGCTTGAGTACCACACCCCCTAAAAAAAAACCACCACCATCATCACTACCACCTCTTCCCCAACCTTCACCACCTCTACAACCTCCACCACTACCTCCACCACCACCACCACCACCTCCA
Source organism: Mandrillus leucophaeus (assembly GCF_000951045.1). NCBI lineage: Eukaryota > Metazoa > Chordata > Mammalia > Primates > Cercopithecidae > Mandrillus > Mandrillus leucophaeus. Next base: position 1,604,390 of record NW_012101299.1, read on the forward strand.
CCACCACCACCACCTCCACAACCTCTACAACTTCCAACACTACAACCTTTACCACCAGCTCCATCACCACCACCACCCACAACCTCTACAACTTCCACCACCATCATCACTACCACCTCTTCCCCAACCTTCACCACCTATACAACCTCCACCACTACCACCACCACTACCACCACCTCCACAACCTCTACAACTTCCAACACTACAACCTTCACCACCAGCTCCATCACCATCACCACCACCACCTCTATCACCCCCACAACCTCTACAACTTCCAACACCACCACCTTCACCACCTATACAACCTCCACCACCACCAGCTCCACAACCTTTACAACTTCCAACACTACAACTGTCACCACCAGCTCCATCACCACCACCACCCACAACCTCTACAACTTCCACCACCAGCTCCACCATCACCTCCACAACCACCACCACTATCACCACCACTCGTGCCATCACCTCCACCACCACCATCACCTCCATCACCTCCACAACCTCTACCACCAGCACTCCACCATCACCTCCATCACCACCACCACAACTACCCCCACCATCACCTCCATCACCTCCACAACTTCTATAACTTCCACCACTGGCTCCACCATCACCTCCATAACCACCACCACTATCACCACCACTCGTGCCATCACCTCCACTACCACCATCACCTCCATCACCTCCACAACCTCTACCAACCCCACCCCCACCCCC
>NW_012101299.1:1605220-1616286 GCF_000951045.1 Mandrillus leucophaeus
CCCATCATCACCTCCAGCACCACCACAACTATCACCACCACCCCCACCATCACCTCCACTACCTCTGCCACATCCATCACCTCCACAACTTCTACCACCACCAGGTCCACCATCACCTCCACCACCTCCATCATCTCCACAACCTCTACCACCACCAGCTCCACCATCAACTCCACCACCTCCATCATCTCCACAACCCCTACTGCCACCACCCCCACCACCACCTCCACCACCACCACCACCACCACTATCACCACCACCCCCACCATCGCCTCCACCACCACCACCATCATCACTTCTACTTCCACCACCACCACTGTCACCCCTCACTTGGTCCCAGTTGCTCTCCCTTCTGAGGTCTCCTCTGCCTCCTTCCCTGTCATAAACAAGCTCTCCTGCCTCACATTTACAATATCAATGACCTCTCACATTTAGAATGACCTGACTTGCCTGTGGTTGCACTTTTAATTAGCAGTAGAACCAGAACTTGAACACGAGTCTCCCATCACCACAGCCTTTGCTCAGTATTGTTTAAGAGCTGTCGCGCCTACTGCATTTCCCCTTGTGCTTGAACTTTCTTGTGGCACAAACCTCGTTTGGAGGGTTTGCTGGCAAAACCTCTGTTCTTCCTGCTTTCCTCCCTCAGGGTGTGGCCCATCTGGATGCTGGGGTTGTTCAGACATCCTCAGGTGATTCCTAAGTGTGGCCAAGGCAGAGAAGCCCTTCTCAGCAGCAGCATTTCACAAATTATAGATAAGCCCAACCCCCCGTCCCACCCCATCCCTGAATCTGCCATCTTACCTAAACCTTGTCCTAATCTCTCTTTTGTCTGGGAAGATATATTGTTTTATCCAAATTTGTCTTCCAATTTTTTTGGAAGTGGTCTGGGTGTAAATTACAATTGCATAAATGTGCTCTGTTCCCCTCAGCGGTAGTCCTATCTCTGTTTCCACCTTGTGTGTTAAAGAAATCATCTGGGTACCTAAATACTCAAATGGATTCATCTTAGGGGGCACCAGTTCAAGAAGAATGGCTCCAGCAGACAGCTTTGTTTACAGCCTTATGTTTACAGCATCAGACCAGGGCAGGGTCCTTGTTATTCATTAGGGTGAAAAGCCATTCCCAGTGACTAGGGTGACGGAGAGGCTCCAGACTAGAGAAATGCCAGATCTTTACTGATGCGCTGAAAAGGAAATTCACAAAGTTCCTGTTGATCATGGGATCATTAATAAAAATATCCAGTGCTGTAGGAGGCTGGAAATCTGAGTCACAGCTGTCAGAATAATAAGTTTCTGGTGAAGAAAGTATGTTTTACATTGTCATGGCCTGTGTTTGAAAGGGCAGCTGGATTGTTCTGAAGACACTGTAAATGCAGGGAATGATTGACTGTTTGGCAGGCTTACAACGAGCAGGAGGCATCAGAAAAATAAAATGGGATTCTGCCTCTCCATCCTCATCAATAAAACACCTCTGTTAGCCATATCTTCCAGCTAGCAAAACAGTCTTGACATCTGAAATTGTCAGTAAAACAGTGAAACACTGGACAAGGTTTGCCAAGGCAGAGTCACTGGGCTGGTGAGCCAGTGCTGGTAAACTCCAAGGGTGTAAGTGACATCTGCAGTTTCTTGCCATGGACCACTGCTAGCAAATTCAGTACATGGATTTCATGGCATCTGCAGGAAAATAAGACTTGGAAAAATTTACCTAGCATCATGTTTTTAAATGTGTTAACATGCATTGAGGCATGAGCAAATATTGAAGAGACAGGTTGAGTCCATGGATGGGTAGGTGAGTGATGAATAGATGGATGGGTGATGCTTGGTTGGGTGGAGGGATGGATTGTGAATGGATAAATGCATGATGGATGGGTAGAGGGATAGATAGATGAATAGGTGGATCGATGGATAATGAATGGATGGGTGGATGAATAGATGGATGATGGATGAGCGGATGGATGGATGATGGGTGGGTGGATGAATAGAGGGATGATGAGTATATGGATGGGTGGATGGATGGATGATGGATAGTTGGGTGAATTAATGGATAGAGGGATGATGGGCGGATGGGTGGATAGATGAGTAAAGGGATAAATGGTTGATGGATATATGGATGGGTGAGAGGAATGAACAGTAGATGGATGGATGGATGGATGGATGGATGGATGGATGGATGGACAGACAGACTGATGGACAAATAGATAGATGGGTGCTGAGTGTGTGAAAATGAATGGCTGGGAAAAGGACAACATGGCTTTACCCCCACCACTCCTATTCACTGGATCTCTTCATGTTCAATGTATTCAATTGTTGAAAAAGGATGCCACAGTCCCTAAGGTGTGTTCTCTGTGACGCCCTCTCGCTTCCTTCTCCCTCATCCTGACAGCTGGCCCTGCATTATAGCCAGCCCTTGAGATGGAAGGGAAAGGCAGCATGGTCTGCTCCTACATGGGAAGTGAAATTATGGAAACGGACATCAAATAGTAATTTGTCTTAAGTCGTCACTTTTCTGTTTTGTAGAGTGCACTCTGCCTGCAGATGTTTTCATGTAACTGCATGTCTGCCCAAGAGCATACTCAAATGTGGAACTGTACACTTTAGTAGAGCAGCACTTGGTATTTAGGATCATTTCAGTTTGCTCAAGGGTGCCCTCTATTAAAGCACATCATCTTTTAAAATGTCCTCTCTCATAACATTTGTGTGCCCCTGCTCAATCCGTGGGGTAAACCTTGCTAAAAATACCAGAGTTAACTGTGGGCCCTTTATTTCATGAGATAAACTGGCTTTGTTCCCCTTGCCCTTTACTGCCACACAACTGTCTGAACAGTTTCCAGGATTTGGAACACAAAGAAGTATCACAGCACATTAATCCCTGTGACAGAGACAATGCTCTATTAATATTTTATGGCAAACAAATGGGCTAATAAAAAATTCATATGCTTCTCACCAGGAAGAGTCACTATATTCTGATTTGAAGGCACCTTTGGCCAGGGATTCATGGAATGTAATAACGTTTTCTCAGCCAGGCTGTGCCATTGCACATGCTCCCCTACATAATCCATGGCAGTCCCCACTCTGTGCTGCAGTTAGTGGTTTGCCCATCTCTGCACTGTCAGCACCTGGAACCGTGTCTCCCACATGCCAAGCCCTGACCAGATGCGCTTGGATGTATCAGTGCATTGGTAGGCAGATATAGTGCTTTAGAATAAAGAGAGATTTGGTAGCATTTCTTCCAGGAATCTTCACTTCCTGTTAATATTTTGGTATCATGCTCTTTAAAATGGAATTTTGATGATTATTAAAATATGACCACCTCTTTTCTGTGATTATCAAAATGCTTCAATATCTCTCTTCATCTTGACAATCAGATAGATTATTGCGTCTTTCAGCACCCAGCTCCAGCCTTGTGTTAAAAAATGATTCCACTTCAAATCCTATTTTCTCCTCTCCTTTAACTGCTACCAAATCTGTCTTTATTCTGAAGCACTTTACCTGCCTATCAATACATTTACCCATTCAAATAACATTTAGTAAGGGCAGATTTGGGAATGGAGAGCTATAGTTAAATAGCGCTTGGAGTTATTCTCCTGTGGTCGCCCACTGCCAGACAGAGGATCGCTCATCTCCAGTCAGTAGTTCTCCACTCGAGCGTGCATTGGCATCACCCGGGGCCTTGTTAAGGCAGGAACTGCTTGTCCCCACCCCCAGAGTTTCAGATTCAGTGGGTCTAGGTGAAGCCTGGGAGTTTGCCTTTCTTTTTCTTGTTATTTATTTATTTACTTATTTATTTTTGAGTCGGAGTCTCGCTCTGTCGCCCAGGTTGGAGTGCAGTGGCATGATCTTGGCTTACTGTAACCTCCGCCTCCCGGGTTCAAGCAATTATCCTGCCTCAGCCTCCCGAGTAGCTGGGATTACAGGCAACTGCCACCACGCCCAGCTAATTTTTACATTTTTAATAGCGATGGGGTTTCACCATGCTGGCCAGGCTGGTCTCGAATTCCTGACCTCAGGAAATCCACCCACCTCGGACTCCGAGAGTTCTAGGACATGCGGTTCCTAACACCTTCCCAGGTGCTACTGGTACAGGAACCACACTATCAGAACCTGACTTGCCTCATTAGAGATGGAGGTAAAGACTGTTTCTACCACCTGCTTCTTCCCCTAGTGGCATGGACTTTGCCTGACTTTGCCACAAAGGCCTCGCATCCTCGTAGCTGTCCTGCTCTCTCTGGGTGGCCTGACCTCCCTGGCCGAGGGTGACAACACTGCCTGTGATTACAGCGAAATCAGGACAGCTCACACAGGACAGGGGCAGGGTCTTCTCTCGTCTCTGCCCATGCTTCCTTCCAGGCAGCAGTGCCTTCTGAGAATAGTCATGGTGGTGCCGATGATGTCCATGTACGACACGGGATGTGTCACCCATGCAGACACCAATAGGTTTACAGGGAGCGGCACGGGTCAGTGGGGTGTGGCACTATTGCGGCCCCCTCAGCAGCGGGCAGCCATTCCCGCAGCACAGGAGTCTGTTCTCCCTCCACTTCCCTTTGTGAGGCATCAATGCCTCCCAGCCGTCAGACCTGTTCTCATGACTGTGCCCTCTGTTGACATTGAGAGTTCTGGCATTATAACGTTCCTCCAGAGTCTCCCTCTGATCAGTGCTTCCCTTTGTCCCCTCAACAGACAGTCTTACTCGGGGCATGGGAATGTGACAGGCGTCTGCAGGTGCCACGTCTTGGGACAGAATACACATGAGTAGAAGCCCTTCCTTCTTCTTGCTGTTTGTCTCAAGGAACTCCCTGCCTGGCCAACCCAGGACTATGAGGAAGAATTGTAAGGCTTGGACCATGTGAGGGAGGCAGCAGGAATCAGAAGGGCTGGAAAAGGGCACAGGACAGGCTGACAAACATGGCTTTCTTGGAGGCTATCGGGTCGGAGACGGCTCTTCTCTGCCTTGTTTTCATCATTTTCTATAGGGGCAAAGACACTTGGGGAACTGCACAAGGAAAGGGGAGTTTTCGGCTCCAGCTTGAGCCACTGGGACTTTCCTGCTTGGAGAAGGTTGCTGCAAGGGGCCCTGTGTGTTTCATTGCCTGTGAGCCTCATGCCCAACATGGAACCTCCTGCATGGCACGAACAGTGCATATCCAAGCTCCGACAGCAGCCTCTGGGGAGGGAATTGAGCTACAACTTGCACTGTGAACACACCGTTCTCCTGGGACAAGAGGCCCTCATAAGGAGAGGGGCCTAGGACAAGAGTGAGCCAGACCTCGTCCCCAGCTGTGGGGACACTTGCCTGAGAAAAACCTTACCAAGCCCCTACCCTTCTATAAAATTCAGAAGTCACAGAAGCTTCTCCAAGCAAAGCCCACAGACAGATCAGCACACCAGAGCCTTTAACACTCAATCAGTTTTCTGAGAAACACTTCACTGTTAAATCAAAGTAACGTACTTGTTCCTTCGTTTTTTTTTTCAAAAGGACAGAAAAAAAATGAACACTCAGTGTGCTGATGTAGATTCTAGTTAGAGGGCTGTCTGGTTTTTGCTTGGTGAGAAAGCCAACTCAGGTCTTGGTCTCTGTTGAGAATATACATGAGACCCTTACCTGTCCCAAGTTCATGGGGTCAGCCACCACCATGCCCATCACAGTCAGGCAGGGGTGACTCTGGAGAGCTCCATCCAGGCTCCCTGAACAAAAAGAGCAAACTCTCAGGTCTGCAGGTCTGCAGGTCTGCAGGTCTGCAGCAGATTCTCTGTGTCCTATCACCAGTTCCCTACCTCAGTCCATACACCAGTCTAATCTGATCTTGCCACCTTCATGAAGACTTAATCATTTCCATCCCCTTATCAGATGAATGGGTGGGCATTATTAATTAAATATCCTGATGCTTCTGTGCCCTTTCCTGCCTTCTTTTCTTTGAATTAAATTTATTTCCTTAGGAGCTTGAAAAAAAAAATCTCATTCTTATGAACTTGTTCTGACTGGAAGCATCTAGAGCAGCTGTGATCAGGTGTGTGGGGAAGGACATCTCCACCCTGTACCAGTGAGAGCTAGCCAATAGGTTCAGCCTCATTCAGAGGCACTGAAATATGTCTCCATGGCACCATGGGTTTATTCATTGTTGTTGTTAAGTTTATTTAGTTTAAACTTTGCTTTTCTTTTTTATCAAAGTATTGCATATTAGTGCTTAAAAATAAAATAATACGGAAGAGTCTATAGTGAAAAACAACAGTCTCTTCCCTCTCCTTGTAACCCATCCAACCCCAGCTTTTCACTCTTTTTACACTTTCTCCTGATATATACCATCATATATGGTAAATCACTAAGCAATATGCACATTTCACTGTTTTTAAATGAATTTTTGTCTCATTTATTGTCTTCTTATGACAGACAAGAATTCAGAACTTTTACTTTCCTACCTATTCTACCTCTTCCATTTATATGTGGATTTTATTCTCTATGTCAGTTACCTTTTTACACTTAAATAATATTACAAGTTTTTTCATGTTACATTAACTACAGAGAGGAATTCTTAACTCCCCAATTTGTAAACTGAGATTAGTCTCCCTCCCTTTCCTACAAGTCCCTTTCCTGTCCCTACCACACAGCAACTTCTGCATCTTTGTTTTTACTTTTGCATCATTGAGGTTGATGGCATTTACACTCTGTCCTGTAATCAAAACTAAACCTTCCTTACTTTTCCATAGGTTGATTCTAAAAGATTAAAATCAATAAATAGCATTTACTTTGTCATAAGTAAGTGATTATCTTTCATGATAGAGCTAAGGAATGCCCTGTGATTGCAATTCTTTTTATTTCACTTTTTGTTTTCCTGGAGTTTTAAATTGCTTTTGTTTTTTACCTGAAATATTTAATTGTATTACCTCTTCTGTCTCCTTTTTTCAAATTCTTTCAGTTATTCTGTTGCATTGCCCTTTTTCCCAAATCTGTGTCTCTGAGTGCCCTGCATAACCCTGGTATTGTCTGGACTACTCTTTCCAACCTCTACACTAAGGCCATCCTGGGACCTCCCCACATTACTCCCTCATGTTGGGGCAACTGTGTTCTAGATCTCATAGATCACGTGATTTACTCCCTCTTTTGTCTGGAGTGCATTCTCCGGATGATCTACTAAGAAAGGAGTGAGGGAAGTAAATTTTCTGAATTCTTGAATACCTAAAACTGTCTTTTTTTTCACACGTTTAAAATTTTAGCTGTATGTAGAATTGTAGTGTTTTTATTAACTCTTTATTCGTCAAAGCTAGGGGGTATAGGTCCATTGCTTCCAGCATTTTGAGATGCTAAAGATAAACCTGACGTTGGTCTGTGATATGGTTTGGCTATGTCCCCACCCAAATCTCATCTTGAATTGTAGTTCCCATAACCTCCAAGTGTTGTGGGAGGGACCTTGTGGGAGGTAATTGAATCATGGGGGCAGTTACCCCCATGCTGTTCTCTTGATAGTGAATGAGTTCTCATGTGATCCGATGGTTTTATAAGGGGCTTTTTCCCCTTTCCTGGCCTCTTCTCCCTGCCACCATAGGAAGAAGGACAGATTTACTTTCCCTTCCACCATCATTGTAAGTTTCCTGAGGCTTCTCCAACCCTGCAGAACTGTGAGTCAATTAAACCTCTTTCCTTTATAAATTACCCAGTCCCAGGCCGTTCTTTATAACAGCATGAGAATAAACTAATACAATCTGATACTTGCTCCTCTGCAAATCACCTTTTCTCTTTCCAAAAGCTTTTTGAATTTTGAAATAATATATCTATGTATGTGTTTTCTTTTCATTTATCACCATTTCATCCACAGACTTTCAATTGTTCCTTCTGTTTGAACTGCATTTCTGAGTCTCATACGATGCTTTGCCTGGAGCTCTGAGTCCCCACAAATCTCTCTGAGGTTCGAGCTCTGCAGGTGTCCAGGTTGCTGTGCCCTCCAGCCTGACTCATCCCTCATGACCCTTCTATCTACTTTCTGTCTTCCAGAAACATGAAATCTCTCAGCCCTCCCCTGTTGTCTTTATTATTGTAGATATATTTTATTTCTTTATTATCATTGCAATTAGGTTTCTGGAGGGAAAGCAAACTAACGCAATACATCTACTAACTTAAATTGGAGACTTCCAGTGTTTTCTTAATAACCATCTTCTTGTTTAAAAAGTAACCTATGCAGTATAGAAAATAATAATCCCTTGTCATTGCACATCACACTACCCATAAGTAACTACTGTGAGAAATCTGATAAATTATCCTTTGAGATTTCTTTTCTGGAAATATATATTTATCCTTCATTTATTTGGGTTTTTAAAAAATGATTAAGCCATTTTCTCAACACCATCGATCGTGGAAGTCTTCCTTTCCCTACTGATTTGGAGTGACATCTTTATAAAGTATAAAATTATCATACAAACCAGTGTGCATTAAGGATGCCCGTCCACTACTGATGGTTGCATCAGTCAGATGTCAGGTGGTTCCAGAAATATACTTATTATTAGCAACTTTTAAAAATAAATCTCCTTTCCCTATGCTTCCTTTTTAAAACCACCTATCCATTTCTTCTTATATGCAAACTTCAGAATTATTTTAGTTGATGCTCTACTGAAAAGAAATTCATTGGTTCACTATTCAAATTAAATTCATTTCTTTAACCAATATTAAGTATTTACCATGTGTGAAGCCCTATCTATGGTGCTAAATATATAGAAATGAATAAGGTGAGTATGGTCTCTGCTGTTATGAAGCTTAAATATAATAAATTCAATTCTTTCCAAACTGATCACCATTTTAAAAACTTTACCATGTCTTTTCTCTTATTCCAGAAATGTAAGTGTTTCTATTCCTTTTTCCTAAATAATATCCTTTTATTTCATCATGTGTAATTCTGCCACCTTTTGTTTTTAGCCTTCTTTTTGCAATTTACTAAATGCTTATGATTCTACAAACTATTTGCCCAGTATTTCTTTATATTATTTTTATCACTTAATTTGAATTTATAATCGAATTGATAGTAGTTTAGAACTAGCTAGGATGAACTGATTTTAGAGATTACTTTTTTTTTACATGTTGAGTTTCTAATTTTGAGCCATTAATTTTGAGTTACCTTCCTAAGTCAGTATAGAATATATTCAAGTAAAAGATAAGGCCAGGCACAGTGGCTCACACCTGTAATCCCAGCACTTTGGGAGGCCGAGGCTGGAGGATCAGTTGAAGTCAGGAGTTTGAGGCCCACCTGGCCAACAAGGCAAAACCCCGTCTTTACTAAAAATACAAAAATAAGCCAGGCGTGGTGGCGCACGCCTGCAATCTCAGCTATTCGGGAGACTGAGGCAGGAGAATCGCTTGAACCCAGGAAGCGGAGGTTGCAGTGAGCTGAGGTCGTGCCACTGCGCTCTAGCCTGGGTGAGAGAGTGAGACTCTGCCTCAAAAAAAAAAAAAAAAAAAAAAAAAAAGTAGAAGATACACTTTAATACAAAAATATATTTGTTGTTATAAAACACATTGAAATATTAAACATTAAGTATTAGCAATAGACAGAAAGGAGGAGAAGCCTCAGATTAGCCTGAATTTTGATGCTTTATCAAAACTTATTTCCTTATTACTAGATTATTGTGGAATTTCTGTTTTCCTAAAACTCAGAGGTTCTGGCACAACATATTTAGATGTTTCATTATTTTCCCTGGAAGGTGGGAAATCCCTTTAGTCTTCACATTCGGGTCTTTTTTCCCACACGGCAGTCTCATCCTCTTTGTCTTTGGTTATCGTGTCTCTAGCCACTCTGGTTTCTCTGTAGAAGCATTACTCTTCTCAGCCGGCAGAACGGCTCATCTTCTTCCTTATGCCTCCGTGTCACCTTCCTCTGCATTCTAGGAGAGCCTCCCACGTTTTCCTCACTTTTCCTGACCCAAATTTTTCTCATTTTAGTTTTAGTTTCCTTGCAGCCCCCTCATCTCACTTTTTGATCTCATCTTGGATTTTTAGAATTCTGTTCTCTTTATTTTTAGTGTGACTTCCCTTTTCTTTATTCTGCACCATTTGACCCTCACAGTTCCGCACCCCAGGAAGGAGAACGCCTCCCACACCTGATACCTGGCCACAGACAAAGGGTGAGAGTCACCTTTGACTCTGTGCTCTGACTTTCTAGGTGCTACTGAGCTCTTCTCCGGTGTAAATCTGGAAGACAGTCTAACCCATATGCATCTGGCATGGATCGTCTGGGCTGAGTTGACATTTTTTTTTTCCGACAAAGAAAAATTCTGCCTCTCCGAAGCAGAAATCCCTAGGTAGAAGAAGTGAAGCTGTCCTCACTCCTAATACATTTTCCACTTTTCTTAATTTCAAAGCTGTGAGCCTGGACAGCTGCACAGAGAAGTGGAACAGATCTGACTGGACGGCTGGCGTCAGGACCAAGGCCGAGCCTCACTGCATGGCTGGCATCAGGACCAAGGATTTTTCTTTGACATTCTAAGTAAATTAGTACACACGAAAAATTACAATATTCCTTAACACCCATTTAGCAAAAGTTTGGCTTTCCAAATGTGTGGCTGGAATAAACCCAGCATTTCTGAGGGAAGAATAGTCCAGTGGGGAAGAGAAAAACCTTTTCCTTCTGTGTTCTCATGGCTGGGGCTGTCCTGTTCCCTACAGGGAAGAAACTGGGCCAGACCTTGCCTGGTTTCACCAGCGCCATCTGTGTTGCTGTTAGAGATTTTCAACATTCATTTCTAATGGCACTGTGACTTTTCATCATTTCTGTGTGTCTTGTTAGACACGATAACACAAAGTCAGTGAAGGTTGTCTCCCTCTGCTGGCCAGGCCCCACTGCCTGCTGGAGACCTCTGTCTGAAGAGTCCACACTCCATGTGGCATGTGTTGTGCTGTTTGTGACACCCAGGCAGACACTCCCCATAAGGAATCAGAACGTCTGACGTGAGGCTCAGCCTTGGCCCTGACCCCAGCCGTGCAGTGAGGCTCAGCCTTGGCCCTGACCCCAGCCGTGCAGTGAAGCTCGGTCTTGGCCCTGACCCCAGCCGTGGGGTGAGGCTCGGTCTTGGCCCTGACCCCAGCCGTGC
>NW_012101299.1:1616380-1631682 GCF_000951045.1 Mandrillus leucophaeus
GACGCCAGCCGTGCAGTGAGGCTCAGCCTTGGCCCCGACGCCAGCCGTGCAGTGAGGCTCAGCCTTGGCCCCGACGCCAGCCGTGCAGTGAGGCTCAGCCTTGGTCCTGATGCCAGCCGTCCAGTCAGATCTGTTCCACTTCTTCTCTGTGCAGCTGTCCGGGCTCACAGCTTTGAAATTAAGAAAAGTGGAAAATGTATTAGGAGTGAGGACAGCTTCACTTCTTCTACCGAGGGATTTCTGCTTCAGAGAGGCATCAGTGAGCAAGTAAATATTTTATTTCCCCTTCCAGCAGCAAAAGTGTGACTACAAACCTTATAGAGCAAAAGAATGTCCTTTTTTCCAAAGCGTCACTTCCTCGCGAGGTGCCTACCTTGTCCCCAGAAAGCTACTAGAACACCTTCCAGATTGCCCTGTTGGTGGTGATGCTTCACCCTTGTACACCGACTTGATTTTTAGAAAATAACTAAAATGTATTTGGGGCCGGGCGCTGTGGCTCACGCCTGTAATCCCAGCACTTTGGGAGGCCAAGGTGGGTGGATCACTTCAGGTCAGGAGATCAAGACCAGCCTGGCCAACATGGTGAAACCCCATCTCTACTAAAAATACAAAAATTAGCTGGGCGTGTTTGCGGGCGCCTGTAATCCCAGCTATTTGGGAGACTGAGGCATGAGAATCACTTGAACCCGGGAGGCGGAGGTTGCAGTGGGCTGAGATTGTGCCACTGCACTCCAGCCTGGGCAACAGAGCGAAACTCCATCTAAAAAACATAAAAAATAAAATGTATTTGGCACCAGGCGTAGTCATGGATACAACTCATGGACTTGGGAAATGTTGACTAGAGATGAGATGCTGCTATGCGGGTCATGAGGCAGCGTCAAGCTCTCAGGGCAGGTCAGCAGAAGGTGCCCAAAAGCTTACTGATAAATGGCAACAGGATTAGAAGAGGCACAGAACTGCCCAAAACGAGAGAATCACGGCTGCCTTACGTAGAGGTGGAGCCCTTATGGATGCATGTATGTAAAAGGAAATCTCATTATAGAATCTTTATAAATTCCCTAAATAGTGTTTATTGCTTTGGGTTTTTAAAAATATTTCACATTGTATTTCATCACCATAACATCTCTAAGGGCACCACCAAGCTTTAAAAATTCATATTACACAAATGAAGAAACTGAGGGTTGAAGCACCGTATAAAATTAGTTGTAGAACCAAGGCTTTCTCAGTCCTCTGAGGTGAGCCACATTTTGCCCCTCGACCCACGGATGATCCACGAGGCAGAGTGGGTCCACATTTAACTGTCCTAATTTTTAGTACAATTATATTTCTCCTCAGTAAAACAGCCTCATATTACAAACTAAGAGAAGGAAGGAAAGAAGGGAGGGAGGGAGGGAAGGAGAGGGAAGGAAGGAGGGAGGGAGGGAGTAGAGGAAGGGAGGGAAGAAAGAGATGATCTGGCACTTGCTTTATGTAACTGGACATTTTACTTGGGACTCTTTATTAGTCAGTTCTCACACTGCTAATAAACACATACTCAAGGCCGGGCACCTGTAGTCCCAGCACTTCGGGAGGCCAAGGCTAGCAGATTACTTGAGGTCAGGAATTTGAGACCAGCCTGGCCAACATGATGAAACCCCATCTCTACTAAAAACACAAAAATTAGCTAGGCATGGTGGCACACATCTGTAATCCCAACTACTTGGGAGGCTGAGGCATGAGAATTGCTTGAACCCAGGAGGTACAGGTTGCAGTGAGCCAAGATTGTGCCACTGCACTCCGTCCTGGGGAATAAAGTGAGACTCTGTCTCAAAAAATAATAAAAATAAAAATAAATAAATAAATAAAATAAAGACATACCTGAGACTGGGTGATTTAGAAAGAAAAGAGGTTTCATGGACTCAGTTCCACATGGCTGGGAGGCCTCACAATCATGGTGGAAGACAAAGAAAGAGCAAAGGGGTATCTCACATGGCAGCAGGCAAGAGAGCGTGTGCAGGGAGACTGCTGTTTATAAAACCATCAGATCTCATGAGAACTTACTCCCTACCATGGGAACAGTATGGGGGGAACCACGCCCATTATTCAATTATCTCCACCTGGCCCCGCCCTTGACATATGGGGATTATTACAATTCAAGGTGAGATTTGGGTGGGAGCATGGTCAAACCATGTCAGGCTCTGAGTAAAGAAACAGTGTGGTTGCTACTTCTAGAAAATAACAAACCACACCAGAGTAACACATCCTTGCCTCCTTCTAAAGCCACGAAGCAGGCTTGTCACTGTGTGTCCACGTTTTGTGGCCAAGAGCTTTAAGCAGGAAAGTACCATGGCTCCGTGGGCCAGCTCACTGCTGTTGATGCTGCACACCCCAGCCCCCTGGCTCCATCCAGTCATACTCAGCCTAGTGACATTTCCAGCATGATTTGCTCCAGAGGCATCAAGAGAAGGCTTGCATCCATCTCCTTTTCATTTATAACATTTCACTCCCAAATTAAGAAATAGAAAAACTGAGAATAGTGTGTAGTCATATTTGGCCTAGATGAAGATTATTTGTACAAAAGAACACTATAAAAAGCAGAAAGAGGCATAGGATGAATGAATGTTTCCAACAGTTGAGAACAAAAGCAGCATTCTTCCTAATTAGTATGAAGGACATAAGGGGAAGAAATAGTCATTCCAGGAGACCTTACTTTTTCTTTCTTAATTGCATGCAGACGAAATGTGTTTGCTGAGGGAGTAAGTGCAGGGTTCCCTGTGGCTTCACCACTGCCCCCAGTGTGGACGTGGAATCTGCAACCACAGTCCCCATGTGGCTCTTGCACATGTCCATCCCCATGGCTTCTCTTCAGCATCCTCCAGTGTGGACTCAAAGTCCAGTTAAAACATCATTAAAAAATAAAAGTGTTCCATGTGAAGCAAGAGCTAGGCACAGACCTTGAGTTATATTTAAGGACAAAAGTGAGATACATTTTTTTCTTATGATTATAAATAATGACCAAATCTCATCATTATACATACCTGTCCCCACCTTTGGGCCGTGAAACAACAAAGCAGGACCTTTGGTGAATGTTGCTGGCAGGATGTGCCACCTTTCAGTGCCAGAGCCAGGATGGAGAGCAGGGGGAGGGCATGGCCCCCGTGGACATGCAGGCCAGGCCCTAGGGCAGGCCAGGCTCTAGGGCGGGCCAGTGTGGGGCGCAGATTGTGCGAAGAAAAACAACCATGTTTCGGGCATCACAGAAATGGAGCAGGTTGAAAGGCTTGACAGCTGGATTACAGCTGAGCACCCCTCCTGTGTTCTTGGGTTCTGTGCCTCCTCACCACCCCAATCCTCAGGGACTCCCCAAGACCACAGTGGGCAGCTGCAGACCTCCCTTCCAGGCCATGCACCAGCGGCCCCCTGTCTCAGGCCCTCACCGGCTTGCCACTGTTCCTCTTGTTTGCCACATAGTCCTGATTTAGGTCAAGTTATTAAGAACCTTGATTAACAAGTAGGTGTGGGAAATGGGGGAGATGCGGCACTGGAATCTCCTGGTTAACTGAGGCTCCAGCCAAGGCACCTGGCTACTTAGTCCTTTATGTTAAAATAATTATTAAGTGTAGTGAGGTCCCTCTCCCACTCGCCAGGAATTGTCTAGTGAATATACTGCTGTCTTTAGTGATAAAAGATCTTGTAAGACCACAAAGTAATCATTCTGAACAGTAGATCTCATTATAGATAGAGAAGGGGTGAGTGATTGAACACGCATTAGCTGGCTTCTAGAACATTCTGGGATTCACCTGGGAATAGTCTTTTTGGGACATTAATTTTCTGAACACTTTCTTCTTCCTCTTAAATGTAAAATTGTATTTTTTTAATCTGGTTTTTGGAGGGTTCTGCGTGACTGGATGAATTCCCAGAAGCCCCAGTACCCCTTGGGCTAAGTAGAGAGCGGCACAGAGCCTGTGGTAGTTTCAGGTTTGGGCAGAATCAGGCGCATGACCCTTAAGATATCAAACCAAGTTTGCCTGAAGCCCAGAGCCATGAACCAATTTCCCTAATTAGCTAGAGAGTGTCCCTGGGTATTTTATCTTTAAGGAGGAGGAATTAGAGAATGGAGCCTTCAACAGCCCAGGCTGGGATGCTTTTCACCCTGTGTCACTCTTTGGGGCCTCCCGCCAGCCCTTTTCAGGTTCTTTCTCTGTCCTGCCTCCCCGGACCCCTCGCTGTCCCGATCAGGTGGTTAGTGGTGCGTTTGTCTGGTACTGCGGTGTGAAAGTCAAGGCATCAGCTGGAGAGACGTGACCTCAAAACCCACGGAGCAGCCCCCACGCCCCTCACCCCCAGGGCAGCCACACGCAGTGACAGGCAACTCCCAGTGCCTTTGGGTTTATTTATTTATTTATTTTTCCATTTACAAATGCTTTATTCCATACATTTCAGTAAGATAAAGAAAAAACAAGAGCAATAACAAAGGAAATAGTAAATCAAATGTTTCCTGATATTTAAAATGTTAAATAATGAGAATTCTGTAACTCACTTATAGCCAATGGGAATTATTTTACCTTTTCTAAAGATCTAATATACACTGCAACTACAGCTTGGGACATTTGGCTCATTTAACCCTATTTGAAATATTCTGCATTTTTATGTATAATTTGTGATAAGCATTTATTTTAGTGCTTTATCATACATTTCTCCAGTATGTTCAATATTATTCGTTGAGGAATCTTTCATTTTCTTTTTAGAATGCCTTGTCATTATATTTACTTTGTCAAACTTGCACTGAATACATCTGTGTGGATCTGTTCCTGGCCCACCTACCTTGTTTCATTGATCTTTCCACTTTTTGTTAATTGCTTTTACTTTTGGAGCTTTATTAGTATTAAATACATTTTAAATAATACAATTATATCAACAAGAATTAGGGGAAAATCCATAAAGGCAATATAAATAGAAAGAAAAGCCTTTGGGTTTATTTAGCACGAGGTAGTGCCTGGGCGGCCCCTCCGAGTCCCGCGTCCGTGCAGACTCTTGATAAACCGGATTTCAGAAGCTCCAGGCTGGCTGTGTCACCGCTCGCTCTGGCCCCTGGCTCCCGTGTGTGCAGGGCTGGGGTCGGCGGTCCCCTGGCTTCCGTCGCGCGGGGGTCCTGCCAAGCTACTCATGCCGTGTTTGGCGTTTCCAGGGAGTACTACATCACCATGGTGAAGTGGGCCACCAGCACCAAGGTCGCCGTGACCTGGCTGAACCGGGCGCAGAACGTGTCCATCCTCACCCTCTGCGACGCCACCACGGGGGTCTGCACAAAGGTACGCGGGCTGTGGGGGTGGGGGGCGGGGAACGGGTGAAGAACCAATGGCCAGACGCGCCCGAGGTGGCGCCAGAGTCGTCTCAGCCCTCGGGCCTGGGACCTGGGGACCGGCCGCCGAGCTGCTGCGGGGAGCCTGCGGCGCCCTCCCGGCTCCGGCGCGGCTGCCACCTCGTGGCTGATGCAGGCGCTGCCGCAGACCCGGCCGAACCCCTCCGTGAATTGCCAGAGTCACCCGGTGCCTGGCACCTGGACGCCGTCCGCAGTTCACTGAGTGTCGCTCCCTTTATCCGCGCTCACCGCTGTCACCTAAGTGAGCGTCCTCGTTGCAGCTGATGCTCGGAGAGGAGGGGCCCTGCCTTTCCCCAGACCCCGCCGACAGCCTCCCCCAGCGGGCTCCAGGCGTGCGTCCCTCCGCGGGTCCTGGTGGGGCCAGCCATGTTTCTTGGAGCCTCAGGCTGATTCAATGTGTAATGAGAGGAGGTAAACGTAGGGGAAAGAAAATTAAAACGCTCAGAGTAAGCAAAGGAAAAATCAAGTCTAAGAGAGGCCGCCCGGGTGGAACAGGCAGGTGGCCCACTGCGCTCGCCCTCCCCCCCATGGGATGGGACCTCCCCACCCCACACTGCTCCATCAGGGTCTCCAGAAGCAGGTCCCCTTGTGGCGGGTTTTGTAAAAATCAAACAAAATCAATTAATACATTCAGGCAGATCTTTCAGAAAGTCCTTTTTGATCTTAAGTTTCTATCTCCCAGCTGAGGGGGGCCAAGGCTTGCAGGCATGTTTTCTCGAGATGCTCCTAACGCAGCAGCTGTCACTGTGATCCTAAGCACTGTGATGCCTTTCCAAGGTGGTCAGTCTTGCGTGACCTTTTATCTAAGCTGGGGCGGATTCCAGGCTATTCTGATGAGCTTGCTTGAGGGGAAGGAAGGAATGAGCGGACACAAAGCAGGCAGCTAAAAATGGCTTGTAATCTGCAACTTCTCCGTGCCCCTGAGCCTTGAGTGTCAGCGGCAGATTCTGCTTCCTGCTATAACCCATGACAGAGGCCTGCTCCAGGGGCCCAGAGGTCCAGTCTGCGCAAGCACCAGGCCCACGGCGCCTCCGGATGACACATGTGTGCTGCACAGCTTGAGTTTGGTGTCTGGGGTTTTGTTTTTCTTTTGTTTGCACCTTTCCACAGACCACTGTGAGACCTACTTTTCCTATACGCTTTAGCCCCTTTGAAAGGGTTTCTGGTCCACCAGGAGTGTTACTCACTCTTCCAGAATGGGATCTGGACACAATGTCCACACATTCTGACTCCGTGTAGCCTGAGGTTCACTGTTAGATGGACACATGCCCGGCCAGTGATGACCGCCCCCTGGTACACGCGCCATCTTCCTCCAGAGGGTTCTTTCCCACCACGCGTTTGTGTTGCTAGGGATAGTGGCATTTTCTCATTCGAGGACACTTGTGTTCGGCTCTGAGCCACACACGAGGCAAACAGGAGAGCTGGGATTGCCTCCTCCCGGAGCTGCCATGGCAGCCGTGCGATGCTTGTGCAGCAACCATGTAGGTGAAGCCAAATTGTTTTCTGCACTGTTGGTTGTAGACAATACATAGGGGAAAAAAAAAACCCTCTTGTCTAATGCTCTTATTTCATTTCAGAAACACGAGGATGAAAGTGAGGCCTGGCTCCACAGACAGGTAACTACTGCACATCCGGGTCCCCACCATCACCTCCACCCGATCCACCCCAGGGCTGGCTCTCAGAGCTTCGACAACCCTAGAATGGCTTCTCAGAGTAAATCACACAGGGCTCCTCAGGCAGAAACAGACGGTGTGCTGGCTCTGCTCACAGTGCTTCCCGTTCTCCAGGGCAGCCCAGAGAGCTCCCAGAGAATCTGAGTTCTAGGGAGGGCCGTGTGAAAATCACAGCTCCTCAGAACATGCAATGTTTGGTGAGACCCCAGCTTGCAGTTGGATGCCAGCACCTTGGTAAATTGAAAAGGAAGAGTCCATCAAAGGTGGCTTGACATAATCTACTATAGTGAAAGGGTGGAAAAGTGGTGGATATCCCTGTTTATTGCCAGGGGTGGTTTTGTTGGTGTCTCATTTGGAGTCACCTCCTCTGTGATTCTATAAGGCCCATCCTCAGGGACATAACTGCAAACCCTCCTGGGGGAGTCTTCATCCCTAACTCGGATAAAGGAACACACATTAAAACAGACTCTAGGAACTTGAGACCAAAAGAGATCAGGAGAAGCCTAAGCAAATCATTCTGAGACAATTTTTCTAAATTAAACTCGCACAAAAAGTATCCGTATTTTCTTTCTTCAAGCCTTTTTGTCTCATTCCACACTCTGACACTAAGAAGAACAGGTGAAAAAGCTTTGGAAGCTTCCTGTTTCCTTATCCTTCCTAAGGGGATGAAAATTGTCTTAAAGACTGTGGGGAAAGTCAAACCAGACTTGAGTCTCATGAATTATGATAGAGACACAGGTATGCTTCTTCCTGGATATGGTATATTCTATTTATGGAAAATAACTGAAGCTGGACAAAACTAACGTCATGACTCTCCAAGAACATTCCAGCACTGTAGCTGCTGGGCTACTGCTTCTGCCTATGGAGTCAGGAATATAAATATCTCAGAAGTCAGAGCTTCGTCAATGGACGGGCTACTCCAAAATGTATCCTGTTTCTGCTCTGTGCCAATCTTATTCACAAGAGGAATGGCTCCACATGGCCACTTTCATTTTGCATGTCCCAATTTGGGGGCCAAGTTCAAGCCAAGAAGATATCAGGAAGAGGGAAGACTTAGGGAACCCTCAAACATTAGCATGCTGGAAATTTCTTGAATGCCAACGGAACCAAATATATAAGCATACATATCAAAAATAGTATTATGATGTTCATCTCACATCAGACAAATTGTCAGAGAGATTATAATGAAAGGATCATTTTGTAAACTCCATTGTCTATATATCACGTGTTCAACCAATATTTATGGATCTTACCAGGCACCATGATAGGCTGTGGATTTCAAAAAATAAGTCGGCTACTATCACTGAGCCCACGTTGTGGTGTGTGTCAGAATTTTATTCCTTCTTATGGCTGAATAATATTCCAGAATATGTATGTAGTATATATCCTGGAATATTATACATATATATGTGTGTGTTATATGTATATATACATATATACAATATAATACGTATACTGGAATATTATTCAGCCATAAGAAGAACTGCAATAGTATTCCAGTATATACCGGTTTGTTTGTCTGTTGATGGACATTTGGGTTGTGTCTACCTTTTGGCTATTGTGAACAGCACATCTAATAGCAGACACAAAAGGCTACCTTATTGTGCAATTCCATCTATACAAAATATCCAGAATAAATACACTCATAGAAACAGAAAGCTGATCAGTGGTGTCCCAAGGCCGGGGGCAGTATGGAGAGGAACAGGTTAATGAACAGGGATTTATTTTGGGGTGGTGGAAATCTTTTGGAACTAGATAGAAGTGGTGGCTGCACAGCATTGTGAATAGACTAAATGCCACTCAATTGTTCACTTTTATTAATATGTTTTCTTTAGTGTTATGGGAATTTTACCTTAACAATTTTTTTAAAGATGAATAAGCTAGAGCATGAGCTCTCAAAGATGGTACATCCTAGACAGGGAGATGAGACATTCGCGTCACACCCATCATGTGGGACACGTAGGTGATCCTCAGACATTGAGAAGCAGGGCTGAGGTATTAGGGTGTTGGTGGGAGTGGGAGCCGGGAAAAGCATGGTGGGCATGGAGCAGGTGGCCCTATGCCAGGCCCACTTTGTGTTTGAACAGGAGGAGGTGAGGGACGTGCTTAAAAGAGCAGACTAACGTGATTCTTTGTTGGAGGCATGGAGGCTGTGGGAAAGCAAAGTGGACGTGCCCATTCTGCTTCCCTGTCCCCGTCAAGAGGCATTCTCATGGGGGGAGCTGGCTTCCCGGCTGGTCACCTCTGGTTCTGCCCTCTGGATGGACAGCAGAGTACGTGGTCCCTGAGGCCCACGGGGGGGCCGTGGTTCTGTCCTCAAGCACTCACTTCATCAGCTCTGCAGAGTGGCTACAGAGCCGAGGTCGTCAGCAGGACTTTCCTGTGTTAGTGATTGTGTGTCTCATCGTCCATGTGAGAACAGCTACCCGAGTGTCTCATCGTCCATGTGAGAACAGCTACCCAAGTGCAGGGTAAGACAGCCTGAATGGGATTCCGGAAACCAGATCCTTCCAAGCAGAATCCAGTCAATACTTAAAAGGTAGCATGAATTAAAATAATTCTTACTGTTTTCAAATGTAAAGTTTAAAGCATTTACTAAGCACACAGCTAAATTTTAAAAATAGCTGCTTAAACATATGCAATGCTGTCATGAGTTGGAAAAGCAATGTTCTGTGACAGGTGTGTTTTCCTGGGATGGAGCGTCCCTGGGTCAGGTTGGCCCATCAGCTGCAGTTGTGACTGTGACACTGGGTTAGGGGCACCCCGCCCATAGCAGCAGTTGGGAAGCCAGGATGCCTCTGAAGACCCTACAGGTTGTGAGTCTGCACCTGAGAAGATCACAGCTCCATGGTCTGCAGAAAGATTTACTTTCAAACAGTTTCTCATGGCATTGTTTTTTCATAAGGGAATTCATGGACCCTATTTTTCAAAAATAATCCATAATGTTTCTGCATCCCTCAAGATACTGTGAGATCCTGGAGAACAACTTAGTAACTTTCTGAGGCTGGACCTGCCACCTGCTGCCAGTGAAGCCATTGACGGCTGCTTCAGACAGAGCCTAAGGGGGTTTTCCTGGGAAGGCTACAGGCACGAGTGAGAGAGACACACGGAGGCCGCATGCCCTCTACCCATCCATCTCCAATGGGTCACAGAAGCTTGCCCCAGCTGGCCCAGGAGAGACTGGCATCTGGAAAGTCCTGCAGACCTCAGGGAGACCTGACCTGCTTAGGTCCACCGGTCTTCTGAGGACCCAGTGCTAGAACAGAGGTGAGCTGTAGCGAGCCTGCTAATTTTGTGTCATCTGAGCTGTTCATCTGAGCCGTTCATCTTCCTGTCTTCTCTGCCCAGCTCCTTCCTGGAATCCTCAGTATGGTCACCCGTAGAGATTCCGCATGAGCTAAAAAGCAGAGGCAAATGCATGTGTGGAGACCCACCAAATTCCCTCTCCTCTGGGAATATTCGAGAAACAGGCAATCCCCTCTGCCACATACACACTCTGTCACTGCTGCCCTGACCCTGCAAAGTCAGTCCTGATGCAGACCCAGGAGGATCCTCTGCCAGAACCATCTGCATTTGCCGTAGAGCCCCAGAGCCTATTGTTTTGGTTGAAGGACTGGTTCTATGGATCAATTTCTGACTGTCTTTCTTCTTTAATCAGAATTTTGGTTTTGCGATTTCAAAAGTTGGGCTGGGGAGGGGGGGCGGTTGGACAAAATTATTATATCTGAACCATGGGGAAAAAACCTGGCAAAAATGCTACAAATGGCTCCCCAAAGAAGCTCTCATCAGTCAGAAGGGCTCCTTCGTGAGTGGAGTTGAGGAAACCAGGCATGTGTGTGATAAACTCTGTCATCCAGGGAGACTAGAAACGCTTCCTGCAAAATCAAATGAGAGACAGAGTCAGGATAAAATCCAGGTCCCTGGTCAACAATCATTACACTTTGTTACTAAAAATACATTTACCACGTGAGACACCGGGTCTCAGAGAGACTCAGAGGCTTCACCTGCGTTCCAGGGAATGTTTCCAAGACAAGGTAGAGATGACATCACAACGGTGGAGGCCTTCTCATTATGAAAACAATGCTTCTGGCCAGAATTAATTATTTATTACATTTATTAAGAATATTTTTCTCTGCCAAACGTGCAAACATTTCCCCCAGAAAACTGAGGCAATATAGCCCTACCCATTCCACTGTTGGCAAATAGAAGTGCATTTTAAAAGCCAAATTAACTGCTGGTTTTCCCATTTCCTCTGCTTTTAAATACCATGCTTCCAACTCTAAATAGAAAAATAAATGTTTGCAGATTAAAGGTTTCATTTTATTGCAAATATTCATGAAGATTAAATGTCATTTTAATCACATGTTAGTTTATTTCTCGGGGCATATCATATCTGCATGGGTTCATTCACTGTAGGGAAATGAGTTTTCCTTGCGCCAGCTGGGGTTTATTTACCATTTGTTCTCATCCCTGCGTTAGTGTGAAGCTCCTTGAGTCAGAAAATACATCTCATAACTAACTAATTGGTGTTCACGGATGGAAACTTTCAAACTTGGGCTTCAGAGAGGCCAAGGTACCGCGGCAGCAAAATCCCTTTCACCCATCAAAGCGACGGCCACCCTGCGGGCTGGTGGAAGGCTGAGCCCCCTGGCTGTTCACTGTCTGGGGATTAGGCAGAGACGGTGGCGACACCTGCCCTAAATCCAACCCAGAACCCTTCCCCCAGGGAAAACTGGGCATGCTGATTCTGTTTCCAGGGAAAAGTGACAGTAGATCCAAGCAAATGTTGTCATCCAGTATGGCCCGAGGTGGAGCACGTCCCTGGGACTGCTGTGCCTTCCCACCTGCATTTTAGAATCCGTGGTATTTGTCCTTGTGTTTCTTTTCTTTTTTTTTTTTCTTGCCTTCTTGATGGGCTATTCAGTGTGAGATCAATTGTATTAAATAAGGAGAAAAGACAGGATTGAAAGAATAGATTTTGCTTTTAGGCAAAATCTCGTTTGTGATTATTGAGAATTATGTTTTTTTCTGATACATAATAAATGCCACTGGAGAAATCTCACAGTACACCCTGGTTTCAATGGGCAATAATTCGAGGGGGAAGAACCCCCTTTTGAGTTTTGAGAGCCGAGTTCCTGTTCTCGCTGGTGAGCTTGGCGTGCACACAGGGCTGGTCTTTGTCTCGGTGCCATGTAGACTGAGGGATGCCTTTTTATTTGCCACTGCTGAAGCTATAGCTTCTTAATTCCTCGTTCTTCTTTTAGAAAACAGAACAGTTGACTCATGATTCCCAAGGAAAGTGATGGCCTCACCGAGCACTTATTATTTCAACTGTACCTCTCCTTAGAAATCACACAGAAAATGTATCTCAGGGTGTATTTTATCCTGGTTCAACCTCTTCAGAATAAATGATGTTTTAGTTGTGGTTTCATCCGTGGCCTTTGTCCACAGAATGAAGAACCCGTGTTCTCCAAGGATGGCCGAAAGTTTTTCTTCATCAGAGCGATCCCCCAGGGAGGACGAGGGAAATTCTATCACATCACAGTGTCCTCGTCCCAGGTAAGTCCTGCTAGTT
This sequence comes from Mandrillus leucophaeus, assembly GCF_000951045.1. Lineage (NCBI taxonomy): Eukaryota > Metazoa > Chordata > Mammalia > Primates > Cercopithecidae > Mandrillus > Mandrillus leucophaeus. The sequence goes on from NW_012101299.1 coordinate 1,628,991, forward strand.
TCCAAACTGAACTAGAAACTAGCCTTCTAGAGGCCGTGGGGTGATAGCCTCTAGGCTGGGCACACCTGCATTTTCAAGGACCTCGAGGAAACTGAAGGTGACTCCCAAAGGCAGCGCAGAGCATGGCGCTGGTGAGTGCAGAGGTTCCCATCAGGCCTGGTAGAACCTTGCTCTATCTGGTTGTGTGTGAGAATGTGAATGATGCTTCTGCCAAGGTCAGCAGAGACCCAGGGGTCCCCTGTTCAGTGTAAGGCTGAGGACGTTGGAGGACCATCTGTGCCAGAGGTCCTTTCCTTCTCCTTCTGCTGGGGGTCTCCTTAACATACTCCCCCCGAGGCAAGGCTCCATGCACTCAACGTCCCTCAGGGATCCAGCCTCCCACACTGCCCCATCTCCACCCAGAGCTAGATGCAGGTATTATTTTATTATGTGACCGCTACCAGTCATCACTCACTGGTTCTGGGGTGCGGCGAGTTAGGAACAGAGCATCCCTGGGTAGGGAACCTCAGAGATTAATATACATGAATTTAGGACCAAAAGTAGACATCCCGGGGTCAGCGTCTCCTGCAGAGGTCACCTCAGGGAGCCTCATGCCTGCAGGACGGGGCTGCCATGATGTTGACTTTGGGGGACTCTGCCCTGAGGAAGAAGGGAAACATGATCTTGGAGCTCCTTAGTTTTGGAGGCAGTCTAAAGTTATTTGGGATCAGGGTAGATGAATGAAATTTGATTAGAGAAAAGGTTAATCACAAATATTCTATGGCTATAACGTGGAAGGCTCGTATTTATGATGAGGCCCCAAAGGCAATTTCAAAAGAAAAAAATCCAAGAACATCCCGACTAAGAGCAGCTTTGATGGAATCGAGGTGGGGGCTGCAGAACTCCTGGGATGGAAATGGCGTCTCTCGGAGGTTCAGGTGCAATTTGTTCTCAGTGCACTTCATGGCACGACTGATAGAATGTCTGCAAGCTGTTGCCTTTGCTTTTTCCTATTCTCTTCCTTCTACCACCCTACATTGTTTTGTTTACTATTTTACACCACTTAGATCAAGATTTTAAAATGCTGGTCGGGTGGGGTGGCTCACACCTGTAATCCCAGCACTTTGGGAGGCCGAGGCAGGTGGATTACTTGAGGTCAAGAGTTCAAGACCAGCCTGGCCAACATGGTGAAACAAAAATTAGCTGGGCATGGTGGCACATGCCTGTAGTCCCAGATACTTGGGAGGCTGAAGCAGGAGAATTGTTTGAACCCAGGAGGTGGAGGCTGCAGTAGGCTGAGATCATGCCACTGCACTCCAGCCTGGGTGACAGAGTGAGATACTGTCTCAAAAAAAAAAAAAAAAAAAAAACAGATTTATAAATGCTTCAGTGTTTTCATTTGGCCCCTAGTCTCTGTATTTGCCCAGAGCCCTATCAAACGTTCCAGCAGGAAGCAGGTCTCCTGCACCGCCCATGAGGCACCCCTTGGGGGTCCCGCAGAGCCTTCCCTTTCCAAACCTGCTTCAAACTCCCCATCCTCTCCTGCACGCTCTCTGCGCCCCCAGGGCCTGCTGCCCCCAAACCTTCATGTTTGAGTCTGCAGCCCCCAGAGTGTGTGACTTGGGCCCTCCACCTAGTTTAATCTCCACCTGCTCTGCGTCCACCTCCCAGGGCACCTGCCATCCAGAACAGCTGCCCCTTTTCAAATCTCCACTGAAACATCACTGCTGCCTAGACGGTCCTGTCCTCTCTTCTGTTACCACGTGTCATTACCGTGTGTCGTTACCATTCTTAGCTCAAGGGGCACATAGGGAAAGACAATGCCTGCAGGACGTGTAGTGTGGCAATACAGGTCCAAGCCGTCCTTGTCAGCAGCAGCAGGGAGCGCCCTTTCTCCCTCCATTTATTCTTCTCTCTATTTCCCTCCCTGAATTCATCCACCTCCCAGCATTTGTCTCTTTCCTCCCTCACTGGTCCCCCTTCGGTAATGGCTCCACTAATTAGATTTACAAATGAAAAAGGTCTATAAAGCATTGATTCTCCTGAGAGTGCTTCCATCGTGGTTGGAGGCCAGGTCCAAGTGATTTGCGCCACCAAAGAGGACAGGGCGCTGTTCCCCACCACTGACATTCAGGGGTAGGGGAGGCTTCGGGCCTGGGGTTGGTCGGGAAACTTCACGGAGGATGTTGCCTCCCAGGAGGGGAGCAGGCAGAAGGGACAGAGAGCCCTTCCTACAGAGAAAATGGCAGCCCCTGTCGCCTGGTGTCCAAAACAGCTGGAGGATGAAGAGCCTTGCCAGGACACCGGTGTCTGCTCCTGATGCCGTGTCTGTGTGTTTCAGCCCAACAGCAGCAACGACAACATCCAGTCCATCACCTCCGGGGACTGGGACGTGACCAAGATCCTCGCCTACGACGAGAAGGGGAATAAGATGTGAGTGACAACCAGGGGCCTGCCCCATCTTACTGGCCAATGGGACACGTTTGTTATTGTTTGTCAATTACACTCATGGAGTACGGAGCATGGAGGCCTCCTCTTTCCTCCTCAGGCAGCATCACTAACTCCTAGTTTCTTCATGAAAATGTATCGTAGATTCCCATCTCAGCAGTCCAGCTTCCAGAGCTGCAGCATCCTGAGGACACAGGCTGGCAGCCAGCCCGTGAGGGGAAGCGCGCTAGCAGCAGTAGTAGGGGTAGTACTGATGCTGATTGAG
>NW_012101299.1:1633125-1668350 GCF_000951045.1 Mandrillus leucophaeus
GACTGAGTTTTCTAGCAGCAGTGGTAGGGGTAGTACTGATGCTGATTGAGTTTTCCAGCAGTAGTAGTAGGGGTAGTACTGATGCTGATTGAGTTTTGCAGCAGCAGTGGTAGGGGTAGCACTGATGCTTACTGAGTTTTCCAGCAGCAGCAGTAGGGGTAGTACTGATGCTGATTGAGTTTTCCAGCAGTAGTAGTAGGGGTAGTACTGATGCTGATTGAGTTTTCCAGCAGTAGTAGTAGGGGTAGCACTGATGTTGATTCAGTATTTACTCGTCCAGGCACTAAGCCAAGTGCTTTACAGACAGTATCTCATTGAATACAACAGTTCCATGAGGTGAGGAGGGTTTACTGCTTTCCCTGTTTTAAAAATAAGTAAATTAAAACAAAAATAAGTAATTTGCTCCAGGTTATTCAGTTGGTAGCAGGTGGATTTGGCTCAGATGAGGGGAGCCCGGGTGGGAGGACTTCACCACCACACAGTTTTGCCTCCCTGCTCCCTGGGTAAGAGCCAAGGTTTCTGCATTGGGTGGTCTTAGGTGAAAATGAATCAACGACTATTTACTGCACCAGGCTCTATGTTTTAACTTGTCTTAAATGTGCTCAGCTCCTTGCCCTTCAGAAGGTGAGTGATCTTGTAAAAGAATTCCACATCCATATTCAGATGTGTGTCATCCCCAACCACAGTGTCCTCCAGCCATGAAGCAGAGGCCAGTACAGGGAGCACCCAAAGCCAATGGAATCTGCACTGGTGCCCCTCAGCCCTTAGGTGTCTGCCCACCCCTTGCTCTGGCCACAGGTGTAGCTGGACCTGAACAGGGGAGCTGCTCTCTGCAGGCCGTGGGCGGCAGTCCCTGAGGAGTGTCCATAGAGGTAGTGCCAGGAATGTGAAGTGCAGATATGCCCTGAAGCAAACTAACCCTGTGCACCTTGGTGATCTTTGCAGCTACTTCCTGAGCACGGAGGACCTGCCTCGGAGACGACAGCTCTACAGGTAGCTCTGGCTCCCCCTGCACACAGGGTTCTCCCCCTTAGGAGGGCATCCAGGCTTTGCAGAATTACACCTTTTCGGCAGTTCAGAAAGAGGGGGCAGCAAAGACAGACCCCACCACAGAGGAGTAGCTGTGGAGTCCGGAGCGAAGTAATGACACTTGCAGAGGCCACCAAAGGGGTCGTTTTGAGACTTTTGAAGCTTTATTTTTCTGCTGTTGTTGACTTGGGTTTTCCCCATCACTCACTTGCCTCTTCTGCTAACGGACGGACTTTTAGCCGTCTTTCCTTTCACCTCTATTCAGTGTCACCTCAGAGGAATTATGCGCCCTCCCCACACTGAGTTTTTGTAGGGAGCAGAGTGTGGTTTGGAAATGAACCAGTGGGTCAGTGCGAGGAGCTGGCCCTGCTGTCCGGCATTGCAGCTCGCTGGCTTTGGGGGCCTCTGCCCTGAGGAAGACAGGAAGCATGATCTTGAAGCTCCTCAATTTGGAAGCAGTCTCAAATTATTTGGGATCAGGGTAAATGAATGAAATTTGATTAGGGAAAAAAAACAAAAAAACATTAATCACAAATATTCTATGGCTATAAAGTAGAAGACTCATATTTATGATGAGGCCCCAAAGGCAATTTCCCATCTCAACAGCCCAACTGTGTGACTTTGGACAAGCTTCCAAATCTCAAAGAGGGCGGGGACACTGTGCCCTGAACTCTGGAGGGGGACTGGATGTTTTCTAGGGCGTGTCCCTCTTCTACATTCACTCCTGTCATCTGCTCAGTCACTGTCCTCACGAAAGGAGGCTTTGGGTTGTGAAGTGAGATTAGCCCTGGGCACTTTCTACCAGGGCCACAGAGGTGAGGAGCGGGTATCTGCTGCCTCCCTGTGCCCCTGCATGGGAAGGCTACAGCCAGTCACACCTAAAGACACCTGAGCCACTGAAGAGGATGTTGTTCAGGGCAGACCTGAGGCTTGAGGCCAGTGGCACATGGTCTAAATGGAGCCAGTGCCTGTTGCCCCCACCCCACTGCTGGGACATGGAAAGCCTCCCTGGTGAACGCAGCCTCCCTTCCCAGCCATTGGCAGCTATGCAGAGAGGATGAGGTCAGCATGAGGGAGCCAGTGGAGGGAGAGTCACAGATGTGCTTCTCCGTGTAGATGTTCCATTGTCGCCACGTGTCTACTAGGAAAATTGAAATCCGCATGTCACCAATTAATAAACGTGAGAGGCTGCCTGGGGCCCCATCCTCTAACTTACAGAATGAGAAGGTTGTCTTCCCTCTCCCATGAAATGTCTTTACTCCTGGAACAACAGTCTTCATATTGAAACCTATGGTTAGAGGGGACCCTCCCAGGGCAAAATGTTCAGATAAGAACTTCTTCCAGGTAGATCCAGTACCTCAGGATCTTTCCATTTTAGGGAGCACATTTTAGGCCTTCTTGACTTGAAATGACCCTTGACCACAGTGGTCCCGGGTAACATCTTCAAGCCAGTTCCCACTTGCCTAGCTCCATTGAATGGGAAGCGCGAGCTCTTGCGGTTTCACTCTGTCAGGGGACGTGGCTTTTGGAAGCTGCCAGAGTTCAGTTCCACCGGTGCTGCTGCAGCCCCTGCCTGCTCGCATGCCAGCGTTTGGAACTCCAGAGAGTTTGAAGATACGTCACCCTGTTTACTGTTCTCAAATTGCTAGCCATCCACTCAGACAGGACACGTGCAGATAGAGTGCTAGATCATAACGCCGACAGCTCCATGCTCCTCGCACCAGGCCATCTGCAGAGCCAGGAGAAGGCAGCATAGGTGACCGCCTGCCGGCCCTCCCACGAGCAAGGGTGCTAAAAGCTCTCGAGAGTGGGAGGGACCCACCAGCAAAGAAAGGTGGAAATGGAACTGGGTGGTCTCAGGGGCTCCAGCAGGGAGACAAAGGGAGAAAGGCCAAGGGACCCTGTAGCAGGGCTCTGCAGATCACCCTCATGGGGAGAGCCCAGCAGTTTGCGGCACCCAACGTGGAGGGCGGCTCCTCTCCGCCCACGTTCACCCCTGTGTCCTTTGCTCTTCCAGTGCCAACACGGTGGGTAACTTCAACAGGCAGTGCCTCTCCTGCGACCTGGTTGAGAACTGTACTTACTTCAGCGCTTCCTTCAGCCACAGCATGGACTTCTTCCTGCTCAAGTGCGAAGGTCAGCTCCTGCCACCCCGTCAGGGCGGAGAGCCCTGGCAGGCACATTTGCAGGGAGGGGCGGGCACACTTGCAGGGAGGGGGCGGCGGCTGTGGTGGGAGCACAGCGTATTCCAGAACAGATGAGGATCCCGCCTACCTGGTAACATTGGTCAGGGGGCGAGATGACTGGACCCCCACAAATCCTGGGGCAGTGGGACTACTTTATGTTTCGTACAGGGGTGCAGCTTATCAGAGTTGTCTGTGCATGCTGTGCTGGTAATCTCTCAGTTTGTCTCCCGTCATCCACAAAAAATAATAGTCCCATGAGCTAGGTAGGGTAAATATCCTACACAGTGATGAGCCTAAGTCAACAATAAAGGTCGTAAAACAATTTCAAAGATTAACTTTTCAGTCATATTTAAGGATGATCAAATATCACCAGGCCTGGTATCCCAGCACTTTGTGAGGCCAAGGTGGGCAGATTCACCTGAGGTCAGGAGTTCGAGACCTGCCTGGCTAACATGGTGAAACCCGGTCTCTACTAAAAATACGAAAACTAGCCGGGCATGGTGGTGAATGCCTGTAATCTCAGCTACTTGGGAGGCTGAAGCAGAAGAATCGCTTGAACCCGGGAGGCGGAGGTTGCAGTGAGCTAAGATCGCACCACTACACTCCAGCCTGGACAACGGAGTGAGACTCCATCTCAAATGACCAGATAAGAAAAAAGGATTGAGGTTATGTTAAAGAAGTCTCAGAAAAATATTTTCCTATGTCCCAATTCATTGATAATTTATCCCAAACTGCAAGAGTTTGATCACAGCAACCAGCATGCACAAAAGAGTAGGCCATGTTGCATACGGGATACAAAGGATACTTTTGCTGCTTGTCCGTATCTTGGAAAGATATGATATGAATCTATGGAAAGGTAAGTCATAAATATGGTCCTAACAAAATATGATCTCCTGCGATGACCTCAAAGAATGAAAATATGCTACAGGCGGAGACTGAGTTCAGGAGCAACTCACTCCTCAGTTAGAGCTTCAATCTCCTAAGCCATAGGTGGAGAATGAATAACTTTTATCAGAGAAATGTCTTTGCTAGCCTTTGCTAGCTGCTGGAGAGCTCATGGCTTCATGACTTTGTTCTCTTTTATCAGTGGCATCTAAAATCTTGAAAATCCACAGAACAGGAACACTCAGCCGCTTTCTCTATGCAAGCTCAGCCCCTGACATTCTTCTAAGACAGCCAGGAGACCACGGAGGGATGAGGGGGGTGCATCTGAAATATAACGTTAGTGCCCCAGTTCCCTCAAAGTTGATGGTACCAAATTCCTCTTTCCTGTGCGTCCCAAGAAGGAGGCCACCAAGGGTCTGAAATTGTAGAGTGCTGTAGGGGAAAGAACCTAAGATCGAACTGACCCACTTCAGGTATCAGGTGGCAAACCCTAAGCCAGAAGTTGAGTGGATTCCCTGATTCCCGATGAGCCAGTGATACAGAGAGGGCCAGCGTCAAGGTCTCCCGGTTCCTAGCCCAGTGAGTCCTGTCTCCCTGGGGCGGGATCTTTGTAAAATAAGAATTTGGGAAATTATAGGGATTGACGGGGCATAGGGATTGGGAAAACTGGCAAGCAGACCCACTAGGAGCCAGAGAGTCTTAGAAGGAGCTACATAATCAGAAACCAGAATCCTGTCTCAGAAGCAGGAGGTAGCTTCAACACACAGGAGGTCATGATCAAACACAGAAGTGAAAAATTGAAGTAGATTTCAAGAAGAGTGCCCCCAGGCAACAATGGTTGAATGAGAAAGGTGACAGAGCCTCCAATGTGGAGATCCTGAATTAGGGGCAGAGGTCATTTTCCAGAGGGGCTTGGTCTGGCCTCAGCAGGAGGCAGAGCCTTTGGGATCTGAGGTCTGCACTGGTCAAGACAGCGACAGTATAGATTTGTATTTCCCAAATTCTTACTATAACCAGCAAGAAGGGTCTGGCTTCTCACCATTCATGGAAAGAAGTCAGATAATAATGAGTTGTGATATGAAGGAGCAATATTTCTTTATTATCTGTGCCAGCAAGGGGAAGAGCAGAAAGCGATTCCACTCTTCAATTTGTGGAGGGTTTCTTTAAAAAAAAAAAAGAAGAAGAAGAAGAAGGATTTGGAATGCAGAAGAGCTTGGGGGGTTAGGAGGTGCCAAGGGGTGTGACTGGCTGTGGTGGCCCCTCTTTAATTATTGTCTGATTTGGTGAAGGGGCTGGCACCTCGTGGGTCCTACCAGGTTATCAGTTAATCACAGTTGGCCTTGTAGTCACTCTTCAGCCATGAGTGGGTTTCAGCCTTGAAGTACATCTTTTGTTAAAGAAAGAATTCTGGAGGTATCTGGGTCCTATCGGGATCTGACCCCTGGAGGTTTTAAGGAAATACATGAGCAGATAAGAGAGCACAGTGTGTGCTCCGCAAGCATCTGGGTCAATAAATGTGCATAAGGCATGAGAGCATAGAATGGGAAAAGAAAGGGAGTGGAGGCCACAGCCCATTCTGAGGCTGTGTTTCAAGATGAAAGGTAACACATAGGCAGCTTGTCTCAAGGTGGTATCTTGAGACTGGGAGAAGGTAGAAGAGGAGAGGAGAAAGAAAAATAGTTTAAATCATGATTTGAGGCTGAGCTGCTCGGTCATATTCCTACCACATACTAACTTCTGCTCCACATGGTGACCCTCCCAGACTCCAGAACCCAACAGCTCACTTGTTGTGTTGTTTGAGATGGAGTCTCGCTCTGTCGCCCAGGCTGGAGTGCACTGGTGCGCTCTCAGCTCCCTGCAACCTCCGCCTCCCGGGTTCAAGCGATTCTCCTGCCTCAGCCTCCCAAGTAGCTGGGATTACATGGATATATAATTTTTATATTTTTAGTAAAGACAGGGTTTTGCCATGTTGCCAGGCTGGTCTCACACTCCTGGTCTCAAATGATCCACCTGCCTTGGCCTTCCAAAGTCCTGGGATTACAGGCATGAGCCACCTCGCCTGGCCCTTGTTAACAAACCCTTTCCCCACTTCCCTTTGGAGGTCACAGATCCCTGCTAAGTTCAAGCTCAAGTTTAGTCTGGATGCCTCATTCTGACAACTGGAAGCCTTTTATGGTTCAGTTTCCATAAGCTGCAGCCCTGGGTTGAAGTTAAAAAGGCTCTCCCAGAAGATCCATGGCCATGGATTTAGGCAGGGAAGTTCCAGTTCCCACATGGCGGATGTAAACATGGAACCCGAGGTAGATAGAAACACAGCCCCGTGTTGGGAGGCTGTTTGGACAAAGGGTTAAAGTTTAGAGAGCACTGTAGGGTGGCTCCTGTGCAGATTTCTAGTCTATCACTGGCCTTCTGTCCCCGGGGGAAATTCATGTTTCTTTGTATGTTTATGTATTTGCAAGGCTTGTGTTGTGGTCTGCAAATAGTTATTGTGAAGAGATGACTCCATAGTTGATACCTGGGAGGGAAAAAGAAGCAAAGAACAAGTACAGCAACACAAGGTCAGACACACAACTGACCCAGCCCCCAGGTACAGCCACACTGGGTCACACACACACAACTGACCTAGACCCCAGGTATAGCCACATTGGGTCATGCACACACATGACTGACCCGGGCCCCAGGTACAGCCACACTGGGTCACACACACAACTGACCTGGGCCCAGGTACAGCCACACTGGGTCACACACACAACTGACCTAGACCCCAGGTATAGCCACATTGGGTCATGCACACACATGACTGACCTGGGCCCCAGGTATAGCCATACTGAGTCACACACACACAACTGACCTGCCCATTTGGCACCTCCACCATCTCACCTTCAGAAAGGATGGGATGCTCCTCCTGCCAATGCCTGGATCCCTATAATAATCAAACAGATTCCTAAAATCTGAAGATAAGAATAGATCTCAGAGCATCTAATCCAGTCTCCACCCTGCCTTTCTTTTGTTGATTAAGAAACTGAACTCTTAGTCATTATGAAATTATCACCTTAGGGTTTCCTGAATCATTTAAGATCTGTTTAAATATTTAGCCTATTGCCTCATCTTAAGGTAGACGTAAACTAGCCCTCTTCTCTACAAAATTTGTCTTTGAAATGTTTACATAATAAGCTATTTTCTGGCTAAAGTAACTTGAATGCCCAAATTAAACTCTCCCCATAGAGGTAACCAAAATCCCACTTACAAAAAGAGATTGTCTGAAAAGGCTGAAATTTACAAAGACAGCAAAGTAAACAGGGCGACAGTAGCAGCCAACTCTGAACCTGGAAGCAGTTACCAGTGATAACTGCCTCAGTAGACCGTGAAGCTGAGCCTCGTTCTGCCATGGGGAAAGCTGAGCAGGCATTGGCGGTGACTGCCTAAGGGATGAGATGATCCATTGCTATGAAATCTTAAAGGAGGAAATGATGATACCCATTTGGATTACTTGGGGCTTTTTGCTGGAGGAGAAGACTCAGGGAAGGTATCAATGATGAGGTGGCATTTAAAACAAATGAGTAGGTAGGATTTGGAATGTGAAAAAGCAGCCCAAGTGGAAGGTACAGCCTGAGAAAAAGCACAAGAAATGTTGTAAGATTATGCGATGGAATCTTTTGCAGCATGTGAATCAGGATCAAGTGAATACAAGCAACCTGATTTAATAAATAAAGATAATTTAAAATAATTTTATTTTTCTCCACATTTCTCAATAGATATTAAAATGGACCCAGATGTGTAGTCTAGAGCAATGTTGAGTCAATGCTCATTTCCTGTCCTGTTTCCTTCACACCCCAAATTATTCTGAGAGATTCTTGGAAACATGTGACAAAAATAACATCTCCACTCCTAGCATTAGAGACTCTTGTTTTCTTCTCCTTCCCTCCTCCTGCAGCATTTTATTATATGAATTGACTTAGTCTTCTACTTGCAACCAGAACCAAAAAAATCCTTCCTTTTTTAGGTTGAGGATAAATGTACCGGCAATGAGAGGCGTCTCTTTGGTAAAATCTGTAAACGTGCCCACATTCAAAGCTGTTCAATCCATCACACAGGGAGGGAAGTGCAAGTAGTTCAGGTTGTCTGGGCATAGGAAGGGATGATAGTCAAAGGATTTAACAGCTAGGACAAGATGGATACCAACCAGCCAAAAGTCGTGTCCCTGAGAGCAGATATAGGCTATCAAACCACATTAGGACATAAGGGTTGGGTATAAAATCATGAAATTATAACTGCTCCATATAGACTTCATCATTCTTCCTGCCTTTCTGCGGGCCTTCCGTTAGGACAGTTTTTGGTAAGTTTAGCTGATATTGACCTATCCAGTAACTTATATTCAGTATTATAACGGATATTCAGCAGTATAACTTTATCGTCTTAGTCCATTTGGGCTGCTGTAGTGAAGTACTATAAACTATGTGGCTTATAAACAACAGACATTTATTTCTCACAGTTCTGGAAGCTGGAAGTCCAAGACCAGGGTAGCAGCATGGTTGATTCTGGTAAGGGCCCTCTTTTGGGTCACAGATGACCAGTTTCTCCTTGTATCCTCATATGGTGGGAAAGATGGTGACAGAGTTCTCTGGGGCCTTGTTATAAGCACACTAATGCCATTCCTGAGGGTTCCACCTTTGGGACCTAATCACCTCTCAAAGGCCTCACCTCTTAATACCATCACGTTGGAGGTTAGGACTTCAATGTATAAATTTGGGGGCAACATAAACAGTCTGTCCATTATAATCATAGCTGATTGTAGCTCATCAGTTGTTTGCAAGCAGTACTTCTGTTTCATTAGTCCTTTGGCATACTGATCTTCTTCTGATGTCCAGTTTTTCTTCCACAGTGTATTTGGTCCAACATCATTATAGAGTTCCATCTAGCAGTATCAACATGTGCTTTCTCTAATTTTTCATTAACTTTTCTTCTGTAGCTTCTCAATATTTGACATTTGTATGCTTATATGTTTATGTTTTATGTTTATAATTCTTAATTCCTTAAAATATTTGATTGTACATACAAACCTAAAAATTATTTTTAGGTTAATAATAATTATTTTAGGTTAATTCCTTAATTCTTTATTGTACATAGAAACCCATAAAATTATTTTTCTACTTTGCACAGTTACATTAAAAATATATTTGAATAGAATATATAAATAGAGGTTCAGGAATGTTTATAGCCACTATATCCACTCACTACTTCACTGGATCCCATCTCTGAATGACAATATTTATATCTAAAGGACATGGGTTTCAGATGACCCCTGGATACTTGTATGAGGGATCAGCTGTAAGCCAGACTCAGTGGAACCTTGTGGAAACTCACCTATCTATGTAATATAGAGAGTTTCTGTCCACCTCTCTATTGTCTGGAAGTGAAACCAGCTATATTCAAAATATTGTATTATGATGTAACCTTTTATGATGATTTTTCAGACAATACCAAGCAGTTTTTGGCATACATATTTAATTGGTCTTCTCAATGACCTAGGGAGATGGTAATAAAAGAAATCATTTTCTACTTATTAAGTTCTTTACAATTTGAAAAGCACATTTCTTTTTTTTTTTTGAGATGGAGTTTTGCTCTTGTCACCCAGGCTGGAGTGCAATGATGCATCTTGGTTCACTGCAACCTCCGCGTCCCAGGTTCAAGCAATTCTCCTGCCTCAGCCTCCTGAATAGCTGGGATTACAAGCGCCCACCACCACACCCAGCTAATTTTTGTATTTTTAGTAGAGGCGGAGTTTTGCCATGTTGGCTAGGCTGGTCTGGAACTCCTGACCACAGGTGATCCACCCGCCTCAGCCTCCCAAAGTACTGGAATTACAGGCGTGAGCCATCGCGCCTGACCTGAAAAGTACATTTCTAATTATATTATAATAGTTGATGACTATGTTCCCATTTCTGATTCCTTGCAAATTATATTCTAGCATAAATAGATCTACTTAGAATTCCCTAAACTCAATATTATTTTTCACATTTCTATGCTTTTGTCTTTGGCTACCTGATAAACCCCTGTACATTCTCCAAGACTTTCAGGGCAGGGTTGATTTTCATCCCCTTCCAGGAGGGATGAATGAGAAATCAGAGAACATGAAAGTGGCTGTGTATTCACCCCCAGACCGACGCCTGTGAAGGAACTCAGTCTTCAGCTGTCTTAGATGACTGGGAATGCCGGGGACAGGGAAAGGCTGGGTGGTCTCACCTTCTAGTCCTGGATAAACCCAATTCCATCTTTAAAGAAAAAAAGTACTCACCTCCTGGACTCACTTCCTAGGACAGCTGTAACAAATTACCACAATCTGGGTGACTTATACCAACAGAAATTTATTCTCTCACAGTTCTGGAGGCCGGAAATCCAAAATCAAGCTGTTGGCCAGTGTGGTTTCTCTTGGAGGCTGTGAGGGAGAATCTGTTCCACTTTTCTCTTGAGCTTCTGGTGGTTGCCAGCAGTCCTTGGCGGTTTTTGACTTACCAATGTATTGCTTTCATCTTTGCCTCAGTCTTCATGTGGTCTTCCCCATCTGTCTCTGCATCCGATTTCCCTCTTCTTATATAGATGTCAATCATTGGATGAGGACCCACCTAATCCAGCGTAGCTTCATCTTAACTTGGTTACACCTGCGAATACCTTGTTTCCAAATAAGGTCACATTCACAGGAACTAAGGGTCAGCACTTCAACGTAACTTTTGCGGGGACACCATTAATCAAACCCACAACACCTCCCTTCTAAGGCCCATATTGCCTTCTTATACAAGAAAGAAAGAGTGCTCAGCTTGTTTTTCTTAGGAACATAAAATTAAGGGCAGCCACACTAGACTGTGCCAGAGACTGTTTTTAATGGCTTCACCGCATTCTGGAAGCAGCAAGAGGGGTCACTGAAGGAAGTAATGTGATACTACCATGTCTTTGGATAGCAACTCTAGCATATTAGAGGAAAAAGAGCAGTTCCAGTATAGATTCTCTCCAGGAATACTTCTTCCCTGACATAATGCAAAATTCACAGTCAAGTGGCATGGAGCTATAACAAGTTCTATAGCGTTTTCTCCTACCCATCTAAATTCAACCCTCAGAACCACTGAACAATGGCATCAAAGTGCCCAATTTACATAATTTGTGTTTCACAGTCCTCGCCTCTGTTTAGAGAACTGGATTTTTCTCTTCAAAATGATTCTCAAGAGTATGATTTATTTTCCTTCAAGTTTTTGAAAAGGACTCAATCAATCCTGTTTCTAAGAAATGTCCAAATGCCACCAGGAAAATGAGTTCATGTATGAATTGGCCATTTGCTGCTTCCCACTGAAACATTTTTTTATGTTTAAAAATAACTAAATAAACTTCCTTTTCTTGAAGCCGAAGATGGAATTATTGCAGTCACTTGCTGCTTTGAGTGGGAGCGAGGCAGTCTGTGTTCATGAATCCCTTACGGCTCTGGGCTCCCACCCCCACCCCTTTCATTGTTTAGTTGTGATTTAAGGAGTTACTTTCCAGACTTTAAGAAGTTTGGTCTTAGACTTAACAGTTTGGTTTATTAAGACAGGCTTCTCCTTCTCCGAGTTGAATGGAACCAATATATTATTGCCCGAACCTAAAATAAAGTGACTCAATTCTGGTAACTATTCTTCTTACTATTAAATATTCCCCAAGATCTTCTGTCGTCACCATCATTGCCATCATCATCAAAATCACGGGAGATTGAAATGGCAATAAGGGAGGTCTGTGGAGTATGGAATCATAGTGCTGGGTTCAAACCTGGACTCTGCCACCTACAGCTTTGCGACCTTGGGCATCTTGGTTAACTTTGCTCAATCCTCCACACCCTCATCCTGAAAATCAGAGGAGTAACAGCATGGCAGTCCCTGCTTATCCACAGTTCTACTTTTTGAGGTTTCAGTTACCCAGAGTTAACTGTGCTCTGAAAATATTACAAACAGTAAGATATTTTGAGAGAGAGAGACACCCATTCATAATAACTTTTATTACAGTATATTGTTATAATTGTTTGATTTCATTATTAGTTATTATTCTTTTCTTACTATATCTAATTTATAAATGAAACTTTATAATAGGTACATATTCACAGGAAAAACATTATATATTTGGGGTTCCATACTATCCTTGGTTTCAGGCATCCACTGGGGTCTGGGAACATGTCCCTGGTGGATATGGGGCACCACTGTACCTGTCCTGTGAGGTTGTTTTGAGGATTAACCTAGATAGTGCATGTAAAGTACTTACCATGGCATCTGATAAATAGTAAGTATTTAATAATAAGTGTTAACTATCATAATTGTTGTCATCATTGTCATCACCTTAGTAATCAATTGAGTTTCTTACACATTCACCTGCTACCCACTCAGTATCCAAAAGTTGGGGCCAAGGCTGGGGGTGGCTAACGTGCATGAACTGAATGAAGCAGCATCTGTTCCCAAATGTGAGTGGGCACTGCGGCACCTCAGCAGGCTCAGGTTGGAACCCCTGGATCTTGCGCTTACACTAGCAAATTCCAGAAGCGGCCATGGATGCCAGAGTCACAAAACATTAAATCAACCGTCAGGCGTGGCAATGAGTACCTGGTGGCTTCCAGAGTGCATGTGCCCACCGTGGTCCTCACAGTTGGTTCCTGGCAGAAGTTAAGAAGTAAATTTCCTGCTTTCTTAGCACTTGCCCTTTCCACCTGCTGTGCCCTTTCCCCTCCATGCCTTCAGATGCTGGGAGCTCCCAGCTGCCCCACCTACATCTTCTCCCTGGAAACCATATTTAACCAGGGAAAATGTCCATGGAGGTGCTATTAAGGTGTCGTGCAAATATGTATACTAAGGTGCTTGTTACTCTTCCCAAGGTTTTAGTCAGAACAGAGCAGTGAGTGGGGCAGGGATGAAAAATAGGAATCAGCCAACCAGCCCCACTTGTTGGGAAGGCACTGGCTGCAGTGCTATGGATGAGAAGGGTTCTGAGGCCAAGTGCAGGGTCAGCAGGAAAGAGCATCATGAGTGATTGATGATGTCATGAAAGTCATGAGTGATTGATGGATGATGTCACAAAAGTCTTGATGTCATTAACATCATGAGTGATTTATGATGTCATGAACATTATGAGGGATTGATGGATGATGTCACGAACATCATGAGTGAGTGATTAATATGAGCAACGTCATGACTAATTGATGAATGATGTCATGAGGGTCATGAGTGATGATATGAATCATGAGCGAGTGACTAACGTCAGGCACATCATGAGTGATCGATGTTACGAATATCATGAGTGATCGATTGATGATGTCATAAACATCATGAGTGACTGATTAATGTCATAAACATCACAAGTAACTGATGTCATGAATGTCCTGAGTGATTAATGACATGTGCATCAAGAGTAATTGATTGATTCCATGGATGTCATGCATGATTGAAGGGTGATGTCATGAATGTCCTGAGTGATTGATGGATGATATCATGAGTGTCCTGAGTGATTAATGACTCGAGCATCATAAGTAATTGATTGATGTTATGGATGTCATGAGTGATTGATGGATGATATCATGAGTGTCCTGAGTGATTAATGACACGAGCATCATAAGTAATTGATTGATGTTATGGATGTCATGAGTGATTGATGGATGATGTCATGAACATCCTGATTGATTAGTGATGTGTACCATCCACAGTCGTGGGGGAACAGGTGGCAGCCACATGCCATTCATCTATGATGTTTGGTGTAATCCCCTGAAATGAATGAATACCTCCACACAGTGAGACTTCAGAGTCCATATTATCCAAGAT
The DNA here is from genome assembly GCF_000951045.1 of Mandrillus leucophaeus. NCBI lineage: Eukaryota > Metazoa > Chordata > Mammalia > Primates > Cercopithecidae > Mandrillus > Mandrillus leucophaeus. Next base: position 1,647,047 of record NW_012101299.1, read on the forward strand.
GACATACGTTTGGAAGTTTGAGTTTTATCCTAAAACTCACCTTGTTCTGCAGAATGAGGTGAAGGAGCTTGTTTTTTTAAGGGCCTAGACTCCTGAAGCATTATGGTGAGCCAAAATATAAGTGACAGCACGTCACTTCAGAGAAGAGAAAAGGGCATGCATGAAGAGATAGAGATTGAGACTCGGTTACCTGAAGGGATGCAAATGGCTTCATGGAAACTCTCCTGAGGGAGGCTGTTGCCCAGGGTTTCTGACTGAAGGGCACCTCTTCTGTCATACATCTTTTGAATGAGGGAGAAGAAATCTCCAGATCCTTCCAGAGTGGCTCAGGGCTGACACTGTGTCACACGCCTTCAGAGCACTGGATCAACAATGTAAGCAGGCGTACCCTTTGCATGATCCCAACATAGGAATTAAATATTCTACTGCTGCTCAAATTATTTGCTAATAACTCATGCCTAACCATAAATGAGTAGTCCCAGAGCTAGAAAAATAATACATAGTGTGCATCTTCATTGATAAAATGGTATTATTAGCCTCAAACATGTAGGGTGCTATTAACTCCCAACAGCAAATTTGAAAGAAAATGGTTTGGTTCTACAAACTAGTTAATCCTCTAGACATCTCTTATATCAAAATTTCCAAGGAATTAACCTCAGCTGCCCTTTTTAATTTTGAATTTGTCTAAGTGAATGTTTAGAACCGGTTTGAAGCTCCTTGGAGCATTGCTGGTGTGTTTGTAAGAACATCTGTTCAGTCTCTCAAACATTTGGAGCCATTACCTTTGAGGCTGCATGAACCAAGAACAAGGAGAAGAGTTCTCAAGGCAGGTTATATTGTTAGTGTAAGTGACATGAATACTTTGGAACATGTCACACTCTTCAGTAAACGCTACCAGACACCAAGCAAACCACTCATATTCCTCCTCAGTAACAACCAAACATCTCCCATGGAAAAGAAGCTTCTCACTTTCCCACTCGACACCTTTCCCGTTCCTGGGCAGTGGCAGGTATGCTAAACCTGGTACCAGCGTGACTTTCTACACTGGAGGCCGTGTCCTGCAGTGTTTTACCTGAAATGTCCATTAAAAATCAATAATGGGGCCAGGCGCGGTGGCTCACACCTGTAATGCCAGCAGTTTGGGAGGCCGAGGCAGGCGAATCATCTGAGGTCAGGAGTTCAAGACCAGCTTGGCCAACATGGTGAAACCCTGTCTATACTAAAAATACAAAAATTAGCCAGGCTTGGTGGCACATGCCTTTAATTCTAGCTACTCAGGAGGCTGAGACAGGAGAATCACTTGAACCCAGGAGGCAGAGATTGCAGTGAGCCGAGATCGTGTCATTGCCCTCCAGCCTGGGCAACAAGAGTGAAACTCTGTCTCAATAAATAAATAAATAAATACAGCCCAATAAATAATGCCTCTAGAATGTGTCTATTTCTTTTATCCTTGTTGCCCCTGCTCTGGGTAATAAAAGCCGTTTTGTTACTGGTCAGTTTTCCTGTGAGATTTCCCACTAACCAGTTCACCTTGCTTCTGCCTGAATATGACCAAATGGTATTTCCTAAAGAATATCTCTCTTCAAAATGGCTTCCAGAACACATACGTTTCTCTTTTTTCTAAGTAAAATGATAGAAGAAATAAAAAACATTTAAAAAAATAAAAACAGTGCCACTGGGCCACTAGGAAGGGGCCCCAATGGACTAGAATGTTGAAGAATTTTTGTAAAGTTAACATAAATGGTTCACTGTTAAAGTGAAAGCCAGACACAGGGAGTGTAACACAATTGGCAAAAGACATGACAATAAAATGAAGACCAAAAAGAAGTTTGTTTTTTAAAAATTCTGAATTGTGGAGCACCTGTCAGAGTAGACGCTGCTGCCTCCCATTTTTGCCTCTAAGACAGAAGGAGACTTGGCCAGGGAGACTTCCAGAGTGGACGGTGGGGCTGGAAGGGGAGCTGCACCGCAGGTGGCCACAAAGCCAAGGCCCCAAGCACTGCAAGAGGCCCTGTCACCCCTCATCACTGCCCTGTCTCCACCCACATGGGAATCTGCATTCATGGAGGGAGCAGCTCTATGGCTGCTGAAGCCACGTGCCCACAGCCTGGGCCGCACCTGGACGAGAGAATAGCCAATGGGGTACCACTGCAGCACACAGGACATGCGAAAGGGAGGCCTCAGACCGAGCACCTGGGAAGGAAATCCCTGGAGAAGCATTTTAAAGATGTCGTCCATTCGCTGCAGCCAGACCGACTGTAAATATCCTCCGAGAGATTCCAGAAGGCATCACCTTGACCACACAGAGCGGTAAAGAGCAGACTGCTGTGAAAATGAAGGAAGCTGACTGCTCAAGACTTACAATATTTACAAAACAAATATTTTTAAATTCAGAAGAAGAACTGAATAGGTAGGGTAGTCGAATACCCCAGTTGCCCCCAAAAGCCTGGATCACGCTGACGTAAATGAATAAGGCCTCTTAATTATTTCTAGTGCTTCTTCCCTTCACTTTCTGAAGTATTCTCGTTTGATCTAAATTATGAACAGAACAACACCAAAAAGTGCCCTAGAAAATACAACTGAAGGGCTTCCCAGAAGACCCGAGAACTGGATAAAGATGAACATTTAAAAACTTGAGAGCTATGAAAAATAGATCCAACAAATGTAATCTCTTGGTAGAGGCTTTAGAAGGAGAGACTGGGGAGAAGGAAGGGGAAAAAAATAAACCGAGCTATGATGGAAAAAACTTTCCCCACACTTTTGAGTCATTAGGCAAAAAAAACCTAATGACTTAATTCTAAGAATTTTGGAAAAGATCTAACGATAGATACCTCCTAATAAAACTTGACAATTCGAGTTTAGAAATTACATAAGATTACAGGCCAGGCACGGTGGCTCATGCCTAACTGCACTAACTAATTTAATATAGACTGGTCCCATGAAACGTGTTCTTCATGTTTACTGAAAGCGTATTTTTAAGGCCAGTGTTGGGGACGCCCTTCTGGCTGCTGTACTTCAAGATGTTCTCTGCAGAGGGTCATTTGGAATAAATTTTCCTCTGGTCTCAACACCAGGAATGGTTGAGCGTCTCATAACCTATCTAATGGGCTGTGAATCGTGTTCCCCTACCCTGTGTTGGCTGCTAGAGAGCTTAGCATGAAATGTGTGGCATATGTGGGTAGGTCTTTATAGCACACATTTTATATTTTACTTGTTTTCCTGATTTCTTTTCTTTTTTTCTTCTTTTTACATTGTTCTGATAGTCTCACCTACTCATTTTAAGCTTATTTCATTTTTATCTGTGCATTCATATCATCCTTATCTGCCTTCAGTTCTTTTTGCCCCTAGATCCAACATGGATAGACCGATAATAAATGAGAGGGAAATGATTGATTGGCGGGTAGATACATATATCTACCTATTCCAAGTGAATGCATAGACCTTCTTGGCAACTTTATATGAGTCTTCTCTATTACTTCAGAGGGAAGTACTGGTGCCTGTGGATAAAGTTTTAGGGAGCCAGATTTCAATTTAACATAAAGAAAAAGTCACCAAGGTCCTAACCATCATTGTGTGGATCTCACTGTGTGTAATATATGGACATACGGTGAAGGTGGACATGCCAAACTGTCGTCCCAGGAGTTCTCCAGGCAGAAACTAGATGACCAGTGATAGGCACATTTTTGTAGGATCGCTGTTTAGATTATTTTGGACTAGATGGACTAAGGCCCTTGCCAGTTTATATATTGTTTTTTTAGTTTTGTTAGTATTAAAATGTTTTCTCAAGTCAAAGTATAGCATTTGCTTTTCAGTTCAATCAAAGGAAACAGTAAAACCATTTTGGTGACTACAAAATGTCAACTACTAATTAAGATATATAGGTCAAAGTTACAGCCTCTTGTTAATCCCCATCACCCTCCAGGAAATTCACACCAAGCCTTTGCAGACCCACAGCAGCACTTTCAGTTAAAAGCCACTGTGGAATACATGTCTCAAGTTTCCCTGATGTTCTTTCTGTACCTGTCAAACTAGCAACTTATTTAAATATCTGATACAACCTCCAAGATTCAACCCCATAAACTTTCCCTGGTCACATCCTCACTTCCTCCTTCCCTGGGGCTCTGAGGGCATTTTTTGCCTTTACACTGTTGCATCTTGTCCATCTCCCTTACAGGTGCTGAGCTCCCAGAGGCAAGACTGTTTCACTGACATCGATGCAGCAGCCTTGTAATAGACTGTCTTCATCCATTCGGGCAGCCGTAACAAAATACTGTAAACTAGGCAGTGTCTAAACAGCAGCAATTTATTTCTCACAGTTCCAGAGGGTGGGAAGGCCAAGGCCAAGGCAACTCGGTGTCTGGTGAGGGCGTGCTCTCTCACTGCATCCTCGCATGGTGGAAGGGGCAAGGGAGCCCTCTTGGGCCTTTTTTATTAAAGCCCTAATCCTATTCAGAGGTCTCCACCCTCGTGACTCGATCACATCCTAAGGCCCCACCCCCTAACACCATCACCTTGTGGGTAAGGATTTCAACAGAGGAATCTAGAAGAGACACAAACATTCAAACCATAGCCCAGACTGAGTATATGTAGTTGATACATGAACAGCCATTGAGTCCTGACACCGTGCCAGACTGTGATATTCACTTTGTGGGTTCAGGGGGCAAGAAGACCCAGTCCAAGCTCATAGGGACCTTACGGACCAAAGCTAGTGACAGTGTCACCCACCCCACCCTCACTTCATCTACGCCTGTGCTCACGGATGCCTCCCTGGCACCCTCTCAAAGACCCACCCTAATTGCTCTCTAGCCCTCATCCTGCTCCTCCATCCTGTTTCCTGCTCCTCATCCTGTTTTCTCGGTTGCACATTTCACTCCTGCCATTGATTTTTCTGTGTATGTTTTCAAATGCCCATCTTCCCAACTGGCATGTCAGTTCGGTGAGTATAGGAACTTGTCTGACCCACCACTTTGATCCTAACATCTAGTGCAAGAGCTGTGGCATAGTGTCCTCCATCAATTAGCATTTTTGAATGGGTGAATGAAAGCTGCACTACCATACTATACTTTGGGGCCAATGTAGACCTAGTTTAAGGTCATAATCTTACTCTAGAACTTCCTGGAAAATAAGTTAATACACACGCCATTTTTAGGTTACAATAAAAGCTGCTTCTCACGTTGTGAGTAGCCAAAATATTCTTTGAGACATTATTATTATTTTTTTTTGCCCTCATTTATAAAAGCATGCTCACAAGATCTGGAAGTGTGAACACTGATTTAATTTTTTTAAACAGAAATGTTGTAAACAATGAAAGAGGATCAAAAACAAATTAAAATAATGCAATATGCAGTTTGAGCCAGGGGTCTGATGCTGTGGTGAGCTATGATGGCACCACTGTACTCCAGCCTGGGTGACAGAGCAAGATCCTAACTCTAAAATAATAATAATAACAATAATGCAATATGTAGTTTTAAACCCTATACTTAATGCACAGTAAATGGGTCTGAATGAATTTTCCAAGTGAACACATAGATCTTCTTGGTAACTTTATATGTGTCTTCTCCATTACTTCAGAGGGAAGTACTGGTGCCTGTGGATAAAATTTTAGGGAACTGGATTTAAACTTAACTTAAAGAAAAAGTCACTAAAGTCCTAATACATCATTGTATGGATCTCACTGTGTGTAATATATGGACGTACGGTGAAGGTGGACATGCCAAACTCTCATCCCAGGAGTTCTCCAGGCAGAAACTAGATGACCAGTGATAGGCACGTTTTTGTAGGATCCCTGTCTGGATTATTTTGGGCTAAATGGACTAAGGTCCTTGCCAGTTTAAGAGTCTGTGATTGTTCTTCTCTGACTGACTCAGTAGAGCAGCTTCAGGGCCCATTGCAGCACCCAGGCAGATCTGCCACCTTCTCCAAAGATCTTGTGTCTCTGGCTCCATGCAATGGTGCTGACGGTAATAATAAAAAACCAAATGCATGGAGAGATACTAAAGTGCGTTCTGATTAATCATCAAAATTCATTGGATCTATGAAGTCAAAATTTAGTATTCTGCAAACTTTGTTAAATTGCCTATTTTGAAAAGTTGATCTTTGTCAGTCACTCAAGACAAAGTCAGTTCCATTCTTCTCCTTAGTGGCTGTTGTGAAAAGTCTGTTTCTTAGTTGTAGATCAGGAAACAGTGCTGCTTGACTAGAGGATTCCTCGCCTTACACAAAAACTGCTGACACATTTTGATCAACAGTAAAATACTTATCCATCTCTTCCACCCATCTTTCAAAAGTGGATAACTTATTCAGATAACTTATTCTTTAAGGAACTTTTGTTGTTGTTGCTGTTTTGTTTGTTTGTTTGCTTTTTGAGACAGAGTTTCGCTTTTGTTGCCTAGGCTGGAGTACAGTGGCGAGACCTCAGCTCACTGCAACCTCTGCCTCCCAGGTTCAAGCGATTCTCCTGCCTCAGCCTCCCAAGTTGCTGGGATTATAGGTACGTGCCACCATGCCCAGCTAATTTTGTATTTTTAGTAGAGACAGGGTTTCACCATGTTGGCCAGGCTGGTCTTGAACTTCTGACCTCAGGTGATCCACCTGCCTCAGCCTCCCAAAGTGCTGGGATTACAGGTGGGAGCCACCGCACACTGCCAGGAATGTTATCTTAGTAAAATGAATTATAAGAGGTAGGAAGCATTTACCAGCTCCTAACAAAAGTTTCTACTTTAGCTATGAAGACATAAAAGAATCAGTCCCAAACTTAATTATTGATGCTAATGAGGAGGAAAAAGATGAGAGAAAATCAGGTGCTTCCCTGGCTGTGCATTTCTGCTTCAGCAATTCCCTGTTGTTTAAGAAAAAGGTGGCAAACACAGGTGCCCACTGCAGCCAGAAAGGAATGGAAATGAGTGAGCCCCTCTTTGTGTCATATAATGGAGGCCACTGGAGCGAACCCCCAGTCTCTGACAGCAGCCACTGTGACTCAGCTCCGGTCAGTCATTGCCATTCAGAAACTGTTAGATTTCCAGTTCTTCTAGTATTTCAACAGAAGTACAAAATCCATATTTTCACATAAAAATCTGATTTTTAAATGTTGACAACCCATTACAATTTGAAAAATATTTCTTTTGGCAAAATGAAACACCTGCAGGCCACATCTGGTCCATGGGTGACCAGTGAGTGGTGTTCCCTTGAATCAATATACCAGATGGCCAAAGAGGACTTCTTGCTGTTTCTCAGCCTCACTTACAAGCTGCTCACTGGGTCATTGTGAAATCACCAAAGCTTACATAGCCAGAGGGAGCCATAACAGAAGTGGATGTGCTTAAGTCTTAAGGATCCAACCTGGACACTCAGGAAACCACAATACTTTTTACACTGATCTGTATGTGAGACGATTTTAAATCTACCTGTACTGAATTCCAAGCTATGCAACACAGCTGAGTAAGACAGTGTTCGTAGTAATACATTTCTCCACTTCAGCTTGCATAAATTGTCTTCCAAGAAAAGGGATATTTGTCACTTGTTCTACCAGCTGTCAGTCAGTCTTCTCTTGATGCTCTGGGAAGCTCTTTGGCCTCCTCAGTGCCTTCGTCACCGACGTGAGCATCTGTCCGTGTGAGGAAGAGAGAATGCCGTCATGACAGGGATTGTGGTGACTGTTGAGTCTGCGTTTGCTGCCTCTGTGTTGAGGAAACCAGGGCCCTGGACTTGCGCATGGCTAGTTAAGAGGGGTCAGGACTGCTTCCCCGTGCCCCTACTGCCACGCCGCTGTTTCTCCAATGTTGGTCTTCTCGTTCATGTTCTGGTTAGTTCAGTAGCAGGTCACTGAGGCTTTCTGTGCTTGGCACACAGCACGTGGAGAAGGAACAGGAAACAAACCTGCAACATTCGCTAAGGGAACGGTAGAAACAAAGATCAGGGTCACACATTGATTCTCACAAGGCCTGTTGGTTTCATGAGCACTGGTTTTATAGCTTCTCAAACCACGGCTAACTCACATCTAGGTGAGAAAATAGCAGATGGTGATTCCAGCCACTCATCCCACCACCCAGAAACTTATATCCTAGTGAGTAACTGCAGAGCAATCAGTCCAAAGGGAATTGCTTCACCCCACATTTCACAAACGCAAACCCATGATCATTACAAGAATGGGAACTGCACCTAATCGTAAGAATGGTGAGCGGTTCCAATTCTGCACATTCTGAGTTTGGCATAGCGCATGAGTTTAATAAATATTTGATGCCTTCAAATAGGAACAAGGAGTTTTATGGATACAAAATGTGTCTTAAGTAACTGTTGAGAAAAGAAATGTTGGCTTAGCTTTAGAGAAAGTCTCTGTCTTCCTATACCACTCTTTATTTTCTAGACATTAAATTGGATGTATATTCTTGGTCAATATCCCATATTAAAAATGTACTCACCGAAAATATTAGTGTAGGTGACATTTTGCTTTGTAATCTTGATTCCCTGGCCAGTTTCCCTGTTATCTTCCCAATTGTCTCCTAGCTGAATTGTTCAGTGGTTATTATTTTACAAACTCATGGAGATTCACAAGGACGAAGATGTCCATTTCTCCACCAACACCCAAAGGCTTCTTGAGAACCTCCCGGTGATGAAAATTGAGAGGGTTTCTATGTGCTAGAGCTACTAACCAAACATGGAACCACAGCCTCTCCTTGGCACTGTTGTCCAACAGCAACGACAAAGCCTAAATAGAGCAGAGAGGGGAGAGATTCGAATAATGAATTAGAAAAACTCCTTACAAAGTGCTTTCTTCAAGAAATGTGGGACCAAAGAGGCCTGCAGCTTTGTCTCTTAATGGAGATAAAGTAGGATCATCCATATGCTTAAAATAGTCACATGCAAAGAAAAATGAGCAGAGACATCTGGCTAAATGTTACATCTGCTTTCACTTTCATTAATTTTCTTTCCCAGAAGAAGGTATTAGTTAATGTTAGACAGCTGTCGAATGATACACCACTTTAAACACATTTTTAAAGCCACTATTTCATAGTTTGTAGCTGTAAGTCCATCAGAGTGAGACAACATGAACATGAATATGGAGAACCTAGAAACACAACATAGCATCTATCATAGTTGACGTCATTTCCTAGCATGTAGTTTAAGCTATGTTGACAAGAAGTGTCTGAAGTTTTTATTACTTGTTTCAACTTAGAATGGTAATATATACTATTTTTAAATCAGGTGTTATGGGCATATGAGATATATAATCTACATTGAAATCCACCCCTTCCCAGACACATGCGTCCACACACATATGCACGCACACAGGCACACACACACGCACATGCACGCACATGCACACACACGCACACATGCACACGCACACACGCGTGCACATGCACACACACACGTTAAGACACTCACTGATTTTGAATATCTCACTCAGCTCTTCCCTATTCTCAATCTCTTATCCTTTTTCTTCCCCTCTTCCTCCTCTCCCCTCCCTTCTCCTTCCCCTCCCTTCTTTATTCTTCTGGCCAATTCAGTCTCAGAGCCTTTAGCTGGGTGAAGACAGGTGGGCATCTGCACAGAGAAGCAGCCCTGCATGGGCTGCCTGAGCTCAAGCCAGGAGGTGGGGGCATCTGCCCGCCTGGGAGCACCTGGGCTGTAGAGCCAGCCCTGAGCAGGAAGAGGAGGGCGTCGGCGCAGAGGGGCGGCCTGACGTGGGAAGTCAGAGCCTGAGAAGAGTAAGGGGTGCATCTCTCAGAAAGGGTGGCCCAGTGGGGGTGTCCAAGCCCAAGGAGAGTGAGGAGGGGGTGTCTCCCAGAAAGGGTGGCCTGGTAGGGGTGCCCAAGCAGAGTGAGGAGGGGGTGTCTGCCTGAAAGGATGGCCCGGTGGGGGTGTCAGAGCCCAAGCAGAGTGAGGAGGGGGTTGTCTGCAAGGGGAGGTAGCAGCGGTGGTGATGAAAATGTCTTAGACTCGGGAGCTAGATCAAGTCAGAACAGTAAAGATCATGAAAACCCAGTTTCTCCCTGTGGGGATGGAGTCATACATATAGGCAGGTGGAAACTGGAGGCACACCTGCGTGGTGCTGGACTGGATCTGGGGGGAGTGGAGTGAGTCCCCGGCTTTCTAAACGCAGCACTGAACTTCCAGCTGAATCTTCCTGGGACTATTTGCAGAACTCGAATAGGGTGTGAGGATTAGCTTGTAGGAGTGCACCCGTGTTCATTTCCTGAGTGTCACGGTAATGCTGGGGTTCTGTAGCAGAATGCCTTGTTTGTAGGAGACACACATCCCCAAGAGCATTTGGGGAAGGTGGGGCATCAGCTCAGGGATTCCTTCTCAAATGCTTCAGGGGGCAAAGTCCTTTGCCCTGTACTTGCAGCTTTCCCTAAGTTTGGAGTTATGGTAAAATATTTTTTTTTATTAGATAAAATTTTACAAAAATGCATAAACTGTGTGCCTGGCAAAGGAATTGAGCATGAAGGTCACTAGCTTCAGGTTGCAAAGTACTCTTCCCTACCACCAAGCATGCAGCCACCGGCAAATGACAAAGTCTTATTCTCAAAAACTTAAAAAGTTTTCTAAAGAAATAGCTGCTAAAGAAAATGAGAAGCCAGATAGAAAAGGCATTGCCTAGTTTATTCCTCTCCATTTGAGACCTTTTCATCGTCTCTAATATATTCCAGTGGACTACATTAAACACCTGAGCAGATAGAATGTGTACATGTTCTAGTAATCGGTATATTTATTTCATGAAGGTCATTATACTAGAATATGATCATTGTAGTTCAGGAAGAAAATCTAAACGTGTTTCCCCTGGGCTCTGACCCATGCAGATGTCAGTACGCCTCCACGAGGGCCATCTTCCAGGTTAACAGGTTACACTTAGCTCAGCTTTAAGATGGCCATAAATCTTAAAACTGTGGCATACTGACTTTCATTTCAGAGTCAATTCTCAATAGCCTACACACCTCAGAATTTGTTTTTTAGTTTTTCAGTCCTACTTTCAATTATTTACAGTACCCTGAACATCAAATACAGTCTCGGTCTCGTATCTTTGTCAGTCATGCTATCATCAAGAATGCAGTTAATTGTATTTGTAAATGCCTGATTATAATTGACATCTTTATATTACTAAAACACCAATGCATTTGCCACATGCTAGAAGATAAGTAAAACAGACCAAGAGGCCGGGCGCAGTGGCTCATGCCTGTTATCCCATCACTCTGGGAGGCTCAGCCAGGTGAATTGCTTGAGCTCAAGCGTTTGAGACCAGCCTGGGCAACATGGCAAAACCCTGTCTCTACAAAAAAAAAAAAAATACAAAAATTAGCTGGGCATGGTGGCATGCATCTGTAGTTTCAGCCACTCAGGAGGCTGAGGTAGAAGGATTGCTTGAACCTGGGAGGTCGAGGCTGCCGTGAGCTGTGACTGTGCCACTGCAAGCCAGCCTAGGCAACAAAGTGAGACCCTATAAGAAAGAAAAAGGAAAGGAGAGGAGAGGGGAGGGGAAAGGAGGGGAGGGGAGAAAGAAGGGAAGGAAGGAAAGCAGGAAAGAAAGAGAAGGAAGGAAGGGAGAGAGGAAGGAAGGAAGGGAGGAAGGAAGGGAGGGAGGGAGGGAAAAAGAAAAGAAAAACAGACCAAGATATTAGCAGGAAAGGGACTGGATTTCCAGCAAATTGGGAGTCAGCCCAGGAGTAATACCGGCTCACTGGCCAACAACAATCGGGTGGTTCTCGGCAGTTGGGGGCTGGCTGGCATCATATGTAAGAGCATCAGGCTCAGCCAGATGGGAACTTTGAGGTTCCTGTGATTAGCCTGGTAATTCTAAGAGGAACTGCAGACCATTTGCCATAGGTAAGATGCTTCCTCCGTCCTGCTCAAAGCCCTCCCACCCTTCAGCCCCAGCACACACCATCTCCGCTCCTCATATGGCATCGGAGGCCCTCCACGGTTGAAAGTCAGCCTTCCAGAAGTGCCTCCTGTGGTTCTGGTGCACAGACCACCCCCGGGCCCTTTCTGTTTGCTGTTCAAGTCTCAAGACTGCCTGTGCCCACCCTCAGCTGCGCCCTTGCCGCTGCCATTCCCACCACCTGATAGCTCCTTGCCAGTCTTTCAGGCTGTCAAAATCCTAACCTTTGAAAATTCTCTGGTGCATCAGCTTTCTAAGTATTTCCTGAGCAAGTATTAAATGATCTTGATTTTTTTTTTTTTTAAATCTTCTGGCTACGCCTTTGAACAGTTTTTCCTGTCTCTCTTTTTCATCTCAGAAATCCACATTTGCTGCTGTCTTTTTTCTGACCACCTGTCGGTCCTTACCTCCTTTCCGTCCGGCTTCCTCTCCCAGGCTTGTCCACTGATTGCTCTCACAAGGTCACTGCTCAGCCACTAACTGCCACAAGTTCCAGGAAGAGGCAGAGCAGAGGCCAGGCCAGGAGGCAGGAGTCGCTCACTCAGGGGGCACTGGGGGGCCGTTCGGGGGGCAGTTTGGTCCAACAAAGAGGCGCTTGAAGGAGAATCGTGGAAAATCAGTTTGGAAAGATAGATTGAGATAAGTAGAGATGTATGAACATTGCAACCACAGATCATTGTAAATGATGTCCCACTGTGTAGCTCTAGAACAATGTGACTGTCCAGTGGAGAAACCTCACCAGCAAGGTGGTTTCTTGAAGAAAAGGAAGTTTGCCACGCAGAAAGCACCAGCTGGTTCTGAGCAAAGGGTAGCGCCTGGACCAAGAATCAGGGCATGAACCGGCCTCCTGGGTTGTCCCGGCCTTAATTGTACTTAATCGTACAGATGGCATGCAGGGTTGCTGCTCACAGCCTGTTTCTACTGTCTATGCGTCCACATTTTAAAGACATCTCCAAGTACGCACCGTGCACGCCCCGTGGAAAGGAGGCATCTGCATTTCCACCCCTCAGATAACTGCTGGTGCCCAGTTCATGTTTCAAGTATGAGTTCCTTCATTCCACGACCAGGCTTAAGATCCTTTTGGTAGATGAACTGGATGTTCACATCCATTATTGCTGGATGGCCACAGAAGCGATTCTCGTGGCGTGGTTGTAGCCGTGAACCCTCTCCAGGAATCTTTACCGCAGACTTTGTTTCTGCCTCTCGCTGTCCAGGCCCAGGTGACCGTGTCATCCCTATGGTGAGTGGGTACACTCCTTCACCCTCAGAAGCCACCCTGCCCCATCCTTAGCCCTGCCTTAGGAAAAGAACCACAGACCTCTCCATCTGGAAAGACAAAGAAACCACAAGGATGAATCCACACCAATCCACGACCCATTGTCCACTGTGGAGAGCTCTCCAGGCTGCCTGCCGTCAAGGGCTTTCAACAGCAGCCAGGAGCCAGACGCACCAGGCTGGGAGAGGCTTTGATGAGATCTTCAATCATCACTTGACCACACAGGCCACAGTGCTATGGTAGAAACCCTCCCTCCTCCAGGGACCTCTAATGTAGGGTTACCTAGAATGTAGGCAGAGCTGGGTAGAAATCTAAAAAGGGGAAAAAATATCTTTATTGCAAAAATTTTAGAAAGGAATTTATTGCTGCTGAAAGGATGTTGATTCTTCTTAAGAAAACTTTCTGCACATCATCTTTGCATTTCTTTGCTAATTTCCACTGCAATTTATTTTCTCATCCCAGCAGGTAGCAATTTCAGGTGACAGTTTCTGAATGTTACAAATGTTATTTCTTTTTTTAAAAAAAATCGCTTGAAATCAGACTTAGCAATCCAGATTCATTTTCCCATTCGGTATGAGTGGGAGCATTTCATTAGCCATAATCAAGTTTTCCTTTTCATGACAAGAAAACTTACAGAGACCTGAGAACCACTCATTTACCACAGTGTTTCCCTGCGATTCATGTAACTGGGGAAACAAATCCGCATCTGTGCCTCCTCTGGCCTTACTGATTGTCAGAGAGTTCATCTCTTGTCCTGTCAGTTAGAGCAACAGTAGGAACCCAGCTGTGTATAGTAAGCTGGTAGCTTGAGATTCTGACAAATCTTTACAAAAATACAAAGGCTTCTGTGGCCCTCTCCTTCCTCACAAATTAAACCCACAGGAAATCGTGTATTATGAGACTTTGCAAAGCAGAATGCAGTTCATCTTATTGAGAAAGCAAAACCCTGCCAGGTTGATTTCCTTCTCAGTAGCATCGGGACAATGTCAGGGAAGCCGCTGTCCCAGTGCCTCATTTCCCTAACACAGGCTGTGACTCTTCCCTCCGTCTTGTGTTCAGTCCAGTTCCTGGGTGGCTGCCGTATGCCAGGCAATGAACTGGGAGCTGGGGATCAATGCCTTTGAGGGGCTTGTGTTGGAGGGGGAGACAGGTACTCAGGAGGGCTGTTCTTCACTGTGACAATGCCGGGACAGAGACATGCTCTGGGGCCTGGAGGACCCAAGGAATTCCACATCTAAGTGCCAGGGACTTTGCTGGAGCCAGCGATAAATACACATTTGCATGAAGAGGCATCGTGCTAGACCTGGGGAGTGACGGACACACATGAAGTCTCTACCCAACAAACAATCATGGGGCCAGACCACTGGGAGCCTGGAAGCTGCTAGTAGCTCAGGAGCTCACCCACTTCCTTCCCAGTAACAAAGTCACCACCCATTTTACAGATGAGAATATTAAGACACTCATTACGTCTCGCGCGAGGGCACACGGCTGATCGGGGCTGAGCCCACACAACAGCCGGAGTTCCTCCTACATCCGCACACCCCTGTTGCCTGTGCGCGGTGCTCTGCTCTCTCCTGTACACAGAGGAACACCAACATTTTTGCTGACACAGTCCCAGAAATCTCTTCCACAGACCTAAGTGTGTTGAACCCTAGTGACGTCCTAGACACAAGAGGGCACTGCAGTACCGCACATTTGTGCTTCTCCTCGCAGGCCCGTGATGGGTTCTGCAAGTGACTGGTAACTTCCCAGGGGAAGGTGTTGCCTCCCACGTGTAAACCACACACCACATCGCTGCTGCCGTGACTGACGATGTCAAGACCGCCCTGTGGGGACACAAGGAATCAGACCCTTCAGTTCGAGAAGTCTTTCTTTGGGACCCACTATTTGGTAGATGCCAGGCAGAATGCCGCGTTTGCAGAGATGAGGACAGAGGCCCTGCCCTCAAGTAGCCCAACGTCTAGGAAAATGAACCCCACTGGGAAACCAGTCAAGGGACCCGGGCTTGGGGAAGGGGCTAGCACGTGCTGAGAGCTCTGCTAAGTAGAGGCATCTCACTCATGCCATGCAAGCAGCCTGGGCTCCGATGCACACAGGAGCAGTGCAGAAGAGTGAGGGTCCCGGGGTCCCAGTGCCCTGCCAGCGTATTGTCATAGTGACAGGCACACACAGCCAGCAGGAGGACAGTCAAAGGTGTTTAAGACAGTCAGAGGGTGTTTAAGAAAGGCCATAAGGGCTGCAGGAAGCCAAGAAAAGGAGTGTTTGGTAACTGGTAAAAATGGGGTGGGGGGAGGAAAAGGCAGATAGCCCCTCATCGAGAAGGAGCAAGAAGAAGTGACTTCTGTGTGCCTTGGCTGCCTCGTCTACAAATTTGGGATAGTAGTAACCAGCCTTATACGGCTGACGAAGTGTAAATTACATATTATCTGAAACACTCAGAGCAGGACCTGTTGCTGGTAGACGGTGGTGATGGCTGGCGGGGATGCTGATATTGATGCTGATGTCATCCGTCATTGTAGCTCCAACTCTAACACCGTATCTCAGAGGTGGGGGGCTCCGGTCATTCGCACCAATTTCCTGTCGTATGGGGAAAATTCACCTCTTGTTTCCGACACCTGGCGACATAAATTCACATAGCCACCAGTTAATAGCGGCTGATGAGTTTCCATTCTATGCAAAAAAATTACACTAAAATGACCAAAGATTCTCATAGACAAAGGAAATTTGGGGGCAAAGGAAAATTATGTGGACAAAGGAGTTTTATTTTCTTTCTGGGTACAGGAGTCAGTGGTGGCCTTAGCAGAACTGGATATGGAAGGCCTAGGCTGGGCCTGGACAGTCCCAGGGCTTCACAGATGTGGCTCATCTTCACGCAGAGAAGAATAAGGACACCTGTCCTCTGAGTACTCATTGCCCAGCGAGGCCATCAGCACCATTTCCAAATAGAAACAAGATGAAGAAACAACTCAGTGATGAGTTGTGCCTTGCCAGGGTGGGCGGACACTCAGCCTCCCCTAGCTCGTAAGCTAGCATCTGTCTCTGTCTCCGTAGAAATCCCAGCTGCCACTGAGGAATATTTACACTATCACCAACAGCTCCCAGCCGGGTGTGGTGGCTCACGCCTGTAATCCCAGCACTTTGGGAGGCCGAGGCAGGTGGATCACCTGAGGTCAGGAGTTCGAGACCAGCCTGGCCAACATGGTGAAACCCCATCTCTACTAAATACAAAAAAAAAAAAAAAAATCAGCCAGGTGTGGTGGTGAGCACCTGTAATCCCAGCTACTTGGGAGACTGAGGCAGGAGAATCACTTGAACTGGGAGGTGGAGGCTGCAGTGAGCTGAGACCGTGTCATTGCACTCCAGGCTGGGCAACAAGAGCAAAACTCCATCTCAAAAAAAAAACAAAAACAAAAACAAAAAAGCCCCCATTTATTTCACTCTCATAAAGGCCAAGCACTGCAAAGAGCATCTATGTCACTTACCTTTTAGAAACGACGCTGTTGTCCACATTTCACACGTGAGGAGAGGCAGACTCAGAGACTAGGGTTGCACGGTGGTAAGCGGAAGTGCTAAAGAGTAAAGGGCATGGCCCTCACTAGACCCTGGCTGTTCTGCTGGCGTGGGATCGTGATGTTCATGGCAAAGAAGTGAAGTTGAATGTATTCATTGCAGAAATGATTATCATTTGTGGTCCAGAGACTGGAAGAGCCCCTTTTCTCTTTGATGTGATTTGGGGCCAGTTGTCTATGGTCTGAGAAAGGTTCTAGCAGAGACGCTGCCACAGGGCACCCCTGCTCTGGGAAGGTCTGTTCTGATAGTGACTGCTTCTGTGCTGTATTTCGCTGGCTTGGGGGTGTCTGAAAATATAGCCTAAGTATGATATATACAGGAAAGGGAGAAAGGGAATGACTCAGACGAATAGGGTCAGTGTGCACCACATGGAGCTCTTCTGACATCACCTTAGGGCAGTGGACCCTAAGACCTACCTCTAGCTCCCTTTTGTGACTTATTCCCCCCAAAATTGTGTTAAAGTCCTAATGCCTAGGAAATAGGATCATTGTAGATGTAACTAATTAACGCGAGTATTAGTTATTGGAGTAGGATGGACCCTGGATCTGATATGAGGGGTAGCTTTCCAAGAAGAGGAGAAGAGACAGACACAGGAGGCAGACGCTGCTGTGCGACATCAGAGGCAGAGGCAGGAAGAACAAGTCATGGACTGATGGCCCCCACCAGAAGCTGGAAGAGCTGCCGCCCTGCACACACCTTCGTCTCGGACTTCTGGCCTCCAGATCTGTGAGACAATCCGTTTCTGTTGTTTGAAGCTGCCCGGTCTGTGGGACTTTGTTAGGACAGCCCTGGGAAACTGATCTAGTCTCTGAGTACCTACTCCTCCAAATCCTTCTTCAACCACCTACAATTCCTCTCTGACTTAAGGCTGACAAGGAACTTGCTTTAAATCATTCCCTTAGCGCAGTGGACCCCAAAGTGTTTGGGTGCCTGGATTTTGTTAGAGACACAAATTACCAGGCCCTGATCACAAACCCATGGAGTCAGAAAGACAAGGCTGGTGCCCACCCATGTCCACTTTAACCAGCCGTCCGGGTGATGCAGATGCAGTTCAGAGACTGAGAGTCTGGCATGTACAAAATGCCGATTCTTTGCTTCCAAGACACACTTTTCCTATTTTCATCTTCCGAAATCGGAATGCATCTTAGACAATCTCTGTAAAATCTTATGATTAATAAATCAGTGGTTCATCTTACAGTTGGGGGTGTCTCAGAATCGATGAAAAAGAAGGACTACAAACCTCCACCTGCTATGCCTGTGAGTGCTGCTTTGTTTCAGAAAGCGGCGTCTGATGGTGCAGAGGATCCTGTGATTTTAAAGCGGTTTGTGTCCCAGCAGTGAGCACTGTAATGAGCACCTCAGGCACACCGTGACCTTCAGGAATGTTCCTCCGAGGCTCCCAAACCTTCTCTTCGGTTATGATGCACCAAAGCTGGCCTGGGGCCTCATCTCTGGGTCTCACTTCTGTTTAATTACCGCGAGCTTTGTTTCTGCCGAATGCCCGCCCGCCGGCCGCCTGCCGCCCGGCTTTCAGAAGCGTCTCCGGGTCTGGAGGCATCACTTCGAAGATGCAGCCCCTTGCGTGGAGGGGAGGCCCCTGGCTGGGGGAAATATGCATTTGGTCGACATGTTTTCTTCTGTCTCCTCTGCCAGTATTTTCTTCAGAAGCACACAGCCCTGCCTCACCCATGCCCACCCCACCTGGGGAGTTGAGCCTCCAGATGCAAATAGTGTGCAGTTTGGAGGCTGGTGTTTGAGGCCCAACAGCTGTTCTGTCACACTTTCACAACACGGTTATTAAAGCAGGAGAGAAGTGATTAAAAGTGTCACTTGTGCGGCTGTTCGAATTATATTTCCACTTCCTCTGCACAGAGCATTCATTAGGTGTTACAAAACTATTTCATTGTGGTGTTTTACTTCATTAATTTTGTTTAAATTATTCTTAATTGCTCACTGACATGACAAAAAATGAGGAGGAAATTGGGAGGAAGAGATTTTATTTTAACAACAAAAAAATTGTAAAGGGTGAATTTTATTTATTTTGATTTTGATTTTACTTCTTTTTAAGATGAGTTTCTCTCTTGTCACCCAGGCTGGAATGCAATGGTACGATCTCAGCTCACTGAAACCTCTGCCTCCCCAGTTCAGGTGATTCTCCTGCCTCAGCCTCCCAAGTAACTGGGATTACAGGTGCCCGCCACCATGCCCAGCTAATTTTTGTATTTTTAGTAGAGACAGGGTTTCACCATGTTGGCCAGGCTGGTCTCGAACTCCTGACCTCAGGCAATCCGCCAGGCTCAGCCTCCCAAAGTGCTGGGATTACAGGAGCGAGCCACTGTGCCCAATCTGAATTTTAGTAATGAGTCCTGGGCTGGTGTGGGCATGACTGTGGCCAACATGCACGTACACATGCACTCACACATGTGTGCTTATTCACACACCTGCATGCACACACATACATGCGTGCATAAGGCACATTCACACATGCATGCACACATGCACACACACATGCATGCATACAGGCACATTCGCATATGCATGCACACACATACACACAAACACATGCACACACATATGCATGCATATAGGCACATTCATACATGCATGCACACAAACACATGAACACACACATGCACACACATGCATGCATAATGCATATTCACATATGCACACACACGCACACACACATGCATGCATACAGGCACATTCGCACATGCATGCACACACATGCATGCATAACGCACATTCACACATGCACACACACATACACATGCACACACACACGTGCACACACACATACACATGCACACACACATGCATGCATAAGGCACATTCACACAGGCACGCACACATGCATACATGCACATTCACACATGTATACATGCAGACACATTTATGTGCATGCATGCACACACACGTGGGATGTGCATTTGGGATGGGCTGGAACTGAGTGCCCAGGAGCCACAGTTTGCCCCACTGAGCCAGCTCTGGGGGTAGGGGCAGGTAGAGTGTGGGTACCAGCATGGGAGTATTTTTCTGTCCCTGGGCCAGTGATAGAATTTGTGGCAATTTCTGGTGGGCGAGGCGCTCTTCCTTGTTACTTTTTCCTCCAATGGTCGCGGATAGTGTGGCCCTTTATCTTCTGAAAGAATGAGACTTTGTGTTCCGCTTTCAACTTAAATCTGCCAAAATCTCTGTATTTCTTTCACTTCCACAGCTGGTATGGAGGGGAAACCTAACCACGTTCACTCTATTAGTACAAGTATCCTTGCCCATTTCTTTCCCTTCTCTCCCCAGTATTGGTGAGGTTTTCTAGAACAATGATTAGCCAAGACCCAACATCTGTGTTCATTTCTTTTTTTCTCACTTCCTTTTCTGTCATTTCCATTTCAAAGCTAAGAAAATAAGACTTTTATATTCACATTCCCCCAAGAGATCTTACATTTTTAAAAAATTGTTTGTTTCGTTTGAAAACTGAGTAGGCAGGGTCTCCACTTGCAGGGCACTCCTGGGACCCAGCAGCCACATTAGGATGCTTCTCGGGTCCTGAGGTTTGGTTGGTGGCACTCCATGTTCACGAGGACAGGAATACAAGGAGAAAACAGTAAGCATAATGAGAGCAGTAAAACAATTCTTAAATAATTCATGGAACTAAGAGCTTCCAGCTAGAGGATGTCAGGAATGTTTTTAGATTCATAGAATGTTAAAGCAGAAAGAAGTTCCAAGATCCGCTAATCCAAATGTTTTCAAACTTGTTTTAAGCCACAGAGCCCCTTCTTCAAAAGGAAACTTACTGGGAAGCCCAATATGGAAATAGCAGCTTCTCTAGAGACTCTTGGGACTCGCTTTGAAGATCTCTGATCCAGTTCCATTGCCGCATCTTGCAGATTAAAGAAATGTAGGGGCACAAAGGTTAAGTAATAAGAAAAGTCTGCTTGAAGGGAATAAAAACAAATTGCAGCAAGAGGCACCGTGGAACAGCACGGAACGTGTACGTGGCTTATGTAAGTAGGTATTTGCAGGGGCTTCTGTGCAAGATGCCCAGGACCCCAGCGGGGTGCCTTCAGGAGTGGAGATGGGATGGAAAAGCTGGGCAGACTCGAAGGCAGCCAGGGTGCTGGCCCATAAGGACGCTCGTGCAAGACTGGATAACAGGAGGCTTTGTGTGTGCACCTGGAGAACAGACGTGCCTCCTTATAAGTGACCTCCCTGGGCTTTAAGCATCTCACAAAATGTGGAGCCAGTTCTCAGGACAATGGCGCATCCAGTTGGCCGGCGGGTCCCTCGGGGTAAAGAGGATGGAAGACCGGTGCTCAGGAATGCCAGTGGCTCGTACCTAAGAACAAGTGTTAGGAACAGACCAGTTTTCATCGTGAACAGGATTTCGGTCAAAGAATACTCCTGTTGTTGGCGCTTCTTATCTGTCTTTCTTGAAGGGTCTTCTGCTAACCCTCACCAACCAACCTTCTCACCATATGCCCATTTGTCCACAAAGCCCCAGGCAACAGAGTGAATGGATGGTAAGAGGTCCTTGATGAAATAGTAATAAGAACAAGAAATATACATAAGAATGCAAATAA
>NW_012101299.1:1668580-1690576 GCF_000951045.1 Mandrillus leucophaeus
AAAGGTTAAGTAATAAGAAAAGTCTGCTTGAAGGGAATAAAAACAAATTGCAGCAAGAGGCACCGTGGAACAGCACGGAACGTGTACGTGGCTTATGTAAGTAGGTATTTGCAGGGGCTTCTGTGCAAGATGCCCAGGACCCCAGCGGGATGCCTTCAGGAGTGGAGATGGGATGGAGGAAAAGCTGAGCAGACTCTGGAAGGCAGCCAGGGTGCTGGCCCATAAGGACACTCGTGCAAGACTGGATAACAGGAGGCTTTGTTTGTGCACCTGGAGAACAGACGTGCCTCCTTATAAGTGACCTCCCTGGACTTTAAGCATCTCACAAAATGTGGAGCCAGTTCTCAGGACAATGGCGCATCTGGTTGGCCGGCGGGTCCCTCGGGGTAAAGAGGATGGAAGACTGGTGCTCAGGAATGCCAGTGGCTCGTACCTAAGAACAAGTGTTAGGAACAGACCAGTTTTCATCGTGAACAGGATTTTGGTCAAAGAATACTCCTGTTGTTGGGGCTTCTTATCTGTCTTTCTTGAAGGGTCTTCTGCTAACCCTCACCAACCAACCTTCTCACCATATGCCCACTCGTCCACAAAGCCCCAGGCAACAGAGTGAATGGATGGTAAGAGGTCCTTGATGAAATAGTAATAAGAACAAGAAATATACATAAGAATGCAAATAATAACAATACTAGACACACCTACTGAGGGGCTAGGAGGGCATGGCACATCCTAAGCATTTGATGTGTGTTACTGTGTGATGTTCAGAACAGCTCTTTAAGATGAGTGGTGACATCATTTCCCTTTCACAGATGAAGAAACTACAGACCAGCTGATTCAAGTAGCTTGCCTAAGTCTACTGAGCTAGCAAGTGGTGCAGCCGACATGGAACACTCAGGTTTACTTTTACTGAATGATAAAGAAATAGATTCACACAGAGAGCAAACAGAGCCCAGTGGGTAGAGGACTGAGTCTGTGGCCAAAGTGCCTGGCTTTCAGTGCTGCCGTTACCGCATACAGCTCTGTGCCTCAGTTTATTTATCTGTGAAATGGGGACATAGTGCCTCTTCCATGGGGCTATGTTAAGGAATGAATGAGTTTGTGCATGTAATGCCCTGGGACACTGTGGACATGATGAGCAGGGCGGGATTGTTAACTGTTGTTGTTGTTGCCGTTACTGTTATTCCAGTGGTGCCACGGAGGCAGAGAGGCATCACAGAGAAGACGCTGGGGCTGAATCTTGAAGACTATGTAGAGGTTTAGCAGGAAGACTGGGAGGGAAGAGCGGGTGCTCAGGCGAAGAACAGCACAGCCCCCACGCAGGAGTGAGAAGTCCAGAATGCTGGGCCACAGTGTGTGATCGGTCAGGTCCACAGAGGTCTTGTATTTCACGTCAAGGGTTTAAACCTAAGTCTCTGGACGGTGGAAATAACTGGAGGTCCCAGTCAGAGGAGTGCCGCGTCAGAACTGTGTGTAAGCCCTCGGGCGGGAGAGTGGGGGACAGCGCTGAGGACGTTAGCACGGAGATGGGAGGTATTTATCAGGCACAGGGAGAGGAACTAGTGAGGAATCAAGAGTGGAGGTTAAGGGAGGCCGGAGTGTGGAAGGACTTCCATTCAAAAAACGGAGTTTGCTTGTGCTACATCCTTGAGTCCAAAAAGAAAAGCAGCTGATTTTGTATCTCAGGTAGTGCCCACCAAGTGTCCAAAGCTTTATGGTTCAGCCCACCTGGTCATCCCCATTGCTTGCAGGTGGTGACATCTCCCGCCTTACAGATAGCTGAGAACAGAAGTCCCTACCCTCAGGACACACACCAGGCAGGTGGTCAGGGCGAGATGCCACCCACATCCCTCCACTCTGCTGTCAGTCGGTGGACCAGCCATCCGGGGTTAAAGAGGAGGATGGGCAGCAACCTCAGCCTCCATGCAGACTGAGGAATCCACAGGAAGCGGACACCTTTCCAGCCTCCTCCTCACTGCAGTGACCTGTCCTGTGTCTAGGTCTGATCAGAAGGGAAGCAAAGATGGACTCCCATGTAACCCATGCTCACTGTGTTGATGAAAAGGAGCCTGAGTTTCTTGACACACCATAATTTGTACATGCAAGCACCGTCTCGGGAAGCTGAGCATTTATTCCCACGATGAGGATGTGCTCGGAAGTTTCTAGATTTCCTCTTGGAAAACTGTTTTTACATTCCAGACTCCTAAGGAATATACAACTTTTTACTTCTTAGTCTGCTTAACTGTTGGCAGTGTTACCTAATCATGAATTTTATCACACCTTCATTACAAAGCTTGGTTTCAACTCGCTTGTGCCTTTTTTCAAAAGCAAAGCTAACCTCTAACACAGGCAGCCTGCGATTTAGAGGTTATTCGAGAGAACGCGCCACCGACTCGGAACTGACTCCACCAAGTGTGCAGCTTCCCAGGGCACCTGCACCATCCATGAATTATCCACCCATTCATCCTACCGGCGACTAGCAGTTGGCGACTTGCTGGTAACAAATCAATGGACGTTTTCCTAGGTGGGACGCAAAGGGGTACAAAATAGGTTCCTAAGTTCCAAGTACAGTTGAAGAGAGAAGACATAACTAGAT
Source organism: Mandrillus leucophaeus (assembly GCF_000951045.1). Taxonomy (NCBI): domain Eukaryota; kingdom Metazoa; phylum Chordata; class Mammalia; order Primates; family Cercopithecidae; genus Mandrillus; species Mandrillus leucophaeus. The sequence continues at coordinate 1,671,171 of NW_012101299.1, forward strand.
CACTGGAAACCAAATTAGAACTTCATTGCTTGAATCAAAAGTCATTGCAGAACTTTGAGTCACAACATGGCAGACTGTGCTCAGTGCTATGACAATCTGAGGGCCAGGGTCATACCAGAAGCTGTGAGAAGTATGCTGAGAAGGCCGGGAAGTGGGGCCAGACACTCCATCCACAGTCTAGCTGCACCTCGGTCGGGGCGGACGAAACAGCCAGTGAGCGCTGCACCTTTCCCCTGCAGGCTTTTGCCCCCTCCCCCCCCCACACAGCAGGCTTTGCCCCCACAGCAGGCTTTTGCCTCCCTGCAGGCTTTTGCCCCCCTGTAGCCTTTTCCCCACTGCAGGCTTGCCTCAGCTCACAAAACTGAAATACTAAGTTCCTTCTTTCATACTTGGAATTCTGTGAATCACGTGAAATACCTGAAAACGTCACTCTAAGGGTATAAAAGTGATCCTGTGAGTTCAACGCAGATAATTCCTAAAACCTAAGGCTTTTACGAATCAACTACTCAAAGGTGCAAGCTGAATTTTGGGAGTGTGCAGAGGTCCTTTTCTTTTCTTCTTTTTTTTTTTATGATTGGGAAGGTTTCCCTTACTGAAAATGCCTGTCATGAGCCCTGAGTGTCACTGGTAATGTCTAGAGCAAGAGCCAACGTGACATTTTGCCTTCCCATCATTTGTGAGCGTGTAAAACAACCCATCCGTTTGCACGGCCCCCCTCGTGCCGCGCTCCTCGGACTGCTGCATGGGAAATAGGATCACTTTCAAGTTCCCTGGACACATAAAATGGGATTGAAGCAAAACTAAATGCTGTGGGGCACGGCGTGGAGGGGGTGGGGGCAGCCTCAATCCCAGGTTTGATGTCAGCGATAACAAGGTTTCCAAATCAAACGGCAAGGAAACCTGTCGGCAGTGTTGACTAGGAAATGCTGTCCTCGGAACAAATATTTTAATTATCCACAGTAGTTCTGGTAGCTTGGCTAGCTCCCTGTTTATTAGTATGATAATATCACCTCAATGTACAAACTTTATGCATCAGGCATGCATAATGCATGAACGGGCAAATAAAGAGATCTGGAGCCTGTTCGCAGCGGGCCATGCCAATTATCTCGCACGGCCAGAGCCTGCCTCTGCTCGCAGCTGTTCTTTGAAACCATTCATCAACGCTTAGGAGATATCCGTGGTACCGGCCAGGCTGTTTGAATCTCCATTGTTTACATACTAGGAGTTTAGCTGCTGGTTGGAAATTATCTGTCACATAAACATCCTCTGAGGATACAGATGAGGGAAAGGGAAACAAGCGCTGTCTTTATGAATTTTTTTTATTTATTCTGATGACTTTTTTCTTTTACAGTTTTGTGTCCTTTTTAATTACTTCGTTTTCATCTGGAATTGTCACATTTCTCTCTCCAGTTGAGCAGGTGCAAATTAATGCTCTAAAATGACTGGGGCTGGAAACCAGAGGCGCAGAGATAAATATTTTCTGTTCACACGTCTGTTGTGTAACTCAAAGCTTTTCTTTTGGTAATCTGATTTTTTTTTTTTTCGTCCCTCTGGCCACAGGATCTTTACGGGGGACAAACGACCTTATGTGTGGGTAGTGAATTCACTTGCTTCCATTTGTTTCTTTTCCTTTCCAGGAACAATATAAATTTTGGAAGTCAGATATTGAACTTGAGCCAAAATAGTATGTGTCACCAACCAAAGTTTTTAAAGGGCTAAATGTTGTTTTTATTGCGGTTATCCCTTCGTAAGCAAAGGCAGAGCAGACACCATCAGTTTCCTGCTGTCAGCAGGTATGCCATTGCACATTCCAGTCTGAACATCAGGGCTGTTACTGCATGCTCCAAAGCTGCACCAGCCACGAGGCAGGCTTATTTACCAAGGACTTAGGAAATAATTTGAGGACCAGGCAGAGAGAATCCTAGTGAACACGTTTTTGCTGACGCCTATGTTCACGTGAATCTGGGAGCGTGCACGTAAGAGTGTGTCATTAGGCAAATGCATACAGAATCAGATATCTAATATTTGACCTGACCCAGGAAGGAACTCACAATGAAATATGATTGCATGCTTTCATTTAAAAGCGTATCCTAAATACATAAACTAGCCAGGCATGGTGGCGCATGCCTGGAGTCCCAGCTACTTAGAAGGTTGAGATGGAAGGATCACTTGAGCCCGGGGGGGAAGAGGTTGCAGTGAGCCCAGATAGTGCCACTGTCCTCCAGCCTGGGCAACAGAGTGAGACCTTGTCTTAAATAAATAAATATATAAATAAAAGCATATCCTATGTTCCAAGACTAGACAGAAACATAAAGATACCAGAGATATTGGCTGAGAAAGAACAGAAAAGCAATCCCGTGTTCTCAGCCTCTTTTCTTTCTTCTTTCCTTCCCCTCAGACTTAGAACCTCTTTGTCAGTACAGGTGGACACCATCTCCTTCCATCCTTTCCCATGACCATGGCAAAACGTTGACATTGCAAAGGCAGACTCTGACCACAGAATTCTCATCTCTGGAGGAGGGTATCCCCATCACATAGGGTTGTGACAAGGTTGAGAGAATGTCTCTAAGAGCCCAGTGCAGTAACAGGCAGATAGTAGGAAAAAAATGTTGGCTGCTGTTGTTTTTGCTGAAGTTGCTGTTGCTCTTACTAAAAGTAGATCTTAGCAAGCCTGTATCCTGCAGTTGAGATCCAGATAAGGAAAACTGCTTACCTGGAATCACAAAATAGCTGGTCTCCTGACCCCTTCTTTACTTATGGGAGTCCCCGCGTGGCATCAAAGCGTATTTTCATGCAAGACTGTCTTCCGTACTGGACTCTGAGCTCCCTAAGAGCAAATCCTTTGTCTGCTTCTGTCTGTTTCCTCAGCACATAGCACCATGTCTTGCACATGGTGGCATCTCAATACCTGTTTGTTGAATTACACGCAAAGTAAAAAAGAAACTATGAATATGAATTGTCAGAAGAATAGCAGCTGAGTGAAGTCCTAAGGTTTAGACACAAGAATCTGTGCCCAGGCAATACAGATGGATTGTCTTACAGGCATCAGAGACAAAAGGGCAAAAGCTTCCTATTGTATGAAACAAATCATCTAATAAGTTTTACTGACCAGACTTATGTAAGATCATTTGGAAGAAGAGGAAAACAAGTAAAAACCGTTGTGAGACTTCAGTGGTAAAAGCCCCTCATAAGTCTCCTTGGTAAAAGTATTCTCTGTTGTTTATACTAGGTTGAAAGTGTTCCTCTTGAATAGTACCAGCTCCCCCAAAATTCTGTGTATGTTCTTCAGGTGTTCGGCATGTCCCCTCTTCTCTGGAAATCTTAGGTAAATGCTAACACGGGTCTAGTCTGGCCAAAGTAGCACAAATTTTAAGTATCTGATTCCTAATTAGGATTCTCCTTCTGTTTCCTTATTAGGAGAAAATGTTTTTTGATTTAGATGTTTTCCTGGATTATTTGCAGTTTTCAGGGGCCATCACAGAAACCTTGAGGCCTGTGGTGGTCCTACAGTTCACACAGACAGTAGTGGGCGTGCATACCCTGGGCCAGAGAAGGCAGATGCGAAGGCAGCCTGCGGAGCCGACCTCAGACCACCAGAGGGTCTGATCTCAGGGCAGAGACTCAGTTAGACTGCCTGGGGTTAGGAATCAACAGATATAAAATGATACAGAGAAGCTGTGTTTCAACTTTTGTTTAGTGGCCTCCTTAAATGTAATTTTATTTACGTTCTTTGTATTCCACTAGTGTAAAGAAGTATTCTATATTAAAATATAGTGAAGATGTCCTGGTTGTCATACAGCTTCACAAATAGAACATAATTCTGGTCTTAGACATGGAGACTGCTACCCTTGGCGCTTAGTGAAAAGGGCAGGGGATTCCCTGTGTATGAACAGAGAGACCGCAGCCTGAATTAGAAAAAGCAGGACTCCGAGAATGGTCTTGAGAGACCTTTCGTTAGCCTAATTTAAATTTGCTACCTTGATATGTCATAGCCAATTATACGCTTAGGAGGTCATTCATTCATTAACCAGTAATCTGTTCAGCAAACATTTTTATACAATGCTGAGTCCAAGGTTCAGAATAGGTAGAGGGGATGAGACACGGCTTCATGGCCCAAGGATTTCAGAATGTGTTTGTCTTTCTGTCTGTCTGAGATGGGGTAGGAACATGGTCCGAGCAGCTACGGCTTTAAAATTGCAATTCAGTGTGACAGTTGCTATTATTGGTACTTACGGCGCTTTCTTCAGTCACAAATTAGAAAGCACGCAGGAGAAATACCTGCAGCAACGTGGTAAGAAACAACTAGCTTCTAAATAACATAAGAAAGCAGCAATGCCATGTAAGTGGACGAAGAATGAGAGAGGACAGTTTGTAGTCAGGAAAACACATGAGAAATGCAAATGTCAAGGGGGGAGGGGGGAGGGGTAGCATTAGGAGAGATACCTAATGTAAATGACGAGTTGATGGGTGCAGCACACCAACATGGCTCATGTATACATATGTAACAAACCTGCACCTTGTGCACATGTACCCTAGAACTTAAAGTATAATAATAAAAAAAAAGGTGTCCAGCTTTACTCAAAATTTCTAAAAATTCAAACATTTACCCATTAGAGTGGTTTTAAAAACTTTTTTAAGATAGAACCTAGATCTCCATATATTATCAGTTGGAGAGCAACTAGACAGTATTTACTAAAATGTGAAGTGTTTTGACTTTCCGTGTAGACTGTCTTATGGTTCCCCGTGTTTCACAGCCCCTCCCTGTAAAAAGATCATCCTCCACCCCATGGCCATCAGGCCTGCGGGGCCTCCGTGGAGCTACAGACTCATCCCTGCTCTGTTGGAACCAATGGGATGCATCTTGGCCAACAGCATAAGAGTGGACATGAACTGCAGCATGTCCCGGACATTTTTTAATTATGCAAAATATTTTTTAGTAATATTTCTTTTTAAATTTATTTTTATTGAGGTAAAATATACATCTATAATGTATATATAAATATATATAAATAAATTATATATATGTGTGTGTGTGTATATATGTAATTTGCCAGTTTTACCATTGGAGTAGTAACAAACACATTTATATTCTTTTCTCCCCTTTCATCGTGCATTTCTGCAAGCACCTCTTGCTCATTTCCTTTTGTCGTGAGCTCAGCCTGTTCCAGATGAAGGCTGATCTTTCAGCCAGGATCCTAGAAACAAGACGCGTCCTGGAGGAGAGCCCAGGAGAGCACAGCCGGGCTGCTGCAGACCTGGTTACCAGGATGCAACATTAGCAAAAGTCAGCTTCCTTGTTTCACACCATTGAGAGTCAGGAGTTGTGTGTTTGACACCACAAGATTATTTCATGAACGCTGACTGTAAAACCTTTTTAAAACAGCAACTGCAGTGCTACCAACTAGCTTAACGACAGAGGCAGTCTTACCCGTGTGCAAAGATGTATGTAAGAGGTTTTTCAGCAACACTGTTTTAAGGTAGCAGAAAATGAAAGGAAACAACCCAAAATATCCATCAGTAGACAATGGACTAAATAAATGATTACATTTCCATATGATGGGATACTATGCATCTCTTCAAAAATGAAGTTTTACAACTTTTAAAAACGATTTACATAATGGTATATTATAGTATTTACCTATCTGCTACTTGATGTTTTCGCTTAACCTTATATTCTTCATGTTGGCCCATGTTGATAGGTGTAGATCTACTAATTCATTCTGCATGCTCTATAATATTCTGCCATGTGAGTAACTGCGTTTTGTTCATTTAGTCTCCTGCTAATGAGTAGCTGAGTAATTTCCCGTTGTGACCTGTACATAGCTGCTGTTAGGAACAATCTTCTGCCGGCCTTCTTGTGCACAGGTGCAGAGGATGCTCGGAGATGTGTTCCCAGGAGTGGAGCCCACAGGTCATACACATGAGCATCTTCAGATGTCACGGATATCGCTAAGCTGTTGTCCAGAGTGGCCGTGCCCACTCACACCCCCACACATGGCTTCACCCTCTTGTAGTGGCCAGACAAGATGTCAAGCCCGTACAAAATGTGTTACATTGAGACATGTCACATCATACTATATATGGCATGTGTATTATTATGAATACATAGCCATGTGGTAGAAATATCTTTTAAATATGCAGAGAAATGATCAACATTAACTTCAAAATTATGGTCACTTCTGGGAGGAGAGAGGACTGGGATTAGGGAAGGAATGCAAATGACATGGTAGCTATTTGTTATGTCTTGGTTTTTTTTGTACTCAACACTACTTATTTATTATTGTCTTCCCCATATTCTTTTATTTTGTTTGGTTTGAGGCTCTTTCATTTTTATTCATCATTAATAATTGCATATATTAATTGGGTACAATGTGATGTTATATATATATATACGTTGTGGAATGATCAAATCAGGCTAATTAACATATCTGTCACTTCACGCATTTATCATTCTTTGTGATGAAAACATTTAAAACTCCACTCTTTTAGCAATTTTGAAATACACAATGCATTATTATCACCTAGAGTCACCATGCTGTACAATAGACACCAAAATGTATTCCTTCTGTCTAATTGAAACTGTGTACCCTTCGACCGACAACTCCCTTTTCCCCACCTGCCGCCCCCTCACGTCAGCCTCTGATAACCATCTTTCTACTCTTTGCTTCTATGAAATCAACATTTTTAGATTCCACATATGAGTGAGATCATGTGACATTTCTCCTTCTGTGCCTGGCCTATTTCACTTAGCATAATGTCTTCTAGATTCATCCGTGTTGTCACAAGTGACACATGTCTCTTCATCTCTAAGACTGAGTAGTTCTCCGTTGTGTATATGTACCTCTGTTTTAATCCATTCATCTGTCAATGGGCGTGTAGGCTGTCTCCATGTCTGGGCTGTTATGAGCAGTGCTGCAGTAAACACGGAAGTGCAGACAGCTCTTCAACATCGTGATTTCAATTCCTTTGGATGTTTACACAGCAGTAAGATTGCTGAATCATAGGGAAATTCTATTTTTAGTTTTTTGAGGAACCACCATATTGTTTTACAAAATAGCTTTACTAACTTACCTTCCCCCCATGGCATATGAAGGTTTCCTATTTTGCACATCTTCACTGACACCTGTTAGCTTTTTCTTTAATTTAAATCATAGCCATCCCACAGGTATGAGTTGATATCTTATTGTGGTTTTAATTTGCATTTCCCCAATGATTAGTGATGCTGAGCATTTTTCCTGTATCTATTGTCTATTTGCATGTCTTCTTTTGACAAATTCAGGACCTTTGCCCATTTTTAATAGGGTTACATGTTTTCTTGCTATTGAGTAGTTTGAATTCCTTACATATTTTGGTTATTAGCTCCTTATGTGATATACGACGTGCTGGTATTTTCAACACAATTCATGAAATGTCTTTTCACTCTATTAATTGCTTTCTTTGTTGTGCAGAAGTTTAGGATGATGCAACCCTGTTTACCTGGCTTGGCTTTTGTTGCCTGCCTGTGCTTTTGGGGTCCAATCCAAGAATCATTGCCCAGACCAATGTCATGGAGCTTTTTCACTATGTTTTCTTCCAGTAGTTTTACAATTTCAGGTCTTATACTGAAGCCTTTAATCCATTTTGAGTTGATTATTGTATAAGGAGTGAGAAAAGAGTCCAGTTTCCTCCTTCTGCATGTGAATAGCCAGCTTTTCCGACACCGCTTATTGAAGAGACTGTCCTTTCCCCAGTGTGTGTTCTTGGCATCTTTGTGAAAAATAAATTAACATAGAAGAATTGGTTTATTTCTGAGCTCTCTATCCTATTCCATTGGTTGATGTGTCTGTTTTTATGTTAGTACTATGCTGTTTTGATTACTACTGTGCTGTTTTGATTACTATTTGGTGTGATGCCTCCTGTTTTAATCTTTTTGATCAAGATTGCTTTGGCTATTTGGGGTCTTTGTGGTTTCATATGAATTTTAGGATTTTTCTGTGGAAAAATCAGTTTTGTTCTGTTTCTATAAAGAATGACTTTGAAATTTGGATACAGATTGCATTGAATGTACAAATCGCTTTGGGTAGTATGGACATTTTAACAATATTAATTCTTCCAGTCCATGAACAGAGGGTATCTTTCCATTTATTTGTGTCGTCTTCAATTTTCTTTCATCAATTTTTATAGTATTCAGTATACATATTTTTTACCTCCTTGAATTTACTCCTAAGTATCTTTTTTTGATGCCATTGTAAATGGGATTGTTTTCTTGATTTACTTGTAGATAGTTCATTTCTAGTATATAGAAACAGTGCTGATTTTTGTGTTGCATTGTGTAATCTGTAGCTTTACCAAATTTATCACTTGTAACACTCCTTTGGTGCAATCTTTATGGTTCTCTCTATAAAAGATCACGTCATCAGCAAACAGAAAAATTCACTTCTTCCTTTACTATTTGGATGACTTTTATTTCATTTTCTTGCCTAATTGCTCTTGCTAAGACACCCAGGATTATGTTGAATAGAAGTGGTGAGAGTGGGTATCCTCGTCTTGCTCTGAGCTTAGAGGAAAAGGCTTCAGCTTCACCATGGAATATGATGTTAGCTATGGGTTTGGCATAGATGGCCTTTATTGTGTTGAGGAACATTCCTTCTATACCTACTTTTTGACAGCGTTTATCATGAAAGGATGTTGAAGCATTTGTCAAATGCCTTTTTTGCATCTATTGCAAGGATTGCATGGCCTTCATTTTGTTAATATGGTGAATCACATTTACTGATTTGTGTATGTTGAATCATCCTTGCGTCCCAGAGCTGCATCCCACTTGATTATGATGAATGATCCTTTTTTTAAAAAATTGTTTATTTCCATAGGTTTTTGAGGAACTGGTGATATTTGATTACATGAGTAAGTTATTTAGTGGTGATTTGTGAGATTTTGGTGCACTCATCACCCAAGCAGTATACACTGAACCCAATTTGTAGTCTTTTATGCCTCACCACCCTCCTACCCTTTCCTCCAAGTCCCCAAAGTCCCTTGTATCATTTTTATGCCTTTGTATCCTCAACAGCTTAGCTCCCACTTATAAGTGAGAACATACGATGTTTGGTTTTCCAATTAGTGATCCTTCTAATGTACCATTGAATATGATTTGCCAGTATTTTGTTGAGGGTTTTTGCATCTATGTTCATCAGGGATATTAGACTGTAGATGGGGTTTTTGGCGGGGGTAGGGGAGTTTGCTAGTCTCTGTCTGGCTTTGGTGTCAGGGTAATGCTGGCCTCATAAAATGAGTCTGGAAGTATTCCCTCCCATCCCATTTTTTGGAAGAGTTTGAGAAGGACTGGTATTAGTTCTTCTCTAAATGTTGGTAGGATTCAGCAGTGAAGCCATCAGGTCCTGGGCTTTTCTTTGATAGGAGACTTTTTATTATTGATTCAATCTTCTTTCTCATTATTGATCTCTTCAATTTCTTCATGATTCGGTCTTGGTAGATTATATGTTTTTAGGAATTTATCCATTTCTTCTTGGTTATCCAAGTTGTTACCATGTAACTGCTCATAGTAGTCTCTTAAGATCCTTTGTATTCCTGTGTTATCAGCTGTAACATCTCCTCCTTCATTTCTGATTTTATTTGCATCTTCTCTCTTTTTTTCTTAGTCTGGCTAAATTCATGTCGATTTTTTTTTAGCCTTTCAACAAATAAACTTTAGAAAAACTAACTTAAAATAGAGTAATACGGTGTAATGTTAAGATTTTATAAAGCTTGCAGATATATATGCAACCATTTTCATGTTATTTTTGTCTATGTTTAAAATACGTGCTCATGTGTAAATATGACCATGTATGTGCATACAAGCATTTTCAAGTACATGTTAGCAACATTTAGGTTACCTCTGGGAAGTGGGGATAAAACAGGTCACTGTCACTTTGTTCCTTTCTTTAGTGTTTGAAGTTTTTTAGAAACATATATTAAGTTTGTGAATTAAAGATGAAAAGCGACTAATTCAGGCTCAGTAGCTTCTTTATTGCATGGATGAGACAAAAGACTTAAAACTATCTACACCTGTGGTTTTTTTCCTCTGTAAAGTATGGTTAGAAATATCTACTTTGCAGAGCTGCTGTAAGGATTTGATTAGAAATTATTCATAAAAAACCTAACAGCATGCCTTTTACGTAGTAGGCACTAAATAAATAACAATTGTTTACATTATTAATAAGAACATAGGAGATATTCTGTTTGCAAATTTACTCACCCTGAAATGTGCAGAGAAAATAGATATCGGTTCTTTACTTTTCAGTCATCTTTCTTCCACTTGAACTCCCCATGGGGGGGAAGTGGATCTTAGAGCCAAGAAACTTAGTTTAACTCAATAATGTAAACTGGTATTTCAATCTCTTTTGCTAAGTGCTGCCTCTTTGGGTGTAAGTATGTGGACTTTCGATCACTGTTCCCTCCCTGGGTAGGGGGTGCCATATTTAGCAAATAAAAATTTAAGATACTCAATTACATTTGAATTTTAGCTAAACCACAAATAATTTTTTTGTAGTACGTCCCAAATGCTGCATGGGACACACTGACGGTAAGAAAATGCTTATTCTTTATCTGAGCACCACATGGAACCAGGCATCCTGTCTATCCTCTGGCAGCCCCACCTGTGGGTGAACAGAGAGGGCACCACATGGGGAAAAGGGCCCTGGACTCCTGGACTTTGTGCCTGGGGTAAAGCCTGGATCCAGTCCCTGGGCAGCCTCTGCTCTGATGTCCGAGGCCAGCATGACCCACAGTCTATGTGTCTCAGCTCAGCTGGACCTGTGGATGGGCACCGGCCAGACCTTCCACCTTACCTCTCAAGGGGAGAGGACTCCTTGCGTTTCTGCTACATGCTCTTTGGGCCCTGGACTAGGATATCCACTCTGGGGCCTCTGCAGTGAGGCCCTGAAGCCCTCAGCATGGTGGGATCCATAACAGATTCCCTGACTTTCAGCCAGTTGTCAGATGACCCCTCAGAAGTGTGTGGGGAGTTTTGATGATGACTGCAGGAATACTGAACTCCAGCCATCCCTCTGCCCAAGACAGTGTGCATCCTTCAGCTTTGCTATGGCCACCCCTTGTGAGTCCATGGCATCCTGGGTCACGGTGCTGCTGGCAGCCCTGGCCACGGTGTTCCCATGGTGCATCTGTCTCCCTCGGACCACCCACTTCCCACTTCCTCTTTCTCCCTGCATCTTCCCACAATCCACCTGAGCCAAAGGGGCAGCCTCTCTTCCCTCTCCTGCCTCTCCTGCATGCTCTGTGCTTTCTCATTCAGCATTCACTCCACAAACATGCAATCGAGCACCAATTCTATTGAAAACACCCTTCTCGATGCAGAAAATAACAGCAGTGAATCTGAACCATTCTTGACTCTCTCAGAGCTTACATCCTAGTGCAATAGATGAAGAGAAGGACAGCAAGCAAGTACACTGATAATTACATATTATAAGGCCCTGATAGCATAGTGTGTGGTAATAAGTTCTACAAAGATCAGGAAAGCCGTGAGGATGGAGGCTGACCACAGGGTCATGGAGGGGAGTTCCTTTAGATGGGACAGTCGGAAAAGGCATTTGAGTAGAGATTTGAATGAAGAGAAAGACAGGCCATGGCAGTGTCTAGGGGCAGAGCATTTCAGGCAGAGAGCACAAGCGGCTCAGTGGGAAAAGGCCTGACATGCCTCCAGCCCTACAGGAAGGCCAGCTAGCTGGAGTGGGTGAGTGCAGAGGACAATGGCTGAAGTAAGGTTGGAAAAGTCACCAGGCCTGCCTGTTAATATGTTTTCAAAAAGATATAGAAAATAATTCAGAGACTTTTTCTTTTCTTTCTGGACTCACCTTTTGCTAAGAAGAATTAAGAAGTCACCTGCAGAGAAAACGGATCAGGGGCCACTTGGTCCTGAATTGGACCTTCCTTCTCACTTCTCAGGGCTGCAACATTCCTGCAGCTGGGAAGCTGCAAGCTAGTGATTCAAGAGAAAACTGAAATATAGTTTGACATTTTCAAAATGTTCCCGTTACATGAATAAGTTTGTACAAGGTGTTATGAGAGACCTATTGGATGGAGTGACATCCTTCCTGGGGGAGCCAGCAGACTTAGCACTGAGGCTTCATTAACTTATAAGAACCCATAAAGCCATCCTGGAATGTGCATCTGTGTGGTAAAAAATGAGGTTATGAGGATATAAACCAAATGTGATGCTTCATAGAATGATGTTTTATGGTGTTAAAATAATCTGAAAATATGGACTTTGAGTTGGGTGTGTTGTAATTAACACAGGTGCAGAGGCAGGGAGCTGTGCCTTGGCCCCTCTGCCAGCCTGGCCTCTGCCATCCCATCATTGATTACTCTTCTGTGAATTCGAGTTCTCCAGGCTCCGCACATCTATCTCCATAGTATAAGGAAAACTTGTTTTCTTTTTCTATTGTCAGCTAAACTAATGGCTTCGTCTTTGTTTTCTCCCTGGCTATTCTCTGCCCAACACAGGTCCTGGTATTCCTATGGTGACGGTGCACAACACAACAGATAAGAAAAGTAAGTGCTCTTTTTTTCCCTTAAATTTTCCTGAGACTCAGGAGAAAGGAAGCAAAACACTCTATGAGATCGGCTGGCCCACATTCTCCTACTCAGAGACAGAGGGAGGAGTCCTGTCCTAGCAGTTCAGAGTAGGCCATGCTGATCACCAATATCGGCTAAATATGATGAAAGCCAGGGTCTGCATACCCCAATCAGAGGGCCCCACACCCCTTCACAAGTGTTGAGCCTGGAGGGTCATTCCAGGGCCACCCAGGTCATAGCCTGACATCCTCTGAACAGCCAGCTCGAAAGGCTTTGTAGCCTGACATGAGTCCATCCCCACTGAGAATCTGCCATGTGGCGCCAAGACTTGAGGGGCGCATGGGGGCTCATCTGTCTTTGTGGGTCTGGGGGCTTCATGGCATGGAGGGTCTCTGCATCCATGCTGCACAGGATGTCAGAGAAAAACTGATTCTGCCATTTGTAAAATGGTAGGGAAGGCTTTTTCAGGACTGTTGTGAAAGGGGAGGGACATTCAGGCTCAACTTCAAATACAGCAAGATCCGGTGGGGGTTTATTATGGCCAACGAGCAGAGAGAGGGGTCCGTGGACGGACAACTGCTAAGAGAAGGCATCAGTGGGAGGGGATTTTTGCTAAGCTGATCTCACAAGATCCTTGCTGAAGGCAGGACAAGGACTTAGGCTCAAAGGTGGAGGATGAGGAACTTGCTCAGTTATGGAGGGTGATCAGATATCAGGGGCAGAGACTTCTTGCAAAAGCTGGGCAATGCAGGCCAAAGACAGGATAGGATCAAGGTTGAAGCCTGGTCAAGAAGAGGACTCAGAGGAGCCTCACTCAAGTTTGGTCAAGAACGGAGTCTTTGTAAGACCTCCCAGGGTCTCTTGAGGTAGCATGTGTTTGCTTGGAGGGACCCCACGCAGGTCGCCACGGGCACATCCATGTTTATGCGAGGGATGTATGCTGTGTGCAGTGGGAGGCAGACACGCAGCACAGCTGAGAAGCAAAGAGAACTCGCCCTTGGTCCCTCCCTTTCCAGCCCTCCCTCTGTCTAACCCAAAGCAGCCTGTGTCCTCCTTCCCCCAAGTCCCTCCCACTCCCTTCCACATCCGGGAGCCCCCTTCCCTGGCAGGAGGGCAAACCTCATGGCCAGGGTCCGCAGCTCCCCTAGGTCTGGAGACAGAGGTGACTCCGCGTCTCCAGTGACCATCGAGCGTCAGCAGCTCCCTGATCCCTCTCTCTGTGACGGTACTTTAAGCTCCAGGAGAACTGGGGAGGAGGGGGGCATGTTGGAAAGGAGAACTCCAAACATATGTTTAGACACCGTGAAGTGGTTCAAGTGTTCCAAAGTGGACAAAATAGATTTGTTTAAAGAGACAGCACTTAGCCAATAATGATGGTCGTCTGCCAAGCTATCAAATCATCATTAGAAATTCAAAACCAAAGCATAAGTAATCATAAAACCAGCAATAAATGAATAGATTTTAAAGCCCCCCCCAAAAAAAAGCCATAAAGTGGATGTCAGAATGTATACACAAAAACACTCAGAATGGCCGTTGGAGGGACCCAGTGCTGAGAAGAATCAGGATGGCCTTCCTGTCTTCCTCCCCGGAGGAGGGGCTGGTTTCCCCAGCAAAGAGGTTCACCTGCCCCCGGCCCCTTTCCAGTCTCACCTGCAAGGTTTGGGAATCTGGGCCATTTGTGCAATGGGGGCAGTATCCCCAGAAGGATCTTGGGAGCGATTGCCTGGGTCTCCTACCCGCCCACAGCATCCACACACCCTCTGCCCACTCTAACGGGCACGTGTCTGTGAAGAGCCCTCCAGGAGGCCGCAGAGGCTGGGCTAGAACTTCCACCAAGGCTTGGGGTCAGTGGAGTCTGACAGACATACTCCAGCATAACAGTGAACGTTTAAAATACCCATGCTAGACCTCTTTAGGTGGAATTTTCCCTGAAAAAATGCAGATGTTGCACAGAGCCTCAACTATGACATCTTTTTTTTCCTTAAGAAAATGTGTACTTTCATTTTGAGTATTTGATAAGATTTAGAGTCCGTGGACACCTTTCTGATATTTGTGAGGGTTTCCCCTTCTTAAAAAATGGATGATCTGGTAGAAATTAGATGAGGTGTCCAATGCAGCTCACAGCATTGCAGCCTCCCGGGTTGGCTATTACCCGATGGTTCTGTGAGATGCCACCACTGGGGACCCTGGAAGTGGGGACACAGGACTCTATGTACCATTTGTGCAACTTCCTAGGAATCTATAATTATTTCAAATTTAAAAGGTTTTTCTAATCTGTGGTCTAACAAAAAACACAAAAGTATTTTTTGACTTTGAAAAATATGATATAGCATATGGCTCTTCTTACCAAAGTCATTCCCTTAAATGCTTTCTACTTCTTTGGGGGAAGCTATTATTAATCTATTCAAGTTCAAAGGTTAATATAGTCCCTACTTTTGGGACATGCATTTTGACTTCTAAGCCACTTCCAGCCTGGATGTGCTCAGTCCTTGGGGCTCCTAATAGCTCCCACGGTGCTGGATCAAGTCAACACAGTTTCCAAGGCTCATGTGTGAATGAAAATGAAGCCGGCCTATATCTTAGACGTGTGACATCATTGAGAAAATGTTTCATTATTCCATTTATAAGAATAAGGTAATATATAGCGGGCTGAGGTATAATTCTTTGGAAGAGAGTCCCAGTAAGAATTGACCAAATGTCTTCCAGCAAGTACAACACACTGATGTGCTCAAAGATCCGGGAAATTGTGTTAACTCTGCTGGAAAACCAAACAACCACTTCTTTTCTTCTGTGGGATTGGCTACTGCATTAACCGATCAATCCAATCAATATTGACAGACCATAGGCCCTAGGTTGCCATCCACATCCATCGCAGAGCTGCATAGATGGGAATTTTTTAGGAAGCATTTCACTGTTTGCAGTTGAGCTGTCGCTTTGGTGACTGCGACTCCTGGAAGCAAAGAGATAGGACCCAGTGGCTTAAGAAATAAAAAGCACTGTGCACACAGGATGGGGCTGGTGCTGCATGCCTGTACTCCCTTCTTCTCTGTGTGAAATTTAACAGTGAACCTGAAGGTAACACCATTGCGCTCGATCTCAGCAAAGTGCTGACTAATTGGAAACTGGAGGGCGTTTAGAATTATTTTGGTCACATGTATTTTACAAGCCTATTTATATAGCAGTATTTGACTCTGGGTTTCCTGGAGCCTAATTCAAACTCTAGGAATATTTCATCCCATCCTAGCCTGTTTCTCTATTTCTGGCTGTCAAAATAGTTCAAGCTCTTTCAGGACGGTG
This sequence comes from Mandrillus leucophaeus, assembly GCF_000951045.1. Taxonomy (NCBI): domain Eukaryota; kingdom Metazoa; phylum Chordata; class Mammalia; order Primates; family Cercopithecidae; genus Mandrillus; species Mandrillus leucophaeus. Next base: position 1,687,035 of record NW_012101299.1, read on the forward strand.
ACTTAAGCTGCCATTTTAACTTGGAAAACAAAAAGAACAGATTAAATGTGGCTGAGGTGATTGTCATTCCCATCCCCGGGAGGACAGTAGGGGCCCCATCTTGCTCAGGGTCTATGTTACATGCAGACTTCATGGTTTGAGGGGCTCCGTGTTCCTGAACACCTGCTTTTTCCCTGTGCCTGGATAAAACTGCCTGAAATCCCATCCTTGCATGGCAGTCCCTGAGGGTTGGTACATCGTAGCTGCACGAATGGCTTCGGGTCCACCTGGGAAATAAGAGCCGAGCACGGCAGGCCCTGGTAAAGTGCCAAACCCAGCCCTGAGTTCTAACCTACAGGTGTTTGCCGTGGCAGGCGTGTGGGGCTTCTTCAGTGTGTTTACCTTTTGACATGTCTGATGTCCTCTTGCGGTGCTTCCCAGCCCGTCTCCAACCCAGCTGCATCCTCCCCAAACAAAATGCACTGAGCTTTCATTTTGTCTGTCAAACTGATGCGTCTTGGGTGAGGAGGCAGGTGCCTGGTGCTTCCAGGCCTCCAGTTCCAGCAGCATCTTGTTCGCGGTGTGGTTGGACCACGTCAGTGACTCCTCATGGCCTCTGTAGTAGATGCAGGGTCCACAGCACGAGGTTTGCGGGTGGATGTGCATCTCAGGCAGGCAACAAAGCCATTGTCAGGCCAGCACTTCACACACCAGCCTTTGGGCCTCAGGTAAGCTTGAGATCAGTTGTCCTCTTTTACGACTGAAAAGGCCACTGGAAGACTTCCAGGAGCAACACAAAGGCAAGCAGTAAATTACCCATCCCTGCAGATGCCTGTTTCATCCGAACACTCAGCCGGCTCGCGGTTCTGCATCATTAGGATTCTGCAGAACCCCACACCACTTGTACTTGTTCCATTTGATGCTCCATCCTGAATGTCTCAGACAACCGTGTTCTGATCGGGGGCCAGAGTAAGGCTAGAGGTGACAGGGAACCATGGTAGTAACAATAGTGGCCCCAGTCAGCATTTATCAAGCACTTGCTCCGGGATGGGTGCTGTGGCAAATACTTTACATACTTTAGCTCATTTCGTCGTCACAACAGCCTGTGAGGCGGGAACTGCTATCATCCCCACTTGTCAGCTAAGGAAGCTGAGGCACAGCAGCTTAGGTGATTGGGCCACATGCACGCAGCGAGGAAGCAAAAGCGGTGGAGTTGCATCTCGGACCCAAGCAGTGAGGCTCCAACAGAGCCTGTTCTTCCAGACAGATGGTCATTGCACAGCGCTGCTCAGCCACCTGCCCTCAGGCGGTCGAAGGACAACTGCAAATCCAGAGCGATACCTGGCCTGCACTCCCATTGAGATGAGCCTGGGGAGGCAGAAGCAGTCACACCTGCAGCTCGTTCTCAGCACCTTCTCCGCCTGTACACCACCCCCAGGGCCCATCCGAGCCAGCTCTGGGGTGAGCGTGCAACATGGCACCGTCTCCTGCTCTGAGAAGCCTCCCATGTCGCAGGGAAGAGATGCTCCTCAGGCCCTGATGGCTCTTAAACCAGTGGGGGGCCCCGTGGAATTAAGGGCTCTGCTTCCTGCAGCAGCTCAGCCTCCATGCACAGGCTGGGCTCATACTCCACGCACTGGGAGGGCTCAGCCCTTGAACTTCACCCTCTAATGCCAGCCTCTAGCCCCGCAGGCAGCAGCCCGTGGCTGGCCATTCATTATTCTCTTTTGAATGTAATCATAGCAGCAGTTCTGGACTCTCCACACAGCACCAGCCCCTTCCTTGTACCAACCCTATGAGGTTCAATAATTCATCCGAGATCCACAGCAAACTTCAGGGCAAGACCTAGACTCTTGTCTTATCTGACTTCCAAGCAGGCGCTCTTGACTGTGGGCTGGGGGCTGATACCAGATGTCTGACAAAGGGCGAAACCCAGGATCTCCTGGCCTTCACGTCGCTGCCACCTGGGAAACGTGCTCACAGCGGCAGCCTCTGTGACCACTGAGCTGCTGGTCAAAAAATCACCCCTGGTTGAGATCAGCCCTGGTGAGGCCATGCCAGCATGGGCATTTGCAGCTCACACCTGTAGTGAGCAGTGTGCAAAGCAGCATCGCTTCCAACCCGCCCTGTGGGGCTGAGCCAGGAAAGCGGAGCCCATGGCCTACAGCTGGGCAGGGAGAGGCAGGAGGTCTCAGAGAGCCGGCTCCTGAGTGTGACGCTCTGACCAGCAGCCGAGGTGTGGCCCACGTTCCGTTACATCGCAAAGCCTCAGTGCTGGGCATCAGCTGGCAAGGGGGGCTCTGGCAGGCTGGGACCCGACTCCATCACACTATCCTCTTCCAGCCCTGCTGTGAAATTTGAAATTACTGTTTCAGAATTCTTTGTCCTTTCTCCTCCTCTCCCCCACTGACCCCAAAACCACCCTGGGAATATCTGACTTTTTTCTTCTTTAGAAAATCTTATCTACAAACAGAGCCTGCGGGGTGTTCACAGATGTGACTCTGAATTATTTAAAAGCTGTTTCCTTAAGAAGGTAATTATGATTGGGACCAACCTATACTCATTTGGTGCCTGGATATTCAAACAACTTAGGTATTGGGATAAAAAGCCAACAAAATCATAGTGAATACGTTGCGGGCTTTAATGTAAATATGAAAGGCAGGCCCACTTAGAGATGGGGATGCCAACTCCACGTGTGGGAGTCGGAATCGCCGTGTGGCTTGCAGTGCAGCCCCACAGCCATGCAGAGAAAGCGTGCGTGTGACGAGGTTGAAGCTGGCCGCGCTGGCTGACAGCACCCCACGGCGTCCCACAAGCGCGTGTGGGAGCTTGGGATCACTAGGTAGCCTGGTTCTCACTCCTTTATGGCATCAAAAGTTAGGTTTCTCTCCCTCCTACCTTCTTCATTTGGGTTTTTATAAGAAAGCAAAACCAGCCCCTACCACCGGTGGTGCCCAGGTGGGTCCATGAAGCAGCGCCGGATGCAGTAGGCTTCCAGTCTCTGTTCTTGCACACGTGCTGCTGGGAGCACCCCTGCCCCTGCCCCACCTTCTCCCTGAGGGACCCCCTCCTAGACTGTCGAGGCTGTGCCCACAGCTCCCCTTCCATCAAGCACGGGGCGCCCACACACGGGGAGACGTCAGGAGCATGGCATTCCAGAGGGCCCACGCGTCACTGGCACACTACATGCCAAGGAGTTTGCCCGCCATCCTGCAAGTCCCAGGAGGAGCACTGTCAGACGCCCCTCTCTAAAAGCTTCTGGTCGCCGTGCAGCGAATGGATGGAAGGGCCCGAGGTTGCAGACGGGAGGGTTGCTGGGGTCTGTGGTGGAGAGGATGAGAGTCTGGACCAGCTGGGGGGCCTCCAATGAGGGCCTGCCTCTGCAGGACCTGCAGGGAGAGATGCAACTGGAAAGGGCCCAAAGAGCTGCCGTCTCAATCCAGTCTGGGGAGGTGTGGCACTTGCGAAGGGTGGCGAAGCATTGTGCAGAATCCTACAGCCTGTGGCCCTTAAAACCTGGGTCTTGGTCTAGTCCTAACAAAGAAGAAACAGCCCTGGCCGGG
>NW_012101299.1:1691046-1712892 GCF_000951045.1 Mandrillus leucophaeus
CACAAACCCGTCTCAGACCCGGAGGTAAAAGCCAGCTCTTTCCTACAGATCATATGGGGCAGAACCAAAAGGACTAAAAATGTAAAAAGATAAAGGAAAGTAAATGTTAAAAAAAAAAAGAAGAAGAAGAAGAAAGCCTGTCATTTCGAAAGCAGCCTGATGCCTAACTTCAGCCCGATGTCTTAACACAGCTGCATCGGACAAGTTTGTACCTAAGACCCACAGCTTTCAAATATTTTAAGGAGCAATTTGGTTGCCAAAGAAAGTCTCATTATAAAGTGGCCTTTATGTGAGGGGACCTTGCCAAGTCAGGCCAAGACAGAGGAAACTGGGCCCTCAGTCCTCAAGTAGTTTTGCTCATGAAATCCCTAAGAGAATTTTTGAGAAATCATGTATCCCATACGTATTTTTAAGTTGTCACCTAAAGCTTTTCTCATTAATTCAAAACTATACAGAATAAGTTTTTAGCATATTGTATTTTATTTTAAAATAAATTACATAATCCTGTGATATCTAAGTATTGTGGCAATTTGATACCTACCACCGCCCAGTTAAATGTTTCTGGAACAAGTTCTTCTTAGCTTTACATCCTTCCTTTTCCTCCTCGAGCTGATATTTACATTCCATTTGTTGGCCCATCTCCCCAGAATTCTGTCCTAATGTCATTTAATCTTGGAAATCTTGTAAAGGTTTTTTCTTTTGAATTTCCAGTGACCATAAGACCATAATCATTGCTTGTTGGATGGAATTATCATCCTAATTATCACTTGTTCACATCCAAGCAATTAGGATACTTTACATACTTTGATAATTGTTGGACATAAAACGTTATGATTGCCCTGAAATGCATCTCTTAGCAAGCTGGGCATGGTGGTTTTTCACTCAGCTCATGAGCGCACCCGACTCATTTCCAGAGAAGACCTTGTCAGAAACGTGTGCGCTCGTGGTTCTGTCCCTGCTTTTGGTGGTTGCTTTTTTGTTGTTTCTGTAGAATCTCTGAAAATGTGCTCATGTAAATAAATAAATCGACAGAGAAGGAGTCTTGTTATAGCAGCGCCATTTTCTCTGAACTCCTGACCTATATGCCGAAACATTGTGGCCCATCCATTCTCTGTCATTAAGGATTATTTTTAATGATCTATTGATTTTGAGCTCAGTGAGATTCCCCTTCGGTTTTGTTAAAATCAAAGGATGACAAGCCAACCACGTTGCTGGGGGCTCTTACCCATTACTGGGCCGGGTGGGATTCTCTTAGTGAACTCAGCCTCGGTGGTCCTTCATCCTTCATGTGGGGCCCACCTGTGTGCAAGATGCCCCAGGGACAGATGCGGGGGCTCCAAGGCCTTCCTTGCCCTCGAGACGCCTGTGTAAGGCCATGATGAAGGAGGCACAGGAAAGGAGCAGCTCCTTGGAGCGAATCAGGCATGTCCATTCTCAGCACATTTGCCACTAGGCTCCTATGAATGCGGAGAGCCTGGGAACTGGTCTCCCGAATCCCGCCATGTGTCTGTGCTTGAAATCTTCTGGACCCACAGGGGTGTACACGTGAGCAGCTGTCCTGGCGAGTGGAGTGTTTGCAGATTTGCTGTCGGAACGTGTTAGTCTTCAGTCCAGCATCTTGGGTGGGTGAGCTGGCATTTGGCTAATACAGAGTGGAAAGCAAGCCCCGCTCGGAGCTGCACACCCTGCAGGATGTCTACAGGTGCTTCTTCCTCTCTACTACCTAATGCGGGAGGAGAGCTGGGCTTCACTGCCACCCAGCAGCTCTCAGTGCCTCGAGGAGCACCTCCGGGCTGGGCACTGTGCCAGCCACTGCACCCACTCATCTGTGGGCTGGGAGACACACACATGAGTCCATTCAATGCATGACTCCTCTGGCATTGAATGCCTGCCAGGGGCCTAGTGTGATGCTAGAAGGACCAAAAATAAGTGCCACCTACTGGGACCCTGCCCTCAAGTTGCTTAAAATCTGACTGGAGGAAAAAAGATATGGCAAAAAGCACAACAGTTGTCCAAACTGTGTCACACTGACTCTCACAACTCAACATTTGGAGTTCAGAGAAAAGAGGCTGGGTGCTGTGGCTCACACCTGTAATCCCAACATTTTGGGAGACCAAGGTGGGAGGACCTCTTTTTCTTTTTTGACCTCCTGGGCTCAAGCAATCCTCCCACCTCAGTCCCACGAGTAGCTGGGACTACAGGCATGCATCACCATGCCTGGCTAATTTTTACGTTTTCCTTTGGAGAGATCAGTTCTCCCTATGTTGCCCAGGCTGGCCTCAGACTCCTGGACTCAAGTGATCCTCCTGCCTTGGCCTCCCAAAGCATTGGGATTACAGACATGAGCCACCACACCCGAACCCTTTCCTTTGTCTCTTCTATTTTGTTCACAAAGCATGTCTCTGTTGATCACTGCATGTATATGTGGAAGGAAGGACAATATGATTTTAAGAAATGTAATATTTAGCATCTTGGCCCCAAGATTCTACAATCCTTTCATGGGATTTTTTTTTTTTTTTTTTGAGATGGTGTCTTGCTCTGTCACCTAGGCTCCAGGGCAGTGGTGCAATCATGGCTCAAGCCATCCTCCCACTGCAGCCTCGACCTCCAGGGCTCAAGCTGTCCTCCCACTTCAGCCTCCTGAGTAACTGGGACCACAGGTGTGTGCCACCATGCCTGGATTTTTTTATTTTCATATTTTGTAGAGATGGAGTTGGGATTACAGGTGTGAGCCACTGCACCCAGTGAGGAAGATCTCTTGAGTCTAGGAGTTTGAGACTAGCCTGGGCAACATAGTGAGACCCTACCTCTGCAAAAATTACAAAATTCAGCCGGGTATGGTGGTATATGCCTGTAGTCCCAGCCACTCGGGAGGCCAAGGTGGGAGGATCGCTTGAGCCCAGGAGTTCGAGGCTGCAGTGAGTTATGATTTTACCACTGCACTCCAACCTGGGTGCAAGACCCTGTCTCAAAAAACAAAAATGGAGCTCAAAGAAAAGAGAGATCCAGTGAAGGTGAGTAAGTTTAAACAGTAGTCTTGCGGGCTCTGGGCCTGAATCTGGTCTTCGAATGTGACTGATGGTGCAGCCCTGGGGTGGGCAGCTGGCAGCCGCAAGAGCACAGGGAGGGGGCGAGGCGGGGCAGAGAGGGGTCTTACTGATGGCCGCAGGGGAAGGCGCACGTGAGGAGTGAGCAGAAATAGGGCAGGAGAGGCCTGGACTAGAAAGGCACAGAAAACCCAGGCAGGGGAAGTCAGGCCAAGGCAACATGGAGATGGCGAAGAGACTTTCTACCTAAGCCTCCGGTGGCAGACACCATCCTGCGGTTTTACTTCTTGTGGAAATGTGAGAAAGGGAAGGGGCTGCTCTCCTCCTCTCTTAGATCCGTTGCCTATTGGTTTTCATTGGATCTGGTCACCAATTTTCCAAAATTTAGCACAGTGGTGATTCCACCAATCCCCTGAACCTGCTGGGCCACTTGGAAGCATGTCTTGCAACAGTACACAGCTACACCACGACCTGCCCACGGGGCGCAGCGAGGGAAGCAGCCTCGTGAGCAGGCGTGAGTCTCTGCGGTCTCACGGTGTCCAGATCTGATAATAGCTAATTCCACCAAATATTAGAGGGGGCTCACATTTAATTAAGGAGTGGCCATTTGTATGCTCCAGACTGGAGGTCCCCACTGCCCTGAAGTCAAAAGAAGAGTCCTTCAGGGAATATGCCAATCTTTTCTTATTTCTCTGCTGAGCTCCTGCCCTCTTTGAATGCAATTATGGGAACAAATAAAATGGCTTAACTCAAGTCCCCTGTGGGACAGTCAGCTCTCTGCTGATAAAACCAGTTGTGTGGGCAATCATTAAATGAGAAATCTAATATTTAACTAAATTTAATAGTCTGTTGCTTTGGTGCTTTCCTGTGAAGGGTGGGATTTCAATAGAGAGGAACGAGGTATTCACGTGCAGCCCGTGTAGTCCGTGAGCGATCAGAACGTGGTGTGTTCCCACAGGAAGCCAGAACTCTCACATCCAGAAACTGGTAATGGTTGTTTGGTGGCCAGCCTGTGTTCCCGTTAGCCCTAGGCAAGCTTGACTCAGAGGGCAGCAGAACAACATTGCTCCCTGAGTTTAACTTTCGCCTTCGTGATCAGCATTCGAGATCGCACAGTGACACCTGAAACATCAAATTCACATGCGTACATACGAAGACAAGACCTTTAACCAACTGTGAGAGGGTCTGTCCGCATTTTCTCTCATTTTGAGATTTAGTCATCCAGACAGGCTCTTGCCACCAGCAGACCCCCCAGCTGAAGCCCTTTCTGGGACCCAGAAGCAGAAGCTAACTGGCAGCAAGAAGCCCATCTCTGTTCTCGTTGGTAGAGGGTCTTTCTACCTTTGCTCCTGCCAATTCCCCTGACCTACATGGGTTGTCACTTCTATCATTTGACCCACATTTGCACACCCCAAGTTCCTCACCTGTTTTCCACCTGGGATGATCATGTCAGCAGTCAGAGCAGCAAAGATCACAGGTTCTCCAAGGGTTACAGCTGAAGCATCGAGATGACCTCGTGAGATCCAGGCACTGGTCTCCTCCAATCAGCTGGAGTTTGGAGAGTATGCATGGATTGCCTCATAGTCCCAGAGTCCGGTGAATTAACTTAGGCACATCATTAGTCTTCTAAACATCAGAAACTTTTCCATCAACGTAATGCAGTTTGCTTTGGGTTCTCAGGTCTGTGCTGTGTGGGAAACACTGGTTGACAGTCCGGCCTTGGTTTTTCCAACTCTTGCCATTCGAGAGGTCTGAGACTGGGGGACTTTTGCAGCTTCCTGAGACACTCAGGAGGACCTCTCAGTCCTGTTTAGTTTCCTGGGGCCACATGGGAACAAGGAGAAAGACTTGGGTGGAAACCCAGACACGTTACCATCTAAAGATGCTTAATTTCCAAGAAACGAATTGATTTTCCACAAACCCATCTACCCAGGGTACTCAAAACTAGTGCATTTTGTCCCTGGGATGGGACTGAACACGGATACCTTGGCAGGGGTTAGGGAGAAGGATTTGCAGCCAGGAAAATGACCTAAACTTTCATTTTGATGGGTGCCTGAGATAGGGTGGTCAGGCCCCTCTTGGAGGAGCTGACGCTTGTGTTGATGGAGGAGAAGGAGCTAGCAAGGAAGATTTCAAACACAGGGCAGCACGCGCAAAGGCCCTGGGGCAGCAAAGAGCTTGGGAAATGCTGTTCTCTTCATTACCCAGCTGCGCTCCCTGCTAGTCTTCCTTTCCTGTAACTGTGAATAGAACATGAAGGATATGCAGTCACTGTCTCATAAACCAACTCCTCTCACTTAAGCGTGTGCCTGGAGCATTGCATTAAGGGCTGAAGGCATTTGGACTCAATGAGTCCAACACCAGTCAACACCAATGAGTGCTGCCCCCAATCCATTAGGAACGTGGGCTGAGGCTGTGAAGCTGGCGCGGGGGCATGCAGGCGCCTTGGCGTGGAGTGCACTCCCCTAACTCACGTGCATGACTGCGAGGGAGAGCACGCCACCTCTGCAGCCAGGTCTCTGGGTCTCAGAGTCAAGGTCAAGTCTACTTGGGCTTCCCTCAGACTTCACCACTGCAGACAGCCCTTGCAGACGCAGCTGGCAGCTGTGTTTCCTGCTGTCTGTAAGGGACACGTTTCTTGCGTGCTACATGGTGTTCGGAATCTTTCCCAGTGGTGGTCTAACGTCCGATTTGTTAAAACTCTACCTGTTTGAAAACGAGTGTCACCATTTCTCCCCTTATTTTGTAATCAAAGCTAAATATTCAAACATGTGTCCAGCAACTCGCAAGTCATTTTCATTTTATTTACCCCTCACAAGCACTGGGAGCTTCCATATCCCTCTGTTCCTTTACAGAAGGTTGCCAGGCCTGCTGGGCACAGTTCTTGAATAAAGCCACAGCCCCATGTTCTCCACACTAAGCCACACGTCCAGAGTCTCCTAGCGATGGGCAGTCATTTGCCCTCCAGCTGCCCCGGAGAAGCGCCCACCTGCAGAGCTCCAGAGCAGCATTTTTTTTCTTTCCAAGGGAGTTACACGGGAGGGTGATTGGACATCCATTCTAGCATTGTTTGTGATCATTCGTTTACTCTAAACAAATGCACAAATTACAGCTGCTTCAAAGTGATCTGACGAGCCAAAGGCAAAGTTCCTTGCAGAAAAATTCCCTTTCACAGTAAACCACAAGTTGTCCCCATGTGTAGGCTTAGTGTGAGGAGGGAGAAAGGAAGCTGGGTGGTTTTGATGACACATCAGACGATGAAATGAAGTAGAATGGCCATTTCAGTAGATGAACAGAGTGGGCTCCTCAGGGGACTTCTTTGCATTTGAAGAAATAGATAACGAGGACGTGTGTGCGCTGTCGCAGCCTGAGGCACAAAGGTCCAGTGCATCCACGCCTCAGTGTGGAACTGACTTTGGTCTCTACCATGGAGGGAGGACAGCCAGTCCCACCACAGTGTGGAGCGAGGCTCACACGGCTCCACTGTCCACAAATACAGTCATCGAAGTTAAGGTCTGTCCAGAGACCAGCTTATCTTCTGTTTCAGGAGAGAGATCAGAATCCGTTTTATTTCTGGGAACATTTAATAAAGATGACACCCTAGTTTCCACCTTCCTTTCCTTTTCTGGTTATTATGGCCACAATTTTGGGAAAACCATTTGTCCTAACAGATATGTAATGTAGGTTTTCCTAAAACCAGCAGTCATGGGGAGAATCATACCAAAAGCTGTGCATGTGACCCCACCGAGAACAAGAACCTCTGGTGGGAGAAGGAGAGAGCCTAGGACAGTGGGGAGAATCTTTAATCCACCCCAATCCCAGATTTGAGACTAGGCTTTTGAGTGCCTAACTTGAGCGTGTTTTTTAATGCCCAGTTTCTTGGTCTGTACACTAGAAATAGTAACAACCACCTCCGAGGCTGATGAAAGCAGCAGTCTACGCACGTGAAAAGCCACGGCCCACAGAGGTCCTCCGTGAGTGACCCTTGCATCTCAGCATGTCCCTGTTTCCTCTCTTCCAGAAATGTTTGACCTAGAAACAAATGAACAAGTCAAGAAGGCCATAAATGACCGACAGATGCCTAAAGTGGAATACAGGGACATCGAGATTGATGATTATAGTAAGTACTACGTTTTTTGCCTTTAAAAAGAATGAAAAAAAGGAAACGTGGGCTCGGACACAGTGCAGTCATCAGCAGCAGGCACCGTGCACAGAAGGCTCCCCAAGCACGGGGGTGTATCTCTGTCCTGCAGCTCCTCTGGCATGGAGCGTCTTGTGTTCAGAACCAAGATGCTCACTCTGGTGACAAAATGAAAAAAAGCAGAGCACAGGATCTCTCTCCCTGAGAGGCTGACAATTGCTTCAAAGCAAGATCGCAGACTCCAACGCTCTCCTTCTTTGGTGACCGTGTCAAGACACCGTCCAGAGAAACCTCTTCCCTGTGGAAATTTCCTTTCTGTGCCATCTGAAGTCCTTCCTGCCTCACCAGCTGGTGGAGGGCGGGCTGATGAGGGGTGTCCTTGCAGCCGGGGTTTACGTGAGGAGGTTTGAGTGTTGTTACTTTCTAGGAAACGCCTCTCACTCTGCCTTTCTCTGCCTGTGCCCTTCTTTCCTTGAGCCGTCCCTCCAGTCATTCGGTGAGTTCTCCTGGGCACTAACTCTGTGCTAGGCGTTGCTAACCACTAAACACCCCACAGCATTAGCTGGACCTGGACTCACAGCTCCAGGAGGGAGGCAGAGCCTGGGAGCCTCAAGTCCCACCTCTGCGCAGCTGGCTCCCAAGTCAACCCGGCTGGCCCCGTGTCCTAACTGCCCACCAGGTAGTTACCCTTGGAAACCCCAAGTGTAAAATGCCCACAGCAGATTTCACTGTCTTCCCCCAGAACTCTGTCCCCCCTCCAGACTTCCCCACATCTATGCATAGCAGCCTTTTGGTGGTAGGTTGGCGTCAAATAACTGAGACTTCAAACCTTGAAGTGCAGACACCGCTTGCCCATCACCTCCGAGGCTGAAAACAGGTTTCCCTCCTGTGCGAACTCTGACTGCCTGATAGTAACTGCAGGAACGCTTTGTTGAAAGAGAAGGTTTCCAGGGCTCTGGGGGAAAGCGTGTTGAGGCTGATAAGTAACATGGAGCTGAAAGGGCAGCGGGGAGGAGCCACACACCTTGCCTTTGCCATCCCCAGACTGTCTCTGGAACCTCTTTGTCTGCCCTTCCCCGACACTAGACAGTGGCGTGTCGCCTGGGGCCTGGCATCTTCGCTGGCAGCCCCCTTGTGCTCAGCAGCTTGGAGGAGACACAACCACCTAACAGACTCAGCTCCCAAGAGCAGGAACCAAGGCTCACCCCATGAAACAAAAACAGGTCCCCTAAACAGTACGTGCTGCAAAGCTGCGTTGCGTAGCGCAGAAAGCAAACAGCACGAGAGTTCAGAGAAGAGCCTGAGACTGGGCTGGGGACGTGTGGGGAATGCTCACGGAACGTGGGATTTGAACATGGTCCCCGGAGTCAACCTCGGGTGGGCTCACAAGAGGCAAGAGTGCAATCCAGAGAAGAGGGCAACGTGAGGGGCTTAGGGGCTTAGGCAAGAGCAAGTGCAGTTCACTGTGGCTTGGTCTGGAGGCTGCCCTGGAGTCCCAGCCTGCAGGACAGCCCAGGTGTGGGTCCTGCACAGGGACCCTTGCTCCCCCGTGCTCGCCACGCCCTCCCTGCAGCCCACCACAGGTCCGGGCCAAAAAATCCTGCCCCTGCCATTTGGCCGTAGGAAGCTATGCTCTATCAGAACTTTTCTGGACATTGCGTTCACCTCTGAAAGTCAGAACATTCTGGAATTTTGATGCACTTCAAATCCGCCCCCGCCCCTGCCCCCAACACACTTGCATGTCCGGAGGCTGTCTCTCTTAAAATACCCTGAAGGTGACCACGCCACGCAAAGGGGCATGAAGGAAATGAGTAGGGAATGAACTAGAAGAAAGAGAATAATTTTGTGTGTGTCTGTGTGTGAGACAGAGCCTCACTCTGTTCCCCCAGGCTGGAGTGCAGTGGTACAATCTTGGGTTACTGTAGCCTTGACCTCCTGAGCTCAAGTGATCCTCCCACCTCAGCCTCCTGAGTAGCTGGGACCACAGGCAGGACACCATGCCCAACTAATTCTTTCTTTTTTTTTTTCTTTTTTTTTTTCTTTTTTTTTTTAAGTAGAGACAGGGTCTCACTATGTTGCCCAGACTGGTCTTGAACTACTGGGCTCAAGCAATCCTGCCTCAGTGCCCCCAAAGTCCCAAGATTACAGGTGTCAGCCATCATGCCCAGCCTAGAGGAAGAAGAAGAGAAACTCAAGAAAATTATAAACAAGGGTTGGGCACGGTGGCTTATGCCTGTATTCCCATTACTTTGGGAAGCCAAGGAGGGCAGATCACTTGAGGTCAGGAGTTCAAGACAAGCCTGGCCAACGTGGTAAAACCCCATCTCTACAAAAAAAATACAAAAATTAGCCAGGCGTGATGGCATGTGCTTGTAATCCCATTTACTTGGGAGGCCGAGGCACAAGAATCACTTGAACCTGGAAGGCAGAGGTTGCAGTGAGCCGAGATCATACCAGTGCACTCCAGCCTTGGCAACAGAGTGAGATTCTCTCTCAAAAAACAAAAAACAAACAAATAAACAAAAAATGGATGCTGTGACAATCTGCTTTGGCCAAGAAATGTGTGTATTGGCCGGTCGCAGTGGCTCACGCCTGTAATCCCAGCACTTTGGGAGGCCGAGGCATGCGGATCACTTGAGGTCAGGAGTTCAAGACCAGCCTGGCCAACATGCTGAAACTCTGTCTCTACTAAAAATACAAAAGTTAGCTGGGTGTAGTGGTGCACACTTGTAATCCCAGCTACTGGGGAGGCTGAGGCAGGAGAATCACTTGAACCCAGGAGGTGGAGGTTGCAGTGAGCTGAGATCGCACCACTGTACTCCAGCGTGGGTGACAGAATGAGACTCCATCTCAAAAAAAAAAAAGAACTCTGTGTATATTATCCCAGCCCAATGGAGAGACCATCATTGCCCCGGCGTGTCTCTGAAGTTCCTCTGTTCTGCCTCCTCAGCAGCCTTGGCAGCCAGGCCGTCACCCTGGCGAGATTCCTTTCTGAGCTCCTTAGACCTGGCCTCCCCCTCCAGCCCCCTCTACCCACTGCTGTCCCAGTAACGCTTACCAAGCCTGCAGCACTGGTGTGTGACTGTCATCCCTTCCTCTTAGGAAATGCAGAAAAGACCTTTCGAAGCACAAAGCCAGCTTCCCCACCCTTGCCACACACTCTGTCCTGCAGGGGGTTTCCTTGAAAGGTAGGTGGGTACAGATGCCAGGAGAGGATGTGGGGCGCCTGTATGAGCCCGGCAACAGGAAGACCCCCTTAGGGATCGCAGGAAATCTGAAAGATGTCAGCCCTACCGACCTGGCTTGGTTTTGTTTTTTCATTTTGTGCTACCAGAGGCTAATGCTTTTCTTTTCTTTTTTTTTTTTTTTCTTTTAGAAAAGTAGGACATCTTCCAGAAGGGCTCCCCTGAAATGTTTTCAGCCAGTCAGAACCCGGTTTCCAAGGTCTGCCCTTGGGCTTATCAGTGGCAGGGAGCAGCCCAGACCATGTTTTATGGAATTTAAATGATGAAGTCCAAGGCCTGCCTCTCCGCTAGTCCCTGGGCCATTGAGCCAATTTGCAAGCCATTAACATTCAGCCCGAATCAGTCAGGAGACGCCAGGTCAGAGCTGGCTGCCCAGCCAGCCTCCCAAGCCTGCAGTGTATCTGTGTAGTAATTGTATTGAAAAGCCGCTAATTCCAATTTAATTGCTGTGCCTTTGGTAATCTGGGTCGTAGTTAACATCAATAAATAAATTCCAACTTGGATGGGAAGGTTTGTTGGGAGGTGGGGGGGGTGCAGAAGAAATTGGTGAGGCAGGTTTTTGAGGTTTGGTTCCTACCCAGTCTCCCTCACCCACTGGATTTCACGCTGCTGAGAACCAGATCCAGTGACCTTGGTAGCCGCAGGATCCAGTGGGCTGTACCATCCTTCCCTGGCGTCCTCTAGCTGTGGCTGCAGCAGAGCTACAGAGCCACCCAGCACAAACCTACCAACAGCGAGACCCGCAGAGCCACCTGGCTCTGCACAGAGGCACTGCCATGGGCCGGCACCCTCTCCCCACTAGGCGGCCCCCTGTTTTATCCCACACTCTATCTCTTCCTCTCCCTGCCTCCCTGCTCCCAAATATCCATCCCCAGCATCCCTGATTAGACGCTGAGAGATGCTTTGTTGCTGCAGACAGCCTGCCCCCTCTCAGGGCACCATATTTCCCTGCCTGAAATTCTGCTGCTGGCAAGTGCTCAGGCCACTGAGTCTTCTGTGCATTCAGTGTGCTCCCATATGCAAGACTGAATGGAAGCTTCAGAGAAATTAAGCTTCACACAGGTTGGGTGACTTGCCCAAGGCTGCACAGCAGGCCAGAGTCCTCAGGATGAAAACCCTGGGCCAGTCTCTGTCCTGTGGGCTTCCCCTCAGGCCCGATCCAGAGCACCCTCACCCCCACGGTCACCCAAGGGCATGCCCGATACCCCATGGCCAGCATTGCCCCCTAACCCATGCTGTGCTCTGCTTCTCCCCAGACCTGCCCATGCAGATCCTGAAGCCAGCAACCTTCACCGACACCACCCACTACCCTCTGCTCCTGGTGGTGTAAGTATCGTCACGTCTGTCTTTCCCTGGTGCTCGCTCTGGGGCTCCGTGACCCCCGTGATAAATGAATAGTGAACTCTTAGGAAAAGATAAGCAGGAGAAACGATATGGTTGCAAACTGAAAACATAAGATCGTTTAGCCCAATGTCAGGTTCTTTAGGACTCGCGGAGACACCCAGAGGTTAAAAGAAAGTGGGTGCTATGTACCCACCGCCTCTCCCCAGGCTGCCTCAGGTTCTGTGACTATAAAGGGAGGCTGCTGGGATCATCATAGTGGCATCTTGCATGACAGGCTCACCGGAGGCAGGCAGGGGACAGGTCCCAAGACACAGAGACACAAGATGGCCGGAGCCTGGGACCTGCACCCTGAGCCCGTGGGTCTCACTGGCTGGCATTTCTGGCCACTGCCCTGAATGCTCTTTCTTCGCCAGCAAAGAATGTTTTCAGCTCTTGTGTTCATTAATGAAGCCTCCGGTTTGGGTTTTGAGAACAATTTTTTGTGCTCTGTAAATGCGTTGAACATGTTGGGTCTGATTAGGGAACTCAGTGCTAGGAGCCAGCCCAGTGCCCTGTGCATAGGTTCAAATGCTGCCTGACAGCCCTGAGTCGAGGTGATGCCCACGTGCTCACACCGCACGGGGAGGCAGCGCAGAGGGGGCCGCCCGGACCATTGAGCAAACGCCCCAGCGCACCTCCTGGTCTGTCTTTTCAAGACCATGGAGCAGGAGAAACTCCCGCAGCCCTTGTAGCCCAGGAGAGCCGGCGGAAGCAGAGGCCTGTGCCAGGCTGTGTTAGGGATGCCGGTGCAGCGACCCCCTGAGTAAACGCCGGAACCTGATGGAGCTGATTAACCCTAGTGTCTTGCCCGGCTCCCTTCCTGAGGGCTGAGTCCCTAAATAGCAAAAAGGTTCCATTATAGAAACGCCCCAGGGCACAGATTCCAATAGCTGATTCCGTTTTGCAATTAACCCACTTTCCTTAATATCTGGACTGCTTTCACACTTTCCCAGCAGCCACGCATGCACACCCACATGCAGACACACGCACCCACACACAGGCACACGCACATGCACACACACCCACATGTGCACACACGCATGTACACCCACACGCACACATGCACCTGCATACATATGCACACCCACATGCACACATAGGCCCACATACACCTGCACGCACACACACCCACACACAGGCACACGCACATGCCCACACATACCCACATGTGCACACACGCACACACACACAGACACACGCACATGTACACACATACCCGCATGTGCACACACGCACACACACACGTACCTGCATAAGAACACACATATGCACACCCACATGCACACATACACCGACATACACACACATGCACACACATACACACGTGTGCACACGTAGCCACATGCAGCACACACATGTGCACACCAATATGCACACGTATGTGTATATACACATGCACACACGTACACATCTATACACACCCACACTCCCACACATCCACACCCCACCCCCCCACAGACACGCACCCACACACCCCACACACGTGGGGTGAAACCAGATTTCCCCCACTTTCTCCAGGATGCTAACAACTTCCGAACCAGCTTTCTTCCCCTGCCCACTGGTGTCTTCAGTGATCTTAAAGGAAATCCCCAAAAGCTTTTCAGTTTACAAAACGCTTCACTTTCCCTTCAGAGGTAAAAGTGGTTGTGCCAGGTGGAGACAGCTGAGCTCTGCTGAGCTGGGACAGGGCCAGGCAACCCCACCCGCTGGGCGCACACTCACTCTGGCCTCACAAGCTTTCCTTGGAGGCTGTGTCTTTTTGTTTGTTTCTCGCTGTGACATCAGATGTGATAACAAGGAGATCTGGAGTCCCTGAGCCCCTGCTTCAAATTACAAAACTCAAAAGAAAACAAACACACCCTCAACATAGAGCAGCGCCATGACTGACCAGGACCCTAAGCATGCAGCACTCCAGCGCGCCGCTCCTGGCCCGCTCCTCCTGCCGCCCCCCGCACCCCACTCCTCAGACCTTGGCGGACAGCTGGGACAGTGCCGGTGGTCGGAGCCGTCACCTGGCTGGATCCACTCGCAGGAGGGGCACTGCTCGCTGTTGCTGTTCCAGGGAGGCAGGCTGGACCTGGGGCTGGCTTTCTCTCCTGTGCATGCTTTTCCCAGCAAGAGGGAAAATCACTTAAAAACCTCCCCACACCCATGAGTATGCTGGTCAATGAGGAACAACTAGTCCTGCGTAGAAAATGGCCCTGTTCCCAGCCTGGGCAACATAGCAAGACCCCATCTCTACAGAGTAACTGATTTTTCTTTTAATTAGCCAGGCAAGGTGGCACATGCCCGCGGTCTCAGCTATTTGGAAGGCAAAAGTGGGAGGATTTCTTGAGCCCCAGAGGTCAAGGCTGCAGTGAACCAAGATTGTGCCACTACACTCCAGCCTGGCCAACAGAGTGAGACCCTGTCTCAAACCAAAATAAAAAAAGAAAGAGAGAAGGAAGGAAGGAGAGAAGGGAGGGAGGGAACAGCCCTGTTTGAGGAAAAAGAAAGCAGCCCTGTTTGTGGCGCTGGTCAAATCCCATGGTCCAAATGTCCCACCATGGATGCCTTTCAGCCAGCAGCGCCGGGCTAGCAAATGAGGATCTGGGAGGAGAACACAGTGGGAGCTGCCAGCCCAGGTCAGAGGCCACACTGCCCAGGGCCAATGGCTCTCGACTCCCGAGGAGAGGGAGGGAGAAAGGCAACCCATATGGCGGGTTTGCTGTTACTTCGAAATTAACAAAGACAGACCACGTCTTCAAGCCAGGGATGTGGCTAGAGTCAGCACAGCCTTGTCACTTGTGATGGGTACTGAGGGGCACAGCCTGGGGCATCTAGAACCCAGGAAAGAGAAACCGTCTTGCAGTGTAGGGAAAGCCCCGCAAAGGGAGAAGTTGGGAGGGTTTTTATTGTTTCCCTCACCAAATAGATGCCCTTTGGTGGCTGTCCCTCCCGGTACCGGTGTGTTTAGGGATGGCCCTGGGAGCCCCAGGCTCTTGGAGGTCTCCTCTTCCTCCTTGCCTTATGGGGTATGGATAACACCTGGCTCACCTGCCCAGGGCAGCAGAATCTGGGGTATGGAGTTGAGCATGTGGCAGCCGGGTCATGGGTAAAATCCCTTACGGGGGTCATCTGATGTGGCAGCTGCTAAACCAGCCGCCACCCACCACACAGCAGGCCTGCTGAGCCCGGGACTCTCTTTCCAGGGATGGCACCCCGGGGAGCCAGAGCGTGTCTGAGAAGTTCCAGGTGAGCTGGGAGACGGTGATGGTGAGCAGCCACGGCGCGGTGGTGGTAAAGTGTGACGGCCGTGGCAGTGGCTTCCAAGGGACCAAGCTCCTGCACGAAGTGAGGCGGCGGCTAGGCTTGCTGGAGGAGAAGGACCAGATGGAGGCCGTGCGGTGAGCACCCGCCCGGGAAGCAGGAGAGGCCGGGAGGGGACGGGGCTCCTCATGGGGGCTGTGCTGCAGTCATAGTGTGGGAATGCTTTTTGCATGCAATTTGCTCTTACCTAAAAACTCTTGGCCATTCCAAAGCAAGTTTCAAAGGAAACTGTTAGGAATCTTCTCCTAGCGACGTTTATAACTAGTTTTCCCACTTCGGGGTAGATTATTGAGTTGACTAAAACAAGGGTCTTCTTAGAAATTGCCAGTTTGGTCTGCTTGGCTTTTCTGCACTGTGGTCACTGACCTGGGTCAGTGTCCGTGCATGTCTTTGCCATTTATCCCAAGAGGAGGAGAGAAGAGATCAGGAAGGAAGGACAGAAAAAGGGAAGGAATATGAATGGGGCTGGATCCGTGGAAATGGGTCACCCTCATTACTGAGAGCAGGACCTCCATGCACATCCAGGTGGGACCAGAATGCCCTCCCCGGCTCTGAGGAAGGGCAGGCTTTTGTTCTGTCATTCCTGTGCATCCCTATCACTAACTCAGCAAGAGCAACCGACATCACAGAAAACAAAAAAAGGCTTAGCACCAAGGGGCAGATGCTCCAAATGACTTATTGAATCTTGTTGTTGCACTGGAACTAAGAAAACACATCAAGACACTGTGCTAGGCTGCGGCTGGCCTTCAGGCTCATTTTATAGAAGAGTTTTCACAGTCTGATGGCATAGAGGACTGCAGCACTCACTCTAACTTCACCCCTTAGAGATGCTGCAGGAACAACTCAACGGACTGTGGACTCGGGTTCTGGGAATGACAAGAAGGCAGGGAGAAGCGCATCTACCAGGAACCCTCGCTGTGACCATGATCAGCACTGTCACGGGCAGGGGAGCATGAGGCTGGGCCCGGGCACAGGAGGCGGGTGGAGCACAGAGCCCAGCTCAGTACACGTTTATTGCCTGGAGGATGATAGGAAACCTGGCATCTCTGTACCTGTTATACCAGGGTGCTCTGTGGTTTGAAAATTTTTACTTAGCTGACTATCAAAACATTTCTTCTCATTTTGAAAAAGATTGATGGCCCCTGGTATGTACTCAGTAAATGGTCTTTCAGTGGAAAACAGTGAGTGTGTGAATGAATGGACCCCTCCAGGGAGCTATGAGCTAGGTGATGGCAGACAAAGCAATTGCTTCAGAAACCCATGTTGCAG
Organism: Mandrillus leucophaeus; assembly: GCF_000951045.1. Taxonomy (NCBI): domain Eukaryota; kingdom Metazoa; phylum Chordata; class Mammalia; order Primates; family Cercopithecidae; genus Mandrillus; species Mandrillus leucophaeus. The sequence continues at coordinate 1,707,441 of NW_012101299.1, forward strand.
GTGGGAAATACAGAGCAGGCAAGCTGTCAGGACTCAGATACTCAGGGAAGGAGTGTCTGCCAGGACGCCTTTGCCTGGAAGTCAATGACTACAACAACACATGTGTGCTTGCGCGCACACACACACACCCCCCTCAAATAAGGAACTATATTGGCTATGAAAGACATAGGGATGCCAGGCCTCAGGGTTGATGAATCCAGACACCAACAATGTCACCGAAGACCCAGGCTCTCTCCGTCTCTCCGCCCAACCAGCCATGATGGCCTTATCCTAAGCCGAGCCCCCAGCTCATGGATGGCCCTCAGTAGCACCTGGCTCCATGCTGCTTCATCTACCTCCAGCAGGTTGGGGAGGGAACAGTTTTGGAAACTTCCAGAAAGGAAGGAAAGTCTCCCCAGAAGCAGACAGCAAACCTCTCCTTCCATCTCCCGGCCCTCCCCTGCCCATTCCAGAATGTACCACGAGTGAGAGAGGTGCAGGCAGCTCCCCAGAGACCAAGTGGGTCCACCTGACACCAGTGTGGGGCCAGCTCCTGAGCAGAGGACGTGGGGTGACAAGGGCACGCTGGGGTTCAGTGTGGAAGGAGGATGGGCAGGTGACTGCTGGGTCCGCAGTCGGCAGTGCCAGCCACAGAGGACTCCCAGGACACGGAAGCCAGCCCAGGCTGTGCTCTGGAGTGGAGTGGACCTGGCTTCCTGGGTAGGGGCTCGAGGGCTCTCCTGGCTTCCCGGACCTCCTCCTTTGGGTCTTTTCCATTTGTGCGTGGCTTCCCCTTCCATCTCCTGCTCTTTCCTCTCCCCGCCTGCTCTACCTCCTCCCAGGGAGGTATGGAAGCCCGGGGCCTCTCCGCCATCAAGGGCAGGCCCAGGGGAAGGTCGCAGCACCCTCAGGTTCCCCTTCGACACTTGGCGCTGCCTGGCATCTTCCCCGAAGAGCAAAGGAATTAGAGGGCAAAGGTGTTTCACCCACATCGTGCCCTAAAAGGAAGGAATGGGCCCAAGCATCTGCTCCAAAACAAGGCAGAACCTGTTGCAGAAAAAGAGCCAACAATGCCAACTCCTAAACCACCAACGCTCAAGAGTGGGAGCACGTGGACAACGGCAAATCTTAGAGCCGCTGCCAAAGCGCAGACTTTCTTAGGAAGCTGATGCCCAATGGCACTAAGCCACAGAAAGCCTCCCTCGGCTCTCCTTAGGAACGAGGTCTGCATTTTCATTCATCAGAAGGAAACAGCCCAATTTTATCAGAAGGCTAAAATCATGAGGCTGACGCCTTAGCCTGACTCCTCCCCCTCCCACAGCTCCCCCGTCTGCCGCCACCATATCCTCACCGAGGAGCCCACAGGGCCAGCCTCCCACAAGCAGCTGAGATGAGCTGTGGCAGGGAGCTCGCCCCACCCCTGTGGATGGTGGGGGGCAGCTGTGTAAACCCCCTACTGCGTCCAGTGGGCTCCTGTCTCCCAGAGACAGGTTGTCTCTGGGCTCAACTTGGGATTTTCTTCACCATTTTTTCTTTTGGATCCTACGTGCTTGGGTGTATACACACAGACACCCTGGACCATGTGCTAAGGAACAACAGAAATGCCTCATTTTTATTTATTCATTTGTTCACGTAGCTAGTGGAGGAAGCCAAAATAGTTCTCCCCAAAATATTGAGACCTGCTAAGTGAAAGACATTGAAAACACAGGGAGTCTCTGCCTCTGCCCGTGTTTACCAGACACCAGGACATCCATCCTTCCTTCCTGGGGACGGCACCTGCTCACCAGCCCAGAGAGGGCCCCCGCCGTTGCCAGGGACTCTGGGGGCAGATTGTATTGCCTTCTCACAGGTTCCCTCCTTTTAAAAGACTGGAGGCCAGGCGTGGTGGCTCACGCCTATAATCCCAGCACTTTGGGAGGCCCAGGCAGGTAGATCATCTGAGGCCAGGAGTTCAACCAAGACCAGCCTGGCCAACATTGTGAAACCCCATCTCTACTAAAAACACAAAAATTAGCCGGGCGTGGTGGTGCACACCTGTAATCCTAGCTACTCAGGAGGCTGAGGCAGGAGAATCGCTTAAACCTGGGAGGCAGAGGTTGCAGTGAACCTAGATCACACTACTGGACTCCAGCCTGGGTAACGAGAGAAACTCTGTCTCAAATAAATAAATAAATAAAAGACTGGAGCTGCTCTCTCCTTTGCCAGGTCACTATGCCGAGAGTTATCGCTCTTTGTTAAAACACTACGTGAGCAGGGCCCCTAAACCACTGCCTTGAGAGAGGCGCTGGAATTGAGGGCCCCGCCATGGGCAGGGCACAGTGCACACCAGGAAACCTCTTCTGGTTTTCCTCTTGTTCATCTGACTTTCATTTTCAGGACAGTGAGAGTGTCTCGACCAGGAACTCATAAGGGTTGAGAAAAGAAATTATATTTTCTCCTCCTTACTAGAAAATGTCTAAAAATATCTGTAACTCCACACTTGATATTATGGCTTAGCTTGAGGTAAAATCCAGACAGACAACAATTTCCACATGACAAGCCCACAGCCTGCAGGCGTCCTGCTGCTGGTCGAGGTCCAGAAACCGGAAGGACCCCAGCCACTTCGTGGGGGAAGCAGAAGACCACGGTGCGGGGCAAGGTCCCAGCAAGGGTGAGGCAGGGACCCAGGCAGTGCTGGCCCAGAGCACTGAGGCCCAGAGCACCAAGTGGGTGCTGCCAAGGCTGGGCCGTAGCAGGAAGCTCATGGGAAGAATCCCTCTGTGGCCAAACAGGTGCAAGACGGAGGCCTCCTCCCAGGAATTGGGAACAGAGGGCTGTGCAGGTGGAATGGGGGCTCACTGGCTTGACTCTGAGCCCAGAAGCATAGAACCAGAACTCCACAGATCCCTGCCGACGCCTAAGGCTCATCCCAGAGCCCACGTGCTTGGAGTCACAGGCTCTGGGTGAGGGCCCAATAGCAGCAGATGGACCCCATGTAGCAGGGGCTGAGTCTCCCAGAAGGGGCTCTGCAGTTGTGGATTAACAGCTCACGGTCGAGAAGCTTCTACACCTGGAAGTGCTACAGAGTTACTGCAAGGGTGCTTTGAATATTTAATGTGAACATACTGACTTGGCACTAAATAAATAAAAGCAATAAATAATTATATTGGAATGCTAAGGGTGCTTTTTATTTGAAGAGGGGTTTTCATCCTTGAAATGGATGGAAAATATGGCTCTAGACCACAGGGAGACAAAGGACCAGCAGGATGTGCACTGAACCCTCTCTCCCCTCTTCGACCTCGCAGGATGATGCTGAAGGAGCAGTACATCGACAGGACGCGCGTGGCCGTGTTCGGGAAGGTGAGTCTGAGCCACCCTGGTCTGAACACCCCTCGGTTCCAATGTGGCCTGCACCATTACCCAGGCCTAATCCTGATTTATTGAGAACGTCTGTGGTCTGCTGGTGAGCAAGTAATTATTTTTTTTAAAGCAAGAGCCTGGGTGCTTAGTGATTCCAGGTGTGGGAGGTTTCATTGGATCAGCTCATTTTTCAAAGTTTCTTTTTACATTATCTGGAAGGAAAGAGAAGAGAAGCCAGGTCCCCGCAGGAGAGCTCTAATACGTTCCTAATGACTTTTCTCCCATCCGCCTGCTGTAGCTCTTGGCATGGTAGCCCAGGAAAGAAGGGAAGCAGGAATCTATTTCTGGATATCTTGATGTGCAGTAACAACATTAATTACCACGTCTACTTAGGCGGAAGGACAGGTGTGGGGAGGGTCGCGCAGTGAACTCTCAAACCAGAGCCGCTCCCAACTGGTGGCCCTTGTCAGAAGGCTGTAGCCTGGGACAGTTCAGCTGTAGCTGAGGCCCACGGTTTGGAGTTAGGTCCCTGCATGGCCACCTACTATGGCTCTGGTACCTGGCCCCTCATTCTCCTCAGCCTAGACCTGGGGCCTCTTGATCTCAAGAAGGTCAGCACACAGATGGGGCAGCACAGACCCATCTTCCCTCCGAGAGTGACCCTCAGTACAGGCCCTGCCAAGGAGGCCTTGCCGTGACGCCCCCGCGGTGAAGGCTTGGACAAGTAATCAGCACAGTGCCTCTTACGTCATCGCCTCCAAAACCTCAGAGCCCAGCATGCACTGGAGACCCAGCCCTGCCCTGTGGGCTGCTCCCAGAAGCAGGGGATGCAGGAGCCCTCCCACACCTCCTCCTTACCTGCTGGAGGTAAGGCAGCCAAGAGGAGGCCCGGTGGCTTCTCTCCTTGTTCAGAGCCCAGGCACAGAGCCCTAGACGTGCATTCCAGGCGCCTAGACGTCCACTCACTGCGTGTGAGGCCCGAAGCCACTGGGTCATTGGTGGGTGTGACCTGGGTGTCAGTAGCCATCACCTCTCCCCACCCCCATGGAAGTGACTTCCCAGCAGACTGGCAGCTGAAAGGCAGGCAGCCTGGGCCGTGGTCAGTCTTTTCCAGTCCTCACTCTGCCCCAAATGCACATGGATGCCACTCCTGAGGGCCTGGTCTCCTTCCTGTGTCTTACATACAGCCCACCCTCTCAGGGCCTTTCATAGTTCACTTCTGGACAGAGAGGCTTTCTCAACAGGCGGTTGGTCCGGAAGCACAGGCAGCTTGTGCCAAAGGGAAAGGGGACCCCATGCACCTGTCGGAGCACAACTGATGCACCCCCACACCCTGTACCCCCGCACTGAGTTCTGCTGAGGACATGTGTCCAAGCTCCGTGCTGGGCATCTTTGCTTTGCAATTCTGCCCAGTGGATCCTGGGCCTCTTTCCAGAGCATGAGCATTTCTGGTTTAACAAGCCTTAGATAGAGGTCCGTAGACCCCACAATGGTATTTCTCCTCCGACGAATAAAGCATCAGTCCTTTTAGCAGCTTGGCATGTTGCAGCCTGTCCGTTCTGTTTTGTCGCACGTGCCCCAGTGATCCAGCTGCAGCCTTTGTCAGGCATCACAGGACCTGGGACACAGAGCCCAGGGAGCAGCAGCTGCCCTGCACCCAGAGGTGACCTGGGGAACAAGGGGGCAACTGTGCATTATGTTCTGCAGGTTCCCCCCAACACCAAAAATCCCCCCTGCAGAAGATTGACCATCTCTCATTTAAACCAAAGCAGGCAACGTGGTCCTGCAGGAAAATGAGTTTTAAAGAAAACAGAGAATGACAAGTAAGGACGTGTGGCGTTCATTGACAATAAATATTGTTTGTAGAAAATGAAAATCCTCTTTCATTGTCATTAGACAAGGTGCCCCTGCCCTATTAGAGGAACACACCGGAACAATCATGCAGGCCGTAAATGGTTGGTCCTGGGGGAGTTTGGCATCACTTGTGCTTCATGGTCTCAGTCAGGTACCTGGGTTCTCTACACTCCATGCTCCCACCAACACACATGCTCACAGACTCACATACACATGCATGCTCACCCATACACAGGCTCACACACATGCTCACACATACACATGCTCACACACACATGCT
>NW_012101299.1:1713687-1724513 GCF_000951045.1 Mandrillus leucophaeus
ACATACACATGCTCACATACGCACACATATGCTCACACAGGCACACGTGATCACACATAGGCTTGCACAAGTTTACACATACTCCTACACATGCTCACATACATGCTCTCACATGTACATGCACACACAATATTACACACATGCTTACACATGTGCTTATATACATACACCCATGCACATGTTCACACGTTTATACACACACATCACACACACACCCATATACTCACACATTCACACACATGCTGCCACACGCTCTGTCTCTCACACATACCTGACACAGTTCCTTGCTGTACCATGGTTCCCTCGCGGTCTTCCCTTTGGGGGCTGCAGCTCGTCTGAGCATCCAGCCTTGAAGGCATCGAGCAGGCGAAGACGTAGCACTTTTCTCTGGGGAGGCCTGCATTGCAGTATGGCTTCCTCATCCCCACCAAGGGCAGGGCAGGGCAGGAGTCTAGGACTTACCTGTATACAGAATACCTGGGAGCGTCCGTCTCATGTCGGCCCTGTGCTGAGTATGTGCAGACCAGGACTTGCGCCCTAAGCCACTTGTTGGCCCCTCCCTCAGAATCGTGTGCAATGGCTTGGCCTCGCCCATAGATAAGGGAGGCAGCAAGAAATGCCTTAGAGAGACGCTGAGCAGGAAGGACAGCACCTTACACCTGTGCAGTCCGCACTTGCCTTTCCAATTCGCCGTCGCATTTCATCCTCACGTCCCTTGACACCAAGGCCCAGAAGCCGAGAAGGCGCACATCACATAATGCTGAGTTGAAAGGGAGTTTGCTTTTCATCTCTTGTTACTGCCGCGTAAACAACTTTCCAAGTGACACATTTTGTAAAACGAGAGAACCTGCATGGAACTGGCTGCTCTGGAGCTGCCTCCCTGCCCGAGGCTGCTTCGTGCTGAGTTACCGCCAGGACTCCAAACTGTCTTCTTTCTGCGTTCTCTCCAGGATTACGGTGGCTACCTGAGCACCTACATCCTCCCAGCGAAGGGAGACAATGAAGGCCAGACGTTCACCTGCGGCTCTGCTCTCTCTCCAATAACAGACTTCAAACTCTATGGTAAATAGCCCCGCAGAACCAAGCGCCGGACCCCACCCCCGCCCCGCCCCACCCCCTCCCTGCGTGGCCCCACAGCCTTCCCTTCAGCACCACCGTCCCTCTAACCATAGGCGCCTCCAGTCCACAGTCGCCACCTTGGGCTGACGGAAGAACCCGGGCAAGGAGAGGGAAGGGTCTCAGGTGATATGTTTTGAATGAAAGTGGTCAACCCCCAGATGCCTACAAATCACATCGCAATGAAGAAGACCACGAGTTGGAAACAGCTAGTGCTCCGCCGGCAGCAGTGGGGCGAGGAAGCCGGGGTGCGCAGGAGGGGAGCAGGTGCCGCAGGCTCTGCCGGGCCGCCCTCCTTCTCTGCTCCCAGAATCCGGATAGGGCCCTGCCCTGAGTTCTATGCCTGGGCATGGGTATTTGGTAGGCAGGTGTTACTGGATGAAGAAGGGATGGTTGAGAGGGAATTGCCACTGGAGAGCGATTCAGCAGAGGTCCACATGGCTCAGCTCTGCCTTCCTATCTCCATGGCCATGCAAACGGCACCTGGCCAGCACCTGTCCTCAGAGAGTGTGGCTTTCCATGGGCACAAGGCAGAGACGGGGTCCGGGTGACCTGCTGTGGGGACCAGATGGAGATGAGCCCACCCAGGTGTGGGAACCAGACCTCTGGCCAGGCACAGAAGAGCTTTGCTGTGTTTGGGGGCTCCAGGCCCCTGCATTCTCCTCCTTATGATCACCTAACCCTTTTTCTCTGAATGGGAGTGGCTCTGTGACCTGAACCCATTTCTTAGAATATACAGAGAGGTCTTTTCTGTGACTCCGAGAACTTGCATTCAGGTCAGGGCTCCGTGGCAGCCAGGCTGTTCACTCCAGCTGTCCCCACCCTAAGCAGCGCTGGCAAGTGAGGTGGAAATGGAGGGGGCTTCCTGCTGCTGGTCCACCGCAGCCCTGCCGGAGCCTGACGTTCCCTGCGGGTTAGAGGAACGAGTCCAGCCCCCATTGCCACACCTAGCCCCAGCCCTGCTATGCTGGCTGAGTCCTGTAGACACCGCCCAGCAAGGCAGGGACCACGGTGGGCCCAGCAGCCTCCTGGCTGGTGCAGCCAAGTCTCCCGGCACCTTCACAACAGGCTCGCTCCAGTGCAAATTTCAACTCATAATTACACACGAACTCTCCTGGTCCAAAATGTGAATCATGTAAGAGGACGTTTTCCTCGGGAATGCGGGTGGCACCTTCAAGCTGAGTGAGACTTTCTTAATTCTTTCACCATGCTGTTTCAGATTTGTCTGATTCAAATGCACATAGAAGCTGCCATCGTGTCTTGATGGGTCACTGTGCCCAAAACCAGCCAGTCCAGTCCTCTTCATTGTCTCCCGGGTGCCCTCAGGCTTACCCTGCAGGCCGGGGACACTGCTGGAGCCCTTTCTGCCCTCGGCCCTGGGAGAAGCCCCTCACACCCCTCCTGTCGCCCAGCTGTGACCGCAGGGCCTCATGCAGAACCAAGAGCAGGGATGTGCCTGGACTTTTTAAAAAATAAGTAAATCTTGATGGAAACGTGCTCTCACCACCCATGCCCTTCCTAAGTGTTGAAGGAGGAGATTATCCTATTTATTTAGGAATCAGATTAACTGGGTTTTGCTTAATTCAGGTTCTGTGGTACTGATGAAAATTGCAACACTGGCACTTACACATGTTAAGGTTCCCGTTGTACTGTCTGAGGCCCCTTGTAAAGACCCAAATGATTTAGGTGGTGTTTTCAAAAAACCAACAATCTGCCATGCAAGTGACAAGTGGGAATGAGCCTGAACCCCCTCCCCACACCTGGCCCAGGGCCCTCCCTAGAGCTTGGGGGCTGCACTCACAGGGCCTGGAAACCAGAGGTAACCTCCCTCCCTTTGCTTCCGTGCAGCCTCTGCATTTTCCGAGAGGTACTTGGGCCTCCACGGACTTGACAACAGAGCGTACGAGGTATGTTTGGGCACAACTAAAGAATGTGATGAGACCAGTCAGCCTCTGCCAGACTCCAACCCCGCCCTGGCTCTATGGCCCACTGTGCCTTCCCCAGCCCCACCAGCACCAAAGTCCACTCAGAAACCTCCGAAGGATCCTTCCACCAGACCGTGGCTTGAGGTTAACATGGCCTCTCTGGGTTCCGCCTGATTTCCCATTATAGGACTTGAGGGATGAGGAACAATGTAAGAGGATATTTGATGGGGGAGTCAGTTACAGTGTCCACAGATACCTGCCATGCACAGGACTCCTGGCTCTCGCCACAGCCAGAGCTGTGCCGCTCGGGGAGAGTGAGCTTTTTTTCTTTTCTTTTCTTTTTGAGATGGAGTTTTGCTCCGTCGCCCAGGCTGGAGTGTAGTGGCACGATCTCGGCTCACTGCAACCTCTGCCTCCCAGATTCAAGCAATTCTCCTGTCTCAGCCTCCCGAGTAGCTTGCATTATAGGTGCATGCTGCCACGCCCAGCTAATTTTTGTATTTTTAGTAGAGACGGGGTTTCACTGTGTTGGTCAGGCTGGTCTCGATCTCCTGACCTCAGGTGATCCACCCACCTCGGCCTCCCAAAGTGCTGGGACTACAGGTGTGAGCCACCGCACCTGGCCCGAAAGTGAGCTCTTGACTGAGGAGCAGAGAGCCTCTCTGATGCGACCTCCTGAGTCAGACCTGTTGATTTGGTGCAGCTGTCAGACACCGCGTTTCTCCAGCTGTGCGCAGGGAGGGAGGCCAGAGCTCCCAGCCGAGGCAGCACTGCGTTTTCAGAGTGGAAACTTGGACAAAGGAACTGAGTCCATCCAGGGAGTCAGCTCCCTGTGGCTCCAGGTGAAATGATGGCCCTCTGAGGCTACCTGGAGTTGGAGGAAACTCTTCCTTTTTCCCTTCTTCTCTTCCACCCCCTCCTCTTCCAAAAAGGGAGTTAATGTGGGAGAAAGCTGGGTGTATTAGTCCATTTTCATGCTGCTGATAAACACATACCCGAGACTGGGCAGTTTACAGAGGAAATAGGTTTAGTGGAGAACTTACAGTTCCACGTGGCTGGGGAAGCCTCACAATCATGGCTGAAGGCAAGGAGGAGCAGGTCTCATCTTACATGGATGGCAGCAGGCAAAGAGAAAGCATGTGCAGGGCAACTCTGCCTTACAAAGTCATCAGCTCTCGTGAGATTTATTCACTATCATGAGAACAGCACAGGAAAGCCCCGGCCCCATGATTCATTCATCTCCCACTTCGTCCCTCCCACAACTCGTGGGAATTATGGGAGCTACAAGATGAGATTTGGGTGGGGACACACAGTCAAACCATATCACTGGGCTTCTGAGATCTGCCCTGCATTTCTTTGCATATATAAGGCATCCCGGGTTCTCCAGGAACTTAGTGTTTTCAATACACTTCACCTACCTTCTCAGTCAGGTTTCCAGGCAGAACGCCTGGCTTCCCACAGAGCAGCCCCTAACTCTTCCCTTGCCCCCGCATGTGCAGATGACCAAGGTAGCCCATCGAGTCTCCGCGCTGGAAGAACAGCAGTTCCTGATCATTCATCCCACTGCTGATGGTAAGGACTGAAAATGTTAATTCACTGTGTATCTGGTAAGAACCTCCCCCTTGATGGCACCATGGGTTTTAACAAACGTCTTCCTCTCTTTCTTTTTTTTTGAACAGAAAAAATTCATTTCCAGCACACAGCAGAACTCATTACACAACTAATTAGGGGAAAGGCTAATTACAGCTTACAGGTACAGTACCCATGTTACTCTGTTTTGAACCTGGAGCAAGACATTCCTTTCATAGAGAAAGACCTGACGGGTGTTCAGGGCATTCCACTGCAGCAGACACACCTGTGCTGTGGCGGTCGGTGATAAGCAGGGTCCCAGCAGGTTGGAAAATCAGCACAAGCTCAGCGTTTTCTTGTAATTAATGATAGCTCCGCTCTGTACTTCAGCCAGGTTTAAATCCCTTTAGGACAACCAGCACCCCGTACTCCCACCCCAGCCCCGCTCCCCTCCTCTGGGCAGTGAGAAGGACCAAGCCAGCACCCACCCCGCCCAGCAGTGTGGCTGGGGCTATCCCGGTGTGGGGAGTGGGACTGTTGTCCTGGGTTGGTGAGAGAGGTGCTGGCGGGCCCTGAGCCTTGCCCCACTGCTTCCCTCTGACCAACACCACACATTACTACACACTGGCAGGATGTCCTGGGGCCATCTGTAGCTGGGAAGTAGTGAAAGAGGGGTGCCCTTCCCAGAACTGAGCCCACTTTCCCAGAACCAACCCATGGCCCATCCACAACAGCATCAAGTGCTGACCCAGTCGCCCCAAACCTGGGCTCTTCCCAGTGATGCACAGGGCTGTCTCTGGAAACTTCTGCCATTTCCTTCCTGCCCTCTGCTCCTTTGGTGAAGCAGATATGACCCAATGGTCTCTTCAGGTCTGAGATGAATGGGAGAGCTCCTTGGAGACAAATGACAGGCACCCTGCCTCCCTCAGGGAGCTCTTGCCCTGGGCTGACCACTGCCTTGGCCTCCAGCATCCCTGCCTGTGGGAGGGAGGGACCATATGTGGGCTTGATTAGGCAGGGAGAGCTCCAACCAGAAGGGAGTTGGACCCCATTGTGGATGAAGAGGGGCAGAAGGACACGGTTACAGCACCCTCGAGTTTCCTTGTGAAAGACGTTCAGATTTCAGACTTTTTCATAGTGAGTGTGGCAGTTGCATGGCAGTGTTAAGCACACTGACCATGGAAGCTCCAAAGTTCCATCTGTATGTGCTCGTGTGGGCAACTCCCCAAGATATGGGGTGAGCTGAACCCCCCAGGTACACAGCAGCCTGCATCTCTGCAGGCTCCACGGGTATCAGGGAGCGGGACCCACCCGGGGACAGGCGTGTGGTCACGGCAAAGGCCTTCACAGGCACCCCATGCATCTGGAGCCAGGCCCAGCCCCAGGTAAGAGCACAGGAGATGGGGGCCTGAGGCAGGAGGAGAAAGCTTCCTGCCCCATACCTCTTGTACTACTTGATGTTTTAATGATATATCATAGCCTAATGACAGCATTAATAAATACTTCAAAATAAAGGTGAATTTTACCCTCCAAAAAAATACAAGGAAGGCAGAAAGAGGTAGTCTAGTGTCACAGAAAAATGTGGGTTTTGGGTTGGATGCAGTGGCTCACACCTGTAACCCCAGCACTTTGGGAGGCTGAGGTACGGGGATTGCTTGAGCTCAGGAGTTTGAGACCAGCCTGGGCGACACAGCAAGACCCCATCTCTACAAAAAGTTTTTAGAAAATAGCTGGACCTAGCGGTGTGTACCTGTGGTCCCAGCTACACAGGAGGCTGAAGTGGGAGAATCACTTGAACCCAGGAGGTTGAGGCTGCAGTGAGCTACGGTCACACCATGGCATGCCGGCCTGGGCGACAGAGTGAGACCCTGTCTGAAAAATAAAAGAAAAAAAATAAGATGCAGGCTTTGAACTCCCGCATGTGTACAGATGTTTCACGGTGCTCCTAGGAGATGTTGGTATCACTGCACTGGCAGTAGAAATATTAGCCACCATCCTGTTGGCATCTGGGACTAAACAAGCCTACATTCCAGGCCTCGCTCTAAGCACATCGTGGCTGTAAGATTGTTTAATTCTCACAAAGTGTTATGAGGTGGAGTCTACTGCGATTATCCTCCCCACCCGACATACCTGGAATCCCAGGCTCAGGCAAGTTACCCGTCCACAGTCACAAAGGAAGTGAGCGGCCAGGATGCAAAATCCGTGGGGCCAGCCTGTGGGCACCCAGGGCAGCACGCAGCCCCTCCGCGGCAGAGTGTAACAGAGAGCACAGGAGCATAATGGCGCGATCTCGGCTCAGGGCAACCTCCGCCTCCTGAGTTCAAGTGATTCTCCTGCCTCAGCCTCCTGAGTAGCTGAGACTACAGGTGTGCCCCACCACGCCTAGCTAATTTTTATATTTTTAGTAGAGACGGGGTTTCACCATGTTGGCCAGGTTGGTTTTGAACTCCTGACCTCAAGTGATCCTCCTGCCTCGGCCTCCCAAAGCACTGGGATTAGAGGCATGGAATTCTTTCCATTTCTTTTCAGAGCCTGACACCCTGAAAACTTGGGCTGCAGCTCTGTAGTCCCCAAGCTTGTATCCATGTTGCGAATTCAAGCAAAAAGATCCAGAGTCTAGAGTGTTGAATGAAGAACTTCCCAAATTTTTCATCCAGTTTCCACGGAGCATTTGCTGTGCCTGGCAAGGGATAGGCACCCGGGGGAGTGGCGGTGTTTGAAGGCTGGTTGGCTTCATGAATGGGTGCTGCATTTCCACGCTAGGAGAGGACCCCCTCTGACTGGGACAGCCAGGCAAAAGTCCCAGGAGGAAGGGGCACTTCCATCAGGAGTGACATGGTTAGGAAACTCACTTCATCCACTAAAATCCAGCCCTGGACGGGGCCCAGGTTTCCCTGGGCTCCATACCTCCCGTGCGTTCCCGTCCCACGGGGAGGATGTTCCGGGGACAGTAATTTCTCCGTGCCTTCCTTGCAGATTTACCCCGACGAAAGCCATTACTTTCACAGCGCCAGCCTCAAACAGCATCTGTACCGGTCCATCATCAACTTCTTCGTGGAATGCTTCAGGATCCAGGACAAACTGCCCACAGTCACAGCGAAAGAGGACGAGGAGGACGACTAACCTCTTAGGTCGCTCTAAGCACAAACGTGGCTCTTTCTACAACCAGATGCAACTGAGGGATTTCCCCGCCCTCCCTCTTCCCTGGGAGGGGCGGGGCGGGGCGGGGCGGGGTGTGCCACAGCATGTGTGTCTCGGATGCAGTTTTGCTTGGGAAACAAGCTCCTTCCCCGGGGTCCGCGCTCGCGGCCTCCATCGCACCAGGGACAACTCTGTCCCCGCAGCAGCGCCTCCTGCTGGCGCCCGAGAGACCGGCACGCCGTGGCCCCTCCCCCAAGGAACCGAGCAAAGGATGGTGGCGCCAAAGCCCGCGCGAGCCCACAGAACACCGGCCCCTAGATTCCAGCCACCCGGCGGAAGCATGAGACCCGCCCACGAGCCTCTGTGTTCCCGTTCGCAGCATCACACCCTGTCTCATGTCACAGTGCCACGGACACAGCAGTTACAGCACAATCGTTTAGCAGTGCGCGTTCACAGATGGGCTTGCTACGTCCTGTCATTAGGACATCCAACATGGTGAGGGGCTACAAGAAAACCCTTTTCTGTACAAAGTCTTACTGTAGCTACGCTAATGGTTAGCCTGATAGAATTAACTCGTATTTTTCTATGGTTTTAACCTGAGGCTCCAGTGTCTCCGTCACGGGGTGGTTTTGCTGTTTTGGGTTTGGCTTTGTTTCGCTCTCCTTTCTCCAGTCCACGTGTAGACTTTGCGCTTGTTTGGATGAAGAAGCAGATCAGAAGTAACTGCTCCCTCCTCAAGGCTGTCTTCAGAGGTCTTGGAGACGCTCCTAAACACTGAGGGGGAGGACAGCCAATAGTACCCATTAAAAGAAATACGTAAATAAAACCTGTCTCCCACTGAGCTGTGCTAGGGCTTGGCTGTAGATGTGCACTGTCTATTTACATCCGTCCTTACAACCATCCTTGTCCTCCTTGGTACGGTATCAAGCTTTTTCCCATGACATTTGGTTAAAAAAACAAAACAAAACAGAAAAAAGACGAAGGGTCAACTCCACCCCCAGGTCTGCTGTGTGTGCTCGGGCCACGGGAGTCCTGAGGGTTCTGTGGGCCTGCGCGCTTCCCTCTCCCATCGTCGGGGGAGGCTCCGTGACCTTCCTGCCACGAGCAGGAGGTTGATGAAGTGCTATGTTAGCCTTGTAAGATACACTCCCACCAAATGTGCGGCCGGTGTTCCCAGTGTATATTTCATTCTGTTGTATATAAAGGAAGCAGTGTGTGTCAGGCCTCTGTGCAGTCAACCCAACCTCCTCCCGCCAGTGCTAACCCCGTGTTGAGCCTGCATGCTGACACTCTGGCTGATCTGGACTCTAGAAGTGCTAGTTTGAAATATATCCATTACTGTCATTTCCTTTTGAGCTTGTGGACAAGCTGAATGTCAGGACTGACTTCTCCAGCTCCCAGCCCTGCGGGGGTGTCCTTGGCATCCTGTCAGCAGAGGAGATGCATCCCTGTTGCATTTTGGCGTTTGGGGTCTTGGGTTTATCCACACGAGCTCTGAACGTCCGTTATAGTTAGGGTGATTGGAGGGTCTCTGTCACCGGGTGTTTTAAAGGTGAGTCACCACCATTTGTGAAAGGACCAATGTGCTGACAAAAGGACCGATCCGAGTGCTACGTGACTGTGCGTTTGCTATTTCAATGGGCCTGAACGACTACAAAGCCAGCTCGGTCTGGAAGGGGAAGCCAGCTCTGGCCATAACACCTGGTCGGAGGGACGTGGGGATGTGGCATGGTAGCGTCTGTTCATCCATGGAATAAAACATTATTTTACCACTCGGATTGCTCCTTTCTTGCTCATCCTCCACCATCTCACCTTAGAAAGAGTGCGAGGCTTCAGGAGACTTTCAGAGTACCCACGGGGCCCCTCCAAGATGGATGCGTGGCCTCAAGAGCCTGGCGTGTGCCAAATGAAGGTTGCATCCGTGGTAGCAGCAGTCTGGGTAATAGAGAAGGAGGCAACCAGTCAAATATATCAAAGCCCCAAATCAATCCAAGAAACTGAAATTGAATTTTGTCTTAGAAGTCTTAAGGTGGAAACGCAGAGCTATTCCCTAACCCCGAGAGTGAAACTGATTCTCAGTGAAAGCCATAGCATTGCCCACTGGAAAACTTTAATTTTTTTTTTTTTTTTTTGGAGAGATGGGGTTTCACCATGTTGCCCAGGTTGGTCTCAAACTCCTGGCTTCAAGTGATCCTCCTACCTTGGCCTCCCGAAGTGCTGGGATTATAGGCATGAGCCACCATGCCTGGCCTAGAAAACTTTAGAAAAATGTCTCCATCTGTTGGAAATGTATCCAGTCATTTGCTGTTATCAATGTCTGATGTAAACATGGCCCAGCCTGAAAGCCAAGGGATTGAGTTAATTAATTAATTAATTAATACCTCCCGATCATGGAGCAGCTGCTGCCTCAGAGACAGGGGATCAGTCCTGACGGCCCCGCTAAATTAGCTGATTCTTGTCACCCTGTGGATCAAGAATCATGGAAAGAATGGGGCAGGTAAGGAGAAGGAGTTAAAAAGGAGAAAGAAAGAATCAAATGCAAAAGGAGATTTTTAACAACCAGACACAGCAGAGGCCATCTAAGTCTAACATACTCATTTCCCCCAAACAGTATCTCTGTGAGCCACCCTGGCCCTCTCCCAGGTCTCACCCCGGAAGGAGGCCAGCGCCCCCATCCCAGCTTTCCATCCCTGCGTCCCTTCCCCTGGACCGGGGCTTGATTTGTGGATAGGAGTTGATGGTTTGCTCCAGAAGGTGCATTTTCCCACTTTGGAAAACCCTGAGTATGGAATGACGAGCTAGGCCTGGCCCTGAGAACAAGCACTGGCTGCAACCAGCAGGGACCACTCTGGTTCCCACTGGGAGAAGCTTTGGTCTTTCCCCAGCTCTATAATGGCTTTGGGGAGACCCCGGTGTGGCCTCCTCAGGCCCCTGTAGCTGTGGTTGCTGTGCCTGTCTGGCTCAAACCCCCCACTGCAGCCTTCTCTGTGTGTTCAAACGGCACATGTGTGGCATAGTAGAGCGCTATTTTTGTTTCTGTTTTAATTTCGGTTTTTTTTTTTTTTTTTTTTTTTT
>NW_012101299.1:1724563-1736040 GCF_000951045.1 Mandrillus leucophaeus
GTATCTTGCTCTGTCACCAGACTAGATTGCAGTGGCGTGATCTCAGCTCACTGCAACCTCTGTCGCCCTGGTTCAAGTGATTCTCCTGCCTCAGCCTCCCAAGTAGCTGGGACTATAGGCAAGCACTACCACGCCCAGCTAATTTTTTGCGTTTTTAGTAGAGACAGAGTTTCACCATGTTGGCCAGGATGGTCTCGATCTCCTGACCTTGTGATCCACCCACCTCGGTTTCCCAAAGTGCTGGGATTACAGGCGTGAGCCACCACGCCTGGCCTAAATTAGTTTTAATACTGAACTTCCAACCAGGCAGCTATGGAATTCCCAAAGCGCCATCAGGCTTCTCAGCACCCAGCTCCAGGTCCACAGCCCGACTCCTGGGCTGCCTGGGGCATCTCTGAGGCCACGGGCCACCAGCTTCACAAAGACATGCACTTGGGGGGACCTCCATCCCCACAGGCCTGAAAACATGCGCCTTTCCCTCCTGCCTGACGCGACCATCCCAGAAGCAGTGATTTAAGGGGTTGATTGATTTTGGGAAGCCCCTATTAAAATCCCCCCTGTCACAGAAGAGCCCAGAAGGACATTTTTAGAAGCTCCCTTGGCGCTCCCTCCCAGCACACAGCTGTGCGTTCGGAGGAACAGACAGGTGCCTGGTGAGAGCCTGGATGTGCCCATGGACAAGGGCCAGGCCATAAATCAGGGCAGGGCCCTGACCCGCACCTGCAGACGCTGCCCCGGGGCCAGGCATGGCCTCTGCAGCGGTTGGTCCCAGAGGTCAGGACTTGAGCGGTAAATACCAGCTTCTCTTATTCTCAGCCCTGCTTCTAACTGAGGACTAACTGGGAAAAGTCAAATACCCACAGCCAATCTCCTTTGACGCCCTGCTTCTGAGCGCCTCCAGTTGCCCATGCCAGCAGCCTCCAGCCAGAGCATCCCTGGAGCCTCCTTTCCTCCACCGGGAAGCTCGCCCACCCCCCTGTCCATACGCAGGTAAAAGCAGTGAGCCCCTTGCTGGAGAAAGCTCTGGATAAGCAGCCTCTGCTCACACTCATTTTGGTGCAGTCTTAGCCTTAGCCGCCATAGTGAAGTCCCATAGACTGGGGCCTTAAATAGCAGGGCTTGATTTCTCACAGTGCTAGAGGCCAGAAGTCTAAGATCATGGGGCCAGCACACTCTGTTCCTGGTGAGGGTTCTCTCCCCGGTTTACCGTCGGCCGCTTTCTCCCTCTGTCTGCACGTGGCAGAGCGAGAAGGAGCAAGAGGAAGCAAGAGAAGAGACTTCTCTGACGTTTCTTCTTACAAGGGCACGAATCCCATCATGGGGCACCCACACTTATAACCTCTTCTAACCCTAATCACTTCCCAGATGCTCCATCTCTAGCCATCACACCAGGGGTCAGGGCTTCAACAGTGAATCTGGGGAAACACACAGCATTCAGTCTGTCACAGGTGGCTTTTGTTTATTTTCACACTGGCATTCCAGGGAGAAAATAGGTGTTCTTTCATTCCAGAGGAGAGTTGCTGAGGGGCCTGTGGGGACTCTGAGGCCAGGAAAGGAGGGAGGCAGAGGAGGCAGACGGAGCCTCGGGAGACTGACCTCCCTGCTGGGGCTCCCCAGGAGTCGAGACGGGCAGATGGGCAGCCTTCCAGGGCTGCTCCTGAAGGCCTGGCTTCCCCTCTGCAAACCACAGGCTCCAAAATGGTCATTCTCCATCTGAACTCAGCCAGTGACACTACACAGGGAATCTGAAGCCCAGAGGAGGCAAGGAAGTTGCCCCAAACCACGCAGGAAGCGTTCACAGTCCTGCATTCCTTCCCCCCTTTTTCCCTGCTGGGTTTTCTTTAATGATAAACTCACAAGTCCTGGCCTCAGGGCCGTAGCAGTAGCCAGCCGCCTTTCTCCGCAGAGTTGGGCTGGGGGCGTCTAGCAGGGTCCCTTGGGATGCTCGTCCTTACCCGTGTGGGTGCCCCAAGCACAGTCTCCAGCCAACATGGAGCCCGGTTCGGCGGACGTGGGCGTCCACATCCAGGCTCTGAGAAAACCACAGAGCTACGGACCCTTCCAATTCCCGCCCAGCCAGGGATCCTTTCTAGCAATCCTCTTACTGATTGGCTTACCAGCATCTCACGCACGGCCGTAAGGTAGCTCTGTGCTGATTCCCAGCCTGGAATCGAAAGTGACCACAAGTTCAAGGAGACACATAAACACACAGAAAAGCAGGGTCAGCCACCCGACTCTGTAACCCCCGCCCAGGTGATAGTGCGTGCCACACACTCAGCACGGGCCTGGCCCACCGTGGGCGTGCCAGCAATGAACGCCCTGCTGTGCTGCCCACCCAAGTAAAGGGAGCCCCAGAAAGCCACAGCCTTTGTCTGCTTTGTCCACTGCAGAAGCCTCAACACGTAGAACCATGTTCACAATCAGAGGAAGGAGGCAGGTCCCGCCTGGGCCACAGCATCACAGTCTGGGGGTCTGCAGGAAAAGGGTGGATGCCGGCGGTGACCACAGCTGCCGTGTCTGTGGTTCCCTCTGTGGGAATGTGCTCTGTGCATCCGTCGGGCTGGCTCAGAAGCTCCTGGAAGCCCTCTCAACTCTGTGCAGCGCCAGGTAGACAATAAAATGTTTGGGAAAGAGGAGAACCGCTTTCAAAATTCTATGACTATATTAAATATATTAAAAATGTTAAATCCATTGAAACGTTAAATTTGACATACATTCATTTATCTTCAACCTCTTCATGAGCTCAGTGGGTAGCGTTCTGTTAGCTTCCATGTGTAAACCACAAGCTTAGGTACTGTAATATAAAAACATGCACGTCATGAATGGAACAGGGCCCGAAAGACCCTCGTGAAACCACCTGAATGCCTAGTCATTTATGGTTGTCTTGTCCACAACTTATTTCAACTCTTTTTTTAGTAGATTGCCCTTACTGAATTTTTCCAAATCACTCGACTTCGTTTTTCTAGGAATGACACGGTTTTGTTTTTATACTCACCATCCAGAGTTTAAGTGGGATTGAATGAAACTCAGCTCCGTGGGTAGCACTGTGCTCCACCCAGCGCCCCTCTCAGAGCCCAGGCCCCACCGTGGCTCAGCTCCTGAGCATGTGGGCTGAGCTGCTCCCAGCTGGGCCCCGGGCTAGCCTACCCCACCTGCAGGGGACCTGCCTGGTTGAAGGTCACAGCCCCTCCCAGGAGTGCCACATGGCCAAGGACTGTGTGACTTTGGATACCAAGACCCAGTCTTGAGACTCTGTCTCAGTTTAGGACAATCTCAGAGGTTATCCCAGCCACAGAGTCCTCAGCTCAAGGGCGAGGTCCTGGGGGACAGGCTGAGGCTCAAGGGCAAGGTTCTGGGGGACAGACTGAGGCTGAGACTCAAGGACGACGTCCCCCTCAGCCCCCTGGTGCATCTCCCTAGGGCACTACCAGTGAACCTGCACGAGGCAGCGGTCCCTCAGAGTCTGTTTCTAGGGCTCCTAATCTAACCTGCGACCGGAGTGAGAAGTATCACTGCAAATGAAATGAAGCAGAACAGCTGTGGGCGCAAACCCACTAGACTCGGCGAGCCCAGCGGCACTCACCTGTGGGGGATGCTGGCTTCCACATCCACCCCGAGTGTGGGCAGTCCGTGTGCTGCACAGAGGGGCGGGCCGCAGCAGACAGCCTGCACCCTGCTTTCATGATGTCGGTCAGGGAACTATTACCACCCAGACTAGACACGGCCCGCCTGGAACCCCTCCGTTGCCCTGCAGGGGATTCGCTTGGGGGTAGCTCAGCTCCTCCCATGCCTCTGCCACAGACCCCAGGCGCTGCCTGCTGGCCTGGTGGGACTTTCGCTCCAAAGCCCAGTGACTAATGCAGGAGCATGGAGGACCCACTGCCAGCATCCTCTGAACGAAGAAGCTGCTCCCTCCCTCCCAGCCTTGCCCCTAGCAGGGGAAGCTCCTGAGTTGGAGGAGTCTGGGGCTCTCTGGCTTTGAGTTTGGTTATCATAACTAATGGCTCTCCAGACAGAGGCCGGCCCCACCCATGACCTGGTTATTCATTTCATCTAACGTGGTTTGTGTCAGCCTGGTGGGAACATGTGCTGGCAGCTTCAGCAGCCTGCACAGTCAGTTCTAGGGTTCACAAGACCTGCTTGGTGAGGAAGATGGTGGCACGAGGCAGAAACAGCAACGTCTTTGTGGTTGTGAGGTCTGAGACCACACGCTCCTATCGGCTGTGTAACATCGGGCAGGTCACTTCATTTCTCTGAGCCCCAACTTTCTCATCCTTAAAATAGAACAACTACCTGCCTCTTTAGGGCGTTGTACGAATTAAACGTTGTATGACAAAGTCCTTCGTTAACCTGTGTGCTGCACACGTGTGGAGTATGATTACTATAGGTTTCATTACTGTCGGGGTTAAGAAAGAACGAGATCAGTCCCTTGTAGGAATTAATTTTCTAGCAGTGAACATGAGTTTGCATTAACAGAGCCATGCACTTGTCTTTTGAACATGTATGGGTCTCAACCCTGAGGCTGTACCCTTGTAGGAAGGCTGGCCTTCATCACAGGTCCTCCCAGCCCTGGAGTACCCAGGAAACTGTTTTTGAGAGACGGGTCTGCAGGTCTGACTCCAGGACAAGTCGAGATTAACAAAGTTAGAATGAGAAGCAACTTCCCAGAGGGCAGCTGAGGCCTCCCAGGAGGCCTGTGTCAGAATGTCCACTTTAATTAAACTATTTGCCTGCCTGTAGCCTGATTTCTTTTACACATGGTCTAATTTCTTACAGTTGACCTAAGTAACTCTCACACACCACCCTGCAAGGCAAGAGTTTTTAATTTGAAGCTTCGACCATTAGGAAAATTCATGGATGGGCTTCAGGGGGTCTATGAGTCCCTGAAATTGCATGCCAAAGTTGTGTGTCCGTACACATCTAATATCATGCTGGTGGCACCAACAATTGCCACCTGGAAACACAAGTCATTCGTGCCAAAGGGCTTTGGGCCTTATGGACTAAACTCCCTTAAAAATCTCACTCTGTGAGACAGCTTCTGGCCTGGCAGAGTCATCAAGGCACCTCCAGACAATGTGAGAATCTCACTGAGTTTTATTTCTCTTTCTCTAGAAAAGGGCTAGTAACAAATGTGAGACTTTCATAGAAGACTTTCATACTCAGCTGAGTAGCAGCCACGAACTTCAGCCCAAGGAGAACGCGTTCACTGCATCTTCACCTTTATTCCCACTGGAGTCTCAAAATATCCTTGGGAAGGACATGAGGCAAGGACATCACTATTCCAGTTTCACTGATAAGAAAAAGAAGGTGCACAAAATTTAAATGATTTGCCCAGAGGATGTAGCTAGTTTTTCCTCGAACCAGCTCTAAAACCCTAACTCTCAGCCAAAGCGTTTTCCATTGGAAAGGAAAAGGGGAAATTTTCCATTTCCCAAATTAATTATCCCAGTAGATCAAGAGACCCTTCAGGAGACCTAAAGTCAACTGGTGAAGATTCACAGTGTTAATTTCTGCTCGTCTGAATTTCCACAGGGATGAATGGAGCCACAGCCAGTCATGGTAAGCTGATTAAATAGGCACTTTGCGAGCCACCCACCAACATGAGGCCAACTCTATCCCCTTTATTAGTATTCCTGTCGTTGTGTAGTCCACTCCCACAGGGAATCAGGCCTGACCCCTGTGACAACAGAATACTGCAGAGGTGACAGTGCGTTACTCCTAAGGCTTGGTCATTAATGGTACTGCAGCTTCTGTCTTCATCTCCTGGCCAGATGGCTCCTTCTGTGGGAAATTGGTCACCATGTTGCAAGGATGTTGAAGCAGCTCCATGGAGAGGTGCGTGCTGAGAGAGCTGAGGCCTCCCACCAGCAGCCAGTGCAATTCGCCAGCCATGTAGGGGAGCCACCATGTCAGTAAATCCTCCATCCTCTATTGGTCCCACCCGTGACTATGGCCACAGCTGACATCTGATTGCAACCTCAAGAGAGACGCTCAGACAGAATTCTTGGCCGAGGCACTCTCAAATTCCAAATCCAAAGTAACTGTGAGCGATCGTAAATGATTGTTGTTGTTTTAAGCCACTAAGTGTTGGAGTGATTTGTCACACAGCATTAGATAACTAATACAGATCACATCCACCCCCCAAAACTCTGCCAGCACCCGCATAAGCGCCTCTGCAGGACACCCCTTTCTGTAAATATGGGATAGGCTGGGGCATACGTGACCCTCAAGAGTGGGCACAGACTATGAACCGTCTGACGTAGGTCACTGGTTCCTAGTCCCAAGCATCAAATCCCTGCTACGTCGGGAAGGGTTCACAAATGGCAGGAAGAGAGATGGTAGAAAAATTCCTGCAGACACTACCCGGAGTCCACCCTAGCACTACCGCCCCTCTTTCTTAGAAGTGGAACCCCCAATTTTTAACTGGGCCTATGTCGTCCAGAATAAAAACTGTTCCAGCCTCTTCGCTGAGCCTAACTTCTGGCCACTGAGATGTATGGTGACATGCCACATGGCAGCTGCCAAGACGCTTCCTCAAAAGGCAGCAGGGACGCATCCTTGGTCTTATCTTCTCCCTCCTCCCTCTGGGATCCTGAAGGCCCAGCAGAGCCTTGGTCTACAAGGTGGAAGCTCTGAGTCAAGGGTGACAGAGCAAGCAGATGCCACCTGGGCTCCTGGCAGGTGGGCACACTATACCAGCCCTGGTGTCCCGCACTAGAACTCTCTATCTTCTTTATCTTGGCCTTGTCTGTGTTTTGCAGTCAAATTTGATGCCAGCTAGCACACTGCACTGTGAGGGCTGAATTACACAGGCCAGCGGCTTGATCCGAGGGCCCAGAGCCTCTCACTGCAAAATGCTGCGTAGTTGGCAGTTATTCAGGACAACTAAGCATTTGCATTGGACACAAGGCAGATGACTGCGTCCATTCACTCCAAAGATCACAATAGCCACATTAATAATAATAATTAACATTTGTGAAAAGCCTGCTCTGTATCAAGCACTGTGCTAGCATTCTGCATGGATAAACACATTTAATCTTTGCACAATTAACACATTTCAGTCTACAACTACCCTATGAGGTTGGGTTGCCATTATTTACGTTTGGCGGACAGGAAACAAAAGGAACAGAGAGACGCCATCCCTGGCCCCAGATAACAAAGCCAGTCAGTGCTCGGGAGGGAGTCCTGCCACCACCAGCTCCCTCTCCAAAGGGAGGCTCTTAGCAGGTCCCAAACCCGAGTCTACCCACATTTGGGCACAGCGGATGAACTGTGCGACCTCCATGTGTCTGAGTCATAGGCTTGGCCTCGGCAGGTTGGTTTGTTTGGGCTGAAAGAGATCAAAGAAAGGCTTTCTGCCCAGGTGGCTGGAGAGGTGAGCAGGGGTCGCTGGTCTGCCAGAGGCTGTCCGGCAAGAGCTGAAGAACTCGCTTCCTGGGAGACAAAGGGAGGGTTGGCTTGGCCTGGGAGGCAGGGGGCACTCTCTGTGGCCCAGAGGGAGCGCCATGCAGTCCGTCCAGAGAAGCTTTGAGATCTGGGGCCACCTGGGCAGCCCAGGGTCTGCAGCAGCCTCCTGCCGGTCACCACAGCTGGAACCTGGGGGCTGTGGAGGGCTCCGAGGTGGAGGATAGTCCCATATGTCTGGCGGATACCATGGAAGCAGCTGTCCGACCTGAGCCAGTCACACAAAGGAGCCAATTTCCTGCTGTGTGGGAGTCCCTGAGTCCAGGCACACTTGGCAGGGAGCCCTCGGAGGCCAGTGTCCCAGCCTGAGATGGCAGGGGGCAAAGTTGGTGAAATGTAGGTCGTCAGTGGTGATGAAACCCACTCTCACCCAGAGGCCAGTAATGTCAGCAAGCAAGACTCTCCAATGTAGCTGGTTCAACTGGATTTCACTGCCAGTATTCCCTGTGGGTAAGAGTGGTATTTTCAACATTTTTTTTTAGACGGAGTCTCACTCTGTCACCCAGGCTAGAATGCAGTGGTGTGATCTTGGCTCACTGTGACCTCCACCTCCCGGGTTCAAGCGATTCTCCTGCCTCAGCCTCCCGAGTAGCTGGGACTACAGGTGTGCACCACCACACCTGGCTAATTTTTGTATTTTTAACAGAGATGGAGTTTCACCATGTTGGCCAGGCTGGTCTCGAACTCCTGACCTCAAGTGATCCTCCCGCCTCGGCCTCCCAAAGTGCTGGGATTACAGGTGTGAGCCCCCAAGCCCAGCTCATAAATATATAAATATGATGAATTCATTGACTAATACAGAAACAGGCCCCACGAATGTCTCCAAATTCTGTTTTTAACTGCACCAAGACTGCTGGAGTTTTATGTTTCAGATATATTAGCAGATGTGTGTTTTTCCAAACAGCCATTTTTGTGGAAATCTTAATATTGTCTGAAAGTCAGTTGTTCTGTGAATGAGATGTTTACTCACTTGGCGGAAGAAGGTAGAACTAATCCACTGCTTGGGGTCCTCTTCTATGACTGCAGCAACCGTGGGTTTTGATGACCTTGAGCTGGACTTAGATGACCTTCTCAGTGGCATGCTGGCATCGGCCTTCCTAATAGAAAACAAAAGGAGAGAAAAACAAAAGAAAAGAAAATCCCGACCCATACAGTCTGTCGATCTCTGTGGTGTAAGTGTTTCCACCACGGCCAACGTCAAACACCCGAGCTGCCGTCACTGAAAATGGAGTTGGGGAGCGAAGGGCCAAACCCCTTCCCGCCCGTTTCCAGTGAGTAGGTGTGACATTCTCCATCAGGCACCGGCTGACACCGGTTAACTCCGGCTAACACCGGTTATTAGTCCACGGGGCAGGGGTTCTAGGATGGCCAGAGAATGCCACCCAAGGAGTTGACAAACGCACACCCTCCATCCCGGACACGGTTTCTTCTGTGGCATCGAGCAGGCCCTTCCACAAGTGGAAACTGACTTTTTCCCACCCAAATGACAAGCTGCTGGGGTCAGGGACACGGTGTATTTCCCCTGCACCTCACCCCTCCTTCCCCCATCCACAGCGCCTGGCTCACATGGCAGCTCTGAGCAACTGGAGGGACGCGGACAGAATGAACTGCAAGAGGATGTGGGGGTCCTAGCTCCACGTTGGGTAGGACCACCCCATGTTTCCATGCTCCTGGAATCCCACCCTAAAGCTGAGCTCCACGCCCCCACTCCTAGAGCACTTTCAGAGACCGCAGCCTCAAGGAATTCTACTGAGTTCAGCAACCGGCAGGGGCTGCCTGGGGAGCACAGTGGAAGTTAAACGCCATGAAGAGAGCATCCTGGGCCCCCAGACTCTGGGGTCAGGAGTCTCACACTGCCACGCGCCAGCTCAGGCATAAATTATCAGTCTTCATACATATCAGAGCAGGCCTCAGCTGCTAGCCCTCTACACCAGCCCTGCAAACATTTCTTCAATTATTCAGTCACCAGGCACACTGGGCTAGTCCACTACTTCAAAGTTACATTGTTATAAAGCATCAATTACAGAAAGGTTTAGGGCTGAGCTCCCAGACCTGGACACTCTGCCCCCCAACCCTGACCACCCCAGTCTTTCTCTCTCTCTTTCCAGTCGTCTCTCTTTCTCTTCTCTCTCTCTCTGTCCACTCTCTCTATCTCTGTCCCCATCTCTCTTTTCCCCTTCTCCCTCTCCTTCTGTCTCTTCTTCTGTCCTTTCCCCAGCTCTCCCTCGCTCCTGCCTTCTCTCCCTCCTTGTCTCTCCCCGTGCCCTCCCCTCCCCATCCAGGTGGGTGGTCAGGCCTTGGTTAAGGCTGGGTCATCCAGAGAGGAGGGGAAGCCTGGTGGAGCTCCTAGCGCTGAGCAGACCAGACAGACTTGGAGAAGGAGATGGGAGCAGGGATCAGGAGGGAGGGTGCAGGGGTGCCCCTGCCATAACAAAGCACCCCAAACCTGAGACTTCAACAACAGAGTTTTATCATCCTATGCTTCTGGAGACTGAGGTCCGAGATCAAGGTGTGGGCAGGGCCAGGCTCCCTCTGAGAGCACTAGGGAAGGGCCTGTCCCCCTAGCCTGCGCTCTCCCCCCAGGGATGGTGGGGGGGGGTCCCTGGATAGTGGCTGGGTCTCTCCACACTCTCCGTGGCACTCTCCCTCTGTGCAGGTCTGCCTCTGTGTCCTGATTCCCCCTTTTCATAAGGACAGCAGTCATAGGGAGTTAGCGCCCACCCTGCTGACCACATTTCAACTTGATCTCCCCTGGTCAGACCCTGTCTTCAAGGAAGGTCCCATTTGGAGGTGCCATGGGTTAGGGCTCAGCAGATGTTTTGAGGAGCCCCATTCCAGCACAACAGCAGGGCCTCCTGGGTGGGAGGAGGAAGGAGTGGCTGGGGCGGGAGGGCCTGTGTCTCTGAGGCAGCTTGTGGCTATGGAGTAGGTGGCCCCGTGGGTGAACTTGGGATAGGGCCTTACTGTGTCCCTCTCCTGCCTGGTCTGACCCACCTGTCTCTGCCGCACCTCCTACCCCAGCGTTTCCAACCAGTCATAGCCTCTGAAACAAGAGTGCCCGTGCCCCTGCAGGACTGGGCACACAGTCTGCTGCTGCTCTGAAGGCTCTAACCGGGGGCGCTTGCACCCCAGCTCCCTCTGTCTCTCCCTCCTCCCTTCCTTCTTTTCTCCCCCTCTCTCCCCTGCCTGCTTCCTTCCCTCCCTCTCTCTTATCTCTCTCTGTCCCTCACCCCTTCCCAGACTTTCTAAGCCAGCCCACCCCACACCTCTGAATATACAGACCCTGGAGTCCCTCAGCAGGCAGCCCTGGCCCACCTGCACCTCCTCCGCCCTCCTCTCTCTGGCACCTACACTTCTTCTGTGTTGTGCCCTAAAGCCTGACTGTGGGAGTGAAGCCCCGCCCCTCCCCGCCCCATCCTCGCCCTGTCCCCACCCTGCCAGGCCCTGCCCTCTGCCGCAGGTGCTTGTCCCTGCCAGGGACTGCCCCATGGCCTCAGCACCGAGGGACCAACACTGGGACAGGTCACGGAGCACTGCCCAGGGGACATTCGTGTCTCCACTTTCTAACCCAGGAAAGCCGGGAATCCCTGACTGGGAGCCCTCCTTGGTTTGCAGCGTTGTGGGGTCACTGCCTTGTCAATTCCTCGCTCAGACCCGAGGGCGCCACTGCATTTAGCTTCATTTCCCATCTCCGCCCCTGGACACTGGGGTACCCCACACCAGTCAGGAAACAGCACAGCCCTGGTCCCCTGAGGTCCTTCATGCTCCCCATTCCTGCCACCACCTCGCTGGCCCTGCGCCGTCACTGCCTCCAGCTCTTCAGGTGCCTGGGAACTCTGGGACCTCCAAGAGTCAGGTAGTCTGTCTCCCTGGGCTGGTGTTTTCACTCAAGTGCTCATCTCCGATGGCCCCAGCCACCCCAGACTCAGTTTCTCCTTGTGGGCTGCCCCCTCCTCAGTCCACTGTCTGAGTTCCCTGTGACACCTTCCTGGGAGCACTGAGTTCCCTGTGAC
>NW_012101299.1:1736115-1765513 GCF_000951045.1 Mandrillus leucophaeus
GAGCACTGAGTTCCCTGTGACGCCTTCCTGGGAGCACTGAGTTCCCTGTGACGCCTTCCTGGGAGCACTGAGTTCCCTGTGACGCCTTCCTGGGATCAATGCCCCTGTCCTTACCTGAGCAATATCTTCAAGTCAGGCCATCTCATAGGTGCTGAACAGACCCCAGACAAGCTGCTCCGGTGATGGGCGGTGGCTGGGTGGGGTGGGGTGTGGTGGGGTGCACGGGAGGGTCCCACCCAGCACACAGCAGGTGGCAGAGCAGGTCTTGAATTCCATTCCAGGTCCCATGAGGCCCAGCTGCACCCCAATTCCAGGCTCTTCCGAGCATCCCGTCCCCTTGCCAGCATGTGAGGAACCTAAGGGTCCGTTTTGCTACAAGAATCAGGCTGAAACCATCATTCTGTGATGATGTATCCCATCATCAGCATCAGATTCTGTAATAAATATGATTTTGTCTAACTACGAACTTTGTGACCTAAAGGCTAAAAGTAAAATTGGGGTAATAAACCAGACAGGCCCGAGAGATTCAGGGGAAGTTGCAGGCAGACCGGAAGTAATCACGGTCCGGGGTGTGCAGGAAGACTGCCTCCAACATGGGTCTGCACACGCCTACGCAGCTGGCTGGGCGAGCCGCAAATGCGGGGCCCTGGCCACTCCTCGCTCTGGCCACTTCTCACCATTCGGCTTGCGGCAAGTCACCTTGAATAATGGGATCATGCCTTTCTTTGGGCCAGAAGGCCACCCGATTCTGCTTGCTAGAACATGACTTACCCTCAGCTATCCCCGTCCTGTGATGCGACCTACCAAATGAGCAGCATCCACCCAGGCAGCTTGTACCACCCCGGGGACCTGGGGGCCGGGGAAAGTGACTCAAATATACAATGGTCGTGCTGCCTGCTGTGTGGGGAGCAACAAGGTGCCGAGTCTCTGACCAGGGATCTCGTATCTTCTGCCAGCATCCATGCGGCAGTAGCAGGTCTGTGAGGCAGGCAAAATCCCATCCCAGACCCAGCACAGGGCTGCCCTCAGGACCAATCTCACCTTAGAATAGGGAAAGAGAGGGCTGGACGCAGTAGCTCACGCCTCTAATCTCAGCAGTCTGGGAGGCCGAGGCAGGTAGATCACCTGAGGTCAGCAGTTTGAGACCAGCCTGGTCAACATGGTGAAACCCCGTCTCTATTAAAAATACCAAAATTATCTGGGTGTGGTGGTGCATGCCTGTAATCCCAGCTACTCCAGAGGCTGAGGCAGGAGAATCGTTTGAACCCAGGAGATGGAGATTGCAGTGAGCCGAGATCACACCACTGCACTCCAGCTTGGGCAACAGGGCGAGACTCCTCAAAAAAAAAAAAAAAAAAGAAAACAGGGAAACAGACAGCCTAGCCACCTGGAGAGGGTGTGAAGACAAGCCGCTACCCCAGCAGCGGTGAGGCCAGGATGGGCCCACACAGGTGAAGAGGAGAGCGGACGGGGGCCTGGCCCAGGGCGGAGGTGGGAGTGCGCCGAAGTGTGTAGGGACAGGGGCTGGCTTAAGTCGCCATAGTGAGAAGGTCATTATCCGGAGCAGAGTCCAAGGGCACTGCTCGACGGCCATCCCAGCTGGGTGCTAGGAGACGGGGCAGGGGCAAGAGAGACGGTGAGTAGAGCTGCTTGGCCTGAGCCTTCCGGGTCCTGTGGGAGGGTGGCACTCCCTGGCCACTGTGGTCGAAGAACCATTTCCAGACACTGCTCTGTGATGGGAGTCGTGGGACAGACCCTGAGCTGGAACATCTCAGTGGTTGTTCCACAGCCTCCAGTGTCTCTTTCTCTCAGCCACAAAACTGTCAGCCATCCCGATGGTGACTCAGTCAGTCTTTCCCAGAGGAGGCGGAGCACAGCCCCAGGCCGGCACTGGGGAGCAGTGAGCACAGGTGAGAAGGAAGCCCTCGTTAAGGCTCTAAGCCCTGCAGGTCCCTTGTCACTGCAGCGTTTGCTAGGTTGTCCTGACTGACACAGCGAGTGTACGCATGACCTGGGAAGCTGAAGACAGCCAGCAACTGTCAGGTCACGGAGGCATTTAACCAGTGTCAGAAGGAAAGAGAGGCCCGGAATCTCACAGTTACTCCACAGTCCTGTGTACCTGGGAACACTTGTCGCCGGGTGTAGACGACAGCCGGAGACCTCCCTCCCGGAATTCTGGGCCACGTGGCATCCTCGCCGTGTGCAGTCCAACCTCCTCGTTCCGCTGTGGGAAAGAGCTGAGGGTACAATTCAGAGTTTCCCTTACTGTTCATTCACTCGTTTATTCAGCAAATATGCATTGAACATCTGCCCGGAGCACAGCACTGTAATACAAACTAGAAACGAACAGGCAAAGAGGACACCATCCTTTTCCACAAGGAGCTCAGAGGCCAGTGGAGAAAAATCCACACCAATGGAGTCACCGTGGATTTATGGGCAGGAATGATCCGTACGGGCAGGGACAGCGACACAGGCAGAGAGCCGGCTCACCCCAGCCACGCGAGGGCCCAGCGGGGCAGCGAGCCGGAGGGGCTGGGGGCACCCAGAATCCCACAACCCGCCACCGTGGGACAGCCTGGGTTCACTTCTGTTGGGGAAAAAGCTGCTTTTTTCCTCTAGAGCAGGAATTTGCCGTCACTGTGGAAAGGACCCCGTCCCTCGCTGACCCATGCTCCCGGGGGACTGACGTGTAAACGGGAGGGCTGCGGTGCTGCACGGAGGCTGTGGGGGCTGCTGGCCTAGAGGGTCCTCAAGGAAGACATGCTCTGCAGAAGCCCCTCTTCTTTGCAGAAAGGGCTGTCTCTGGGGCTGCTCTGAATCAGACACTGATAAATCGGGTTAATCAAGAGTCATAACATTAGCAGAGCATATTTGGGCCTCTCTGTTGAGCATGTTCAGAATGTGATGCCTAGTTTGCTAAATATCTTTCCTGCTTTGTGTAAATTGAAGCAAGAGTCAAGCGATGCCTCTCCCGCCCCTTTTCCTCTGGGATTGGAAGGCATCCAGGGCCCTCGCTCAGGCCGTGCCTGGGGTCAGCAGCGTGTATAGGGCTTGGCCTCTGCAGAGGGACGGTGGCCCCGTGTAAGCATCTTTCCTCCAGAGACACCTGGATGCGGAGTCTTCATGACGCTCTTTGGAGAGGTCCTTTCTCACTACGCTGGCCTTAACGACTCACCAATCCACCTGCAATTATGTGGCAAAGGATTTAAACATGAGCACAAGGTCCCTGGCCTGTGGTGCTCCTGGGGCCCCACAGCTTCACACGGGAGCCCAGTGAGCCACCGTCTCCACTCATGTAATTCTCTGACCCAGTCCTCAGAACAAAGATGGGTCTGGAGCCAGACACTAGCTCAGGAGGCCCTGGAACCCGTCCATGCGCCCATGCCTGTCTCTCCCCATCAGTTCTCAGATGCTGGGCACAGACGCACAAAGCGATGCTGCCCATTTTCATGGAAACTGCAGGTACCCACATAAGACCAATGGACAGGTTCCTCCGTGAGTCAGCCCTGCTCCTGCCACGGGGGTAGGGCCAGAAGACATCACAGAACGCACAGCCTCCGCCCTGGCGATGCTGCTCCCTGGCATTGCAGGGACTGGAGAGGGACAGCCACAGGAAGGGTTTGTGTCACGGGCTCCCACATCTCAGTGGGACGACCACAGGAGGTGGCACCAGGGAGGCACCGCACTTCCAGGAGCAAAAAGCCCAGGCGTTTCTCAATGGATGTTGGGGCCTCCGAGGTCCGGAGCGTGTTGGGGAGAGGGGAAGCAGGTGAGGAAACTCCCACAGCTCCGTGTATGGTCACCACACTAGGATTCAGCAGGAAGAGAACCACTTTTCAAACCGGATCCTGGCTTTGGAAGTCAGACCTCTGCACAAATCCTGACTCATTCCCTCTCCTGTAAAATGGGGTCTGGAGAAACTACTTAGTGACTTTGTGCCTGAGTCTCCTCATTCAGAAAGTGGGAATTACATCCCCTGACACGCAGGGTTCTTACTGTGAGAGTTCATTCAATCCTGACTAACCTGAATGTCACCTGTAGCCGCTTGTCAGGTGGTTTGGAGCTGGGAGGCCAGCCCTGCCTTCCTGAGAGGGATAGTCATTCCCAGCTCTGATGCTAAAAATGGGGTCCCTGAGGCACCGTGGATGCCAAGACCCGGGTGGCATGAGAGCCAGATGGGCCCCCTCTGACTCCCCATCTGCTGCTACCAGTTCACGCCCCGGCATCTGTGCCCGGCGCAGCGCTGGGCACTGAGCACAGTGTGGCAACACTCAGCACAGAGAAGCCGGGGCCCTGCACAGATATGTCCAGTGGGGACAGACCGACAACACATATGAGAAATCTATTGCCTGAGAGGGTGACTCACGCAGAGGGAGAGCAGAGCATGTGGAGGGGCTGGGCTGGAGTCAGGGGAGCCCTGCTGAGAAACTGGAGTCTACACAAAGCCCTGAGGGGAGGAAATGCGTGGTACAGATGCCTGGGAAGGGGGCTCCAGGCAGAGGAACCCCAAGTTCATGGCCTGAAGGGAGTGCCTCCCCAGCACAACCCCAGAATGCCAGGGAGCCCTGTGTGGCCAGAGTGGGGCAGGGGCAGAGGGAGAGGCTCTACCTGTCCATCCCTCCTGCTGGGTGGGAGCCCCTTGGAGGCCACAGGGCCACACCGTCTCCTGGCTCTGTGCACACCCACCACAGTTTCCTGTTGTCTCAAGGGGCCACCACAGAACCACCCCTGCCCCTCTGGACTTGCCCAGATGGATGAGTGCTTGGCACCCACAACAGGCAGATAGCAGGACCCGGGTCTAGCAGTGTGGTCACAGAACATCTCTGCCCCTTCTCAACACAGGCCAGGCTCTGTCTCCAACCTATGCACCATCCCTGCAGCCCAGGAGGAGCCCATGCTGGCACCAGCATCCCCACACCCACATTCCTCTTGGCCCAGGCCCCACTGCAGAGCTTGGACTGCTGGACCCTGGATTAGCCACCCAGTCAGAAACGGTCCCTGTGAACTTTATAAAATTCATCAGGGCTGAGGGGAGGAGGAGAAAGGAAAATAGACCAAGCTGCAACATACTCAGCATGAATCACTGGGTCAGCCTGCTCTGCAGCCCCTTCCTCATCGCCGTTTGCTGCCTCTCACCCCAGAATCACATAAAGCCTGGCACAGATTACAGATGCCTTGAACTGCTCGATAGACAACAAGTTGAAATTATGAAATGTTAAGTTTTGTTAACATTTCTCCGAGATATCCTTTCAGTTCCTCTGTACCACTGCAACTACTGACACCAGCTGGTCTGAAGGACTCTATGAGAAGCTGAGTCCCCAGCAGAGAATGCAGTTTCCACCTCCTGATGACTTCATCCTCCTCACCTCGAACAATCAAGCACCCCAGTTTTCGAGTCCCTCACCCTCCTTAACAATCCCAGCCCAGAACTCCCCAGGGAGATGGATTTGAGAGTATCCTCCCATCTCCTCACTTGGAATCCTGCCGCCACTAAACTCTTTCTCTGCTGCAAACCCTGCTGTCTTGGTGCATTGGTTTGTGACTGCACAGAGGGGCTATGACCTGTTGGCCTTGTAACAGTCAGTCCTGAACTTCAGCCCTACCCTGTGTTTGGCCCAAGATCCCTGTGGTGTCCAGCCTCCAAGCTGGTCCCCTGAGATCCCCCTCCTGGTGCTCACCCTTGTGGAGGCCCCTTCCACAATGCACAAGGGCTGGTTGGAGTGACCAGCAGTGACCACATGTCAGTGCTGAACTGAGAGGAGATAATAAGAGACTGTGGCTTCTAAGGCTGGTGCTTGGTCTTTCACTGCTCTCCTCTCTTTCTCTCCTTTCCTTTTCTTTCTCCCAGTCTCTGTCTCTCCTGTGTGTGTGTGTGTGTGTGTGTGTGTGTGTGTCTGTCTGCCTGAATGTCTCTCTCTCATCACTAACTCTGGGGAAACCCAGCTGCCACTTAAGCAGAGGGCCCCGAGCAGCATGTCTTGCAGAGCCCTGAGATAACTGCAGCCCCTGCTAAAAGCCTGACTGCAAACTCCCAAGACAGCCTGGGCCAGAGCCACCCAATCAAGCCTCAGCCAGATTCCTGGCCCTCAGACACTGGGAGATAGTAAGTGTTTGTGGTGTTAAGCGTCTAAGTATTGGGGTTGTATGTTACACAGCAATAGGTAACTAATACAATCCCAAATGCTAGTCACCTGCCTCCCCTAACACACAGGAGACCCTCTGTCTGGACAGCCTCATTGGCCCCATGAATTCCCTTGGCCTGGCCCAGAAAGCTGCCCTCAGGGGCTGGAGAACTGAGACACTTCTGCAGGTCCCTGTGGGCCTGAGCACATCCTTGAGGCTCCAGTTCTCCCTCAAACCCCAGCCCAGGGATCACATGTGCAACCAAAGGCCTTTACTTTTAATTTTAGAAAATTGCAAACTGCAGCTCAATGACCAGCAGGACAGCAGCTTGATATCAGATAATGGAATCTGAGCAGCAGCTGATGTTAATCTGACTGTTCCCGACAGCCTGGGCAGGGCCAGAGAAACAGGCTGCAGGTCCCTGCACCTTTTATCTGCAACACGGGGTCAAGTTTTGTTCTTGTCATTGGGCCATGTCTTCCAGTGTCATCGGCTCAGCACTCCATGGTCAGCACATAATGACATTTGTTTTTCTTGCTAATTGCTCTTGGAGTGGTTTCCATTTCCCCAGCTAGACTGAAATCTTGTGACCCCAGAAAGAGTGTCTTTCTGTGAGTCTCACACAGAAAGGAGTGTACGGTGGGCTGCCTCTCTGTTCTACCCTGTTTTGTGCCTAACCAGCTGTCCACCGGAGCATGATGACCACAGTTAAATAACCTGCCATGTGACAGCAAGTTGCTAGATTCAGCAGCAACCAGTCACTCACCCGTTTCCTGATTATAGATCTCTGGCTAACGACACCACCTTGCGCACTACAAGAATGTGGAGCAGGCTGGGCACGATGGCTCACACCTGTAATCCTAGCACGTTGGGAGGCTGAGGCAGGTGGATCAACTGAGGTCAAGAGTTTGAGACCAGCCTGGCCAACATGGCGAAACCCCGTCTCTACTAAAAATACAAAAACTTAGCCGGGCGTGGTGGCAGGTGCCTGTAATCCCAGCTACTCAGGAGGCCGAGGTGGGAGAATCGCTTGAACCTGGGAGGTGGAGGTTGCAGTGAGCCGAGATAATGCCATTGCACTCTAGCCTGGGCAACAGAGCGAAACTCCATCTCAAAAAAAAAAAAGAAAAAAAAAAAAAAAGAATGTGGAGCAATGACCATAAAGAGTGAAGCTGACACTGAGAAGTGCTGGCAGCCCCCTCCAGGGACCAGGTGCGGCTCATCAGCACCCTCGGGTCTGAGCTTTTGAGCTGAGGCCTTTCCAAGCCTCAAGGGAGCAGATGGTAGAAGAAAAAAAATGTTAAACCCCCAAGCTGGAGGGAAATGGTTTGCCAAGAAAACTCCTTCCAAAATTGTGTCTCCAACACGACCCTGTTGTCTTTGACAGCAGAGACATTTCCGTACAGCTTCCCTCCTATTTAGACACACAGAGATCTCAGGAACAGCTGACGTGAACTCGGCATCGGAAATATAAAATCAGCAGGGACACAAGTGGGTCTGAATCACAGGAAAGTTAGTTTTTTCAAGTGCCAAGGACAATTGAAAGCACCTGCTTTTGAATTTGTCAACTGGTACAAATTGGTTTTTGGCACACACAGAAATGTGACAAATTTCTACAGCTGCAAAAACGACCTCTATGCAGCAGGACGGAGACAGAAGGCGGCTGGCGTCCTCGGGTGGGCTCTGAGCCCTGTTCACCCCTGAGACTCTCCTCCCGGCCCCTCCTCTCAGCCCTGCAGCCGCCTCTGCCCACCGGCATTGCTCTCTGTCCGCCAACTCACCTTTCTTGAACAGTCTTTGGAAAACATTTCTGGGCCGTGGAAGGGGTGCATCTCTTCCCAATTATTCAGGAACCAGCTCTGTGACCCTGGACAGGTCGCAGGAACCTCTTGGGCTTCAGCCAAAGGGAAATGAGATGGTCAGTCAGAGGGTCCCCAAGAGGCCACACCTGTGAAACCCAGACCAGGCGATGTGGCCACAGGGTCCCAAGCAGCGGAAATTCTTAGGTCGGCCTCCGCAGTCCGAGATCTGAGCGCAGCAGAACTGTCACGTGGCCAGCACCCGGGCTTTCCCCCGGAGCTGCTCAGGAATGCAGAGTTCAGGCCTTGTCCCCTGCTGAACTTGAACTGGACCGGCCCGGGGAGGTCACTCCTCAGGCTTCAACCTGTCATCCGAGAGCCGCCAGCAGATGGCAGCAAAGGCCCAGCTCTGGCCAGGTCTGAGGCCTCCGGGCTGGGCTGGGCCCTGGTGCCTGGAGGACGATTTTGCAGGCCCTGGGACTGTGAGTTGCAAAGGCACCCTGAGGAGCCCCGGGAGCTGAAAACACTTCCCGGGCTAACGTGGCGCCGAGAGGGGCTGCGAACCAACTCTTGGCTTCCTCTTTAGAGGAGAGATGGAGCGGGGTCCGGGGGGCTGGGGGGACACTGGACAGGCTTCGAAAGAACCAGTGAGCCAGCCAAGGGCAGCGGGAGCCGCAGAAATCAGCTCGGAGAGAGTCGCGTGCAGGCTGGCGGGGAAGGCAGCTCCGGGGTCAGGCTGGGGTGCGCCGCGAGGGATGGGGGCCCCCCGGGGGGCTGTGCTCCCCGCATTCCCACCACGGCGCAGGGGTCGGGTGCCCTGCTCGTCTCCTCTCCACCCAGGGCCGGGCCTGCCTCTGGAAGCCCCACAGGTTCTCTGGGGCCTTTGGTTCCAGGGGGACCCAGGAGAGCAGCAGCTTTTGTCCGTGGGGGCCACGGTGATCTTCCCAGACACAAAATCAGTGCCTAGGAATTGCGGAGTGACCATCAGCACACGTAGAAAGGGTGGCCTTTGGGACTTTTGTGCAGCTCGCTCAGGTGACAGGAAGTCAGCTCCGAGCCCTGCCCAGCCCCAGCCGCCTCCTCCCAGCAGCTTCCAGGGCTGCAGCTACTGCAAGAAGCCGAAGGGGAACCCGTGCCCGGGGGCCTGGGGACCGGCAAGACGAGGCGGTAAATGGACTTCACGGGCGGCCTCAGGCAAAGCCAGGGAGGATCCGTATCCTTGTCAGCTCCGCAGCCACAACACAGCTCCGCGGGCCAGGGGGCTCAGCAGCGGGCGTCTGCGTTTCCCAGTCCTGGCGGCCACAGCGCGAGATCTAGGTGTGGGCAGGGCTGCTTCTGCCTGGGGCCTCTCTCCTCAGCTTAGCTGCCATCTTCTCCCCGTGCCCTCACCTGACTGTCCCTGCGTGCACGGCTGTGTCCTCCTCTTCTTGTAAGGACACCAGTCCTGCTGGATCAGGGCCCACCCACTTGACTTCATTATACCTTAATGGCCGCCGTAGAGCCCCCAGCTCCGCATAAAGCCACATTCTGAGGTCCTGGGAGTTCAGCCTGCAACTGATGAATCTGGAGGACACAATTCATTCAGCCCACAACCATCACGGAGGCTTTGCTCAGGGCACAGCTAGCAGTGTGAGTCTCCCAGCACCAGCACCACACCGTGGTGGTCGGGGATAACACCCGGGGCTCCAGGCCAGGGAGCCCAGCTGCAGTGCCAGTGCTGGAGAATGCTGGGGAGACACGCAGCCTGGCCCCAGCTTCCCAGGCCTGGCTGGCTGCACTGCCCCCCACCCCCCGGGGCCTGACTTAGCAGGTCTTAGGGGTGTGGGAGAACCTACTTTTAGCCTGCCCCCAGGTACCGTAAGACCAGGAGGAGGATTTGGAAGATCCCACTTTGTGCTAATTTGATCTAATCCTTGCCATAGGCCTATTAGAGGTAAGAAAACAGAGCTACAGAGATTGAAGAAAAATTCTCAAGATCACATTAAAAGTATATTTACCATTCAAACCCAGGGCCACGTGGCTTCAGAGCCCTTGCTCTGAAACCCGTGCCAACATTCCACTTCCAGGCCAGGATGGTGAGCACCCAAGCCCCAGAGAACCCATGGGGGTTCCAGAAGCAGGCCCAGGCCTGGGTGGAGAGGCAGTACCAGGATGACTGACACTGCACAACCTCAGCCCAGGACACCTGCAGCACACCTGACATCCACATGACCTAGCCCAGGACACCCGATGTCCACAACCTAGCCCAGGACACCTGCAGCTCAGCACACCTGACATCCACATGACCTAGCCCAGGACACCTGACACCCACACAACCTCAGCCTAGCACACCTGACACCACATGACCTAGCCCAGGACACCTGCAGCCCAGGACACCGGACACCCACACAACCTCAGCCTAGCACACCTGACACCACATGACCTCAGCCCAGGACACCCACAGCCCAGGACACCGGACACCCACACAACCTCAGCCTAGCACACCTGACACCACATGACCTCAGCCCAGGACACCTGCAGCCCAGGACACCCAACAGTGCCCCACGGCAGAGCAGAGGTGATGCTCAGAGCACTAACAGCTTCGGGATACCAGTCACCCGCTGGGGCTGCCCACGTTGGGCTGGAACGGCCCCCTCCAAGCTCCCCCATGCCAGGTATTTGGCTCCCCTGGTGCCAGATTATGCCGGATTATGAGGTGATATTGGTGGGCGGGGATGCCCAAGAGAGGGGCTCATGAAGCACTACTACAAACTGGTGTGGGAGGATTTCCATATTTCAATATTGTTACCACAAATTAGGGCTCCACAGCGCCGGCTGCTGACTCCCAGCTATTCTTAGATCAAACTTCTAGACTCTTAGTATAATAAAACACAAGTGTCCCCAGAGATCCCCCACAGTGTGTGGCTGGCGTTACAAGTGGATCCCAAGTCTCCTCATCCCCAAAGTGCCATTTGACCAGGGGTGCCCCTCACAGCAGCCTGCAGCTTCCCTTTTCCTCGCCTCCATCCTTAGCCTTCCCAGGCCATCCCTTCCTAACACCAATCCCACAACACTACGTGTTGCTCAGGTCCCCATGTCTTGGCTCAATAGGTGACTCCATAACAAAAGCATTGTGTCTTTAAAGGTGCCGTCATTTCCTGTCTGTGTGTGCCGGCAAAACAGGCTTGGAGGCTGGGATCAGGGCCTGGGAACAGATGGGCCGAGTGGGGGGCAGGCGGGGGCAGGCAGGGGCAGGCGGGGTATGCTCAGCAAGAGCAGGGGACGCTTACGTAAGAGGAAAGCTGTCCTGGGAGCCCCAGGAGGGTCCTGGCTCAGGGCCCTGCATGTCGCCGGCAGAGAGAGATGGCTGGTGGGTGGGAAGTGTCACCTGAGCCCCCTGCTGTGTCCACAGGCCCAAGTAAAAGGAGACCCAGCACTACCTGCCATAACTCACAGTGGCTAAGGGCACGACGTTGGAGCCTGTGCCTGGGGCAGACCGTGATCACGCTACTGAAACCACTGTGCTCTGCCTTCCTCTGCTGTGGAAGGGAGGAGGTGACAGCACCTGTCTCCTGTCAGCATTCTGAGGATAAAGTGGGTGTGTATATGCACAGGACTTAGCTCAGGATCTGGCACAGGGGCAAGCACAGTGCAAGCACCTGTCCTAACTCTGCACTGTTTCCCATCATTACTATTTATTCTTCTTCTTCTCATTCCTGTCCTTGGCTAATGGGGTGTGATGGCTGGAACGGGGACAAGGTGCAGGCATTGGAAGAGAAGCACACTTGCTCTGGCCTCTGTGTGCAATCATGAATTGGTGTTTCTGAGATTCAGCCTCTGGATAGTGCTTCTGTGCACTAACCAGTCTCCACAAGCCTAGTAACCAATCTTCAGATGACTAGTAACCAGTCTCCAGATGGCTAGTAACTGATTGTAACCAATTGCCAGATGGCTAGTAACCAGTCTTCAGATGATCAGTAACCACATGATGACCAGTAGCCAATCTCCAGACGACTACTAACCAGTCTCCAGATGACTAATAACCAGTCTCCAGATGGCTAGTAACCAGTCTCCGAATGACTTGTAACCAGTCTCCAGATGGCTAGTAGCCAGTCTCCAGATGACCATTAACTAGTCTTCAGATGACTAGTAACCAGTCTCCAAATAACTAGTAACCCACTGCCACATGATGAGTAACCCATTGCCAGATGACAAGTAACCAGTCTCCAAATGACTAGTATCCCGGTCTCCAGATGGCTAGTAACCAATTTCCAGATGACTAGTAACCAGTCTCCAGATGACTAATAACCAGTCTCCAGATGGCTAATAACCAGTTCCCCGATGACTAGTAACCAATCTCCAGATGACTAGTAACTAGTCTTCAGATGACTAGTAACTGGTCTCCAGATGGCTCCCCAAGAGACCACACCTTCAGTGTCATGCCTGGGAAGCTCCCCCAACACTGAGCTGCCTGTCCCTGTGTCACCAATAGCACCACGGTGGTGACCCATGTCACTTCAGAGACTCAGTGATCAGAAGCCTTGAAGCATCCACCTGGATGTCTGGGAACGCACAGTCCAGCCCACGCTGATGAGAGAAGTGGGCAGAGCAATGCTGGTCAACTCCCAGCCCTTCCCTTCAGCACAGCCCAGCCGACATGGGGAAGGGCCAGCTCACATCTTCCAGCCTAGGAGACAGGGATGGCCTGGACAGGTCATGGGACCCCGTGGGGTCATCTCAGTCACCTCCAGTCAGGGAAGCTGTGCTCACTGGGGCCAGAGAGTTTTGGCACAGGCTCCGGCAGCCCCTGCTGTGCCCCGTCCACAAGATCCTGAGCATAGCAAAGTGGTTCTTGTTTTAGGGAATTGAGTTCTGGAGTATGTGTTCCCTATTTAGCAATATATATACCAAAAATATCCTGGCGTTCAGGCCACCGTGCCCATGGAAGAGGGCACGCCCTTCATATGTGTATGGCTAGAAAAGGAATCTCATCGATTTCTGCCCCAGCCCTCTGCAGGCCCCACAGGTGGGAACAGGTGACAGCTGTTGTTCTTGAGCCTCTTCCCCACAAGCTTGTCCTCACCAGGCCTGGTCTCCAGGGACAGTGCCCAGCCCGTGGCACAACTGTCTACTTCCTCACGCTGGACTGAGGCTCCTCCCCCAAGTGCCCTGTTTCCCCACCTTGGTCCCTGTAATCATGCCTCGCCATGGCTGTGGGCCCAGGACCCTCTGGTTGCTTTCCACAGTGCTGTGCAGGGAGCAGTGGCGGCACTGAAGAGTGGAGATTGCTGGGGCCCCACCCCGGACCAACAGGGTCCACTTTAGGATGCCCCCCAGGGGACAGACACACATTCAAGTTTGAGCTACATGGCTCTAGAAACTCCCAGAAACTCACTGCAGCTCAGAGTGTGTTCTGGAAGCTTTGCACCTTGACAGCCACTGCCAGCTTCTGGGTACCTTGCTGGCATTTGCTGAAGGAGCGGAGAGCCTCAGAAATCCCCCACAGGGCCTTCTGCTGAGAATGACTGTAGCAATAGCTGACATTTGTGGAGCACCTGTTACAGTCTAGAGTATCGGGATCATTCTACTATCATTATCTCCACTGAGAGGAGGAAACCGAGTCACCAAGAAATTAGCCATGTCATCCAAGGCCACAGACAGGAAGTGGCCATCAGAATTCACACCTGGAACGTCCAATCCTGAGAACAATCACGGTGTGTCTTGTGAAAATAGGTCATTCAAAATCGAAGTTGTTGGAGCTGGAAGCTATTTTTGTACCTTAAAAGAATGTAAATTATAGGGCCTGAGTCTCTGTGACAGGCAGCTATAACCTAGAAAGCTGTAAGCTTTTTTTTTTTTCTTTTTGAGATGGAGTCTGGCTCTGTTGCCCAGTCTGGAGTGCAGTGATGCGATCTCGGCTCACTGCAAGCTCCATCTCCTGGGTTCCCGCCATTCTCCTGCCTCAGCCTCCCAAGTAGCTGGGACTACAGGTGCCCGCCACCACGTCCAGCTAATTTTTTGTATTTTTAGTAGAGACAGGGTTTCACCA
The DNA here is from genome assembly GCF_000951045.1 of Mandrillus leucophaeus. Taxonomy (NCBI): domain Eukaryota; kingdom Metazoa; phylum Chordata; class Mammalia; order Primates; family Cercopithecidae; genus Mandrillus; species Mandrillus leucophaeus. The sequence continues at coordinate 1,750,066 of NW_012101299.1, forward strand.
CGTTAGCCAAGATGGTCTCAATCTCCTGACCTCGTGATCTGCCTGCCTTGGCCTCCCAAAGTGCTGGGATTACAGGCGTGAACCACCGCGCCCGGTCAGAAAGCTATAAGCTTTTGCTTCTCTGATGACAGAGAAGCCTTTTTCCTTCACCTGCATTGTTTTCTAAAATGTTGTCAGTGGCCTAAGGTAGGGGTCCCCAACCCCTGGGCCACAGACCCACACTGGTCATCCCGAAACCATCCCCCACCCCATCCTTGGAAAAATTGTTTTCCACAAAACCCATCACTGCTGCCAAAAAGACTGGGGACCACTGGCCTACGGGCACCAGGTAAGACCTCTTTCGTCTCCACTGTTGACTTTTATTATAGATGAACTTTCCTCTTCCCTTTCTCACACAGACTTCATGCCTATCATGTGCCTTAAGATGGAATGCTAAGTACACTCTTAAATTGGAAAGGAAATGAAAACCAGCTATAAGGAAAAGAAAACAAGCCACACAGAAAAGAAAATGGACAGTACCTCATTCATTTGCTGTAATTTGTAAACCAGCCTTGGGTAGAAATCTTGGGATCCCAAACTCATTAAGCCAAAGGGAAAAGTCATCTGGGAACTGGGTCACGCAAGCCTGCCTCCCCTTTTTGGTTCCTAAATAAGATGGCTACAAGATGAAAAGCTACACACCTTTCTCACATTTTGCCAACAAGGAAATTCCTAGCGAGCTTCAAGATATTTGCGCTAAAGCACATCTGTGAAAATTCACCGTGGCAATGTAAATGGATAGCTTATCTTCGCAGATGCCGTCACCCTTCTGCCCACCTGGCATGAATGTAGAGCTGACTGTTCCCCTGCCCCATTTGCCTGTGTTATCTCATGTAAAAGGGCAGATTTCCTGCTTGATCCGTCCATGTTACGTTCTGTAAAAATGCTGATTCTCTGAGCCAGACAATGGCGTGAATGACTATTTTCTCCCTACCTCCTCTTACGTGAGAATTGTGTGCTTCCCAACGTCCTGCTCTTTCCCATTTAGATTTGGAACCCTCAAAATCATCTTTGGAGAAAGGCATAGACCTGTCTCCCATGCACACGTCCTTAACTTTGGCAAATAAACCTCCTAAAATGATTGAGACTTGTCTCGTCACTTTTCTCAACTGACACCCTCGAGGACTCTAACTGGGGCTGTTAATGGTCAAGCTAGAATAATCAAAAGGCTTGGGATCCAGTTAGAAGAGTTTACTCAGGTGTAAAGCATGAGGGCAGCTGTCCGGGGCATACAGACACAGAAGAATGGGTCACCAGTGCTCCTGGAGCCGAGAAAGGGAAGGATCATGTACGGAGGGAAAACGCAGGTGAATTCCATTTACCATAGAAAGGCTGACACACAGATCTAAGATTTAGTTGGCTGCTATTGCTTACACTCTCCGGGATTGCTTAATATTCCATTGTAAAGAGGTCACAATCACAAGGGTCTCTGGCTCCAACATCATTTAGTCTAGGTGTGAATGAAGAATGAGGAGGGCAGACATCACCTGGTGAGCATCATGCAGGCCCCAGGGACAAAAATTCCTTATCCGAGGAATTTAGAAGTAATTAGACTTCCCCCCTAGTATCTAAAGGCACCTGGTTCCAGGCCTCTTCTCAACTTAAAACGTGTGAGTAACTAGAATTTCCATACATCTCTGGAATGCATGCATGCATGCCAAAACATATTGTGCAACCCTTACTGACACTGAGTCACCAAAATGTCTACGAATGTAATAATTTATCATGCAAATCACCCTTCAGCTCCTGCTTTAAGGTCCATAAATACCCCTAAGGAAAAATTCACCGCAGCATGCTCAGTCCTCTCTAGCTGAGGCACCCACTGCACTCTCCAGCAGCGTTCTTTCTTTCTAACAACTTTCCTTTGGCCGGGTGCAGTGGCTCACGCCTGTGATCCCAACATTTTGGGAGGCCGAGGCGGGTGGATCACGAGGTCAGGAGTTCAAGACCAGCCTGGCCAACGTGGTGAAACCCCGTCTCTACTCAAAGTACAAAAATTAGCCGGGCGTGGTGGCACGTGCCTGTAATCCCAGCTACTCAGGCTGAGGCAGGAGAATCACTTGCACCTGGGAGGCGGAGGTTGCAGTGAGCAGAGATCATGCCGCTACAATCCAGCCTGGGTGACAGAGAAAGACTCCGTCTCAAAAAGAAAAAAAAAATTTTCTTTTTTCAAACCTATACGGTTGTTGGTAAATTCTTACCAACCCCTGAGTCGACCACTTCCCAATGCCAGACATTCTGCCTGGCAAAGAACAGGAGCCTGGCTAATGTGTCACATCTCAACACGCCAAGGTCAGACAGCTACAGTCGTGCCCCAGAGAAGAAACACAGCTGTTACATGACTTGGTTTCCAGGACCTTAACTTTACCCCTTGGCAAAATACATTTAGAAGCTCCTGAAACTTATTTTCTTTTCATATTTCTCCCTTTCCCTGAAAATTGTTCAGAGAAAGCATTTGTCTTAGTCCATTTGTATTACTATAAAGGAATACCTGAGGCTGGGTAATAAAGAGAAGAGGTTCATTTGGCTCACGGTTCTGCAGGCTGTACAGTAAGCATGGTGCCAGTGTCTGCTTCCTGAGAGCCTCAGGAAATTTCTCCTCGTGGCAGACAGGGAAGGGGAGCTGGCACATCATGTGGCAAGATTGCAGGCAAGAGAGGGAGGAGGAGGTGCCAGGCTCTTTTGAAAAACCAGTTCTCTGGGGAACTCTTGTGGGAACCAGTAGAGCAAGAACTCACTCATTACCTAGAGGACACCAAACCCTTCCTGAGGAATCCATCCCCATGACTCAAGCACCTTCCAGTAGGCCCCACCTCCAACACTGGGGATCAAATCTCGACTTGAGATTTGCAAGGGACAAATGTCCAAACCGTATTGGTATTGCAGAGGAATCATGCTCAGGCCCTGTATTTTATCAAATCCCACATTGCTAGGAGGTCTCGTTCCTCTGAAGTCACTTCCCCAGGAAGGGGGACTAGAAGGGACAAGATGAAATTTCAAAGGAACAAAGGGAGAGCAGTCCTGGAGCCTGAGTCAGGCTGCGCAGCTGCCTCTTCAATCACAGCAAGTCTCTGAACAATCATGGTTCTAGTTCTCTCAGCTGCACGTTGACTCAGTTGCAGACAAACACTATAGCGGTGCTGGGACGAAGCCCACCATGATGCCGATAGGACGAAGCCCACCATGATGCCGATAGGATGAAGCCCACCATGATGCCGATAGGACGAAGCCCGCCATGATGCTGATTCCTAGGACGAGCAGCCGCTTTTGCCAGCAAGTTCTCCAAGAGCCAAAACAACTCCTCAGCCAGTCCCAGAGGGAGGGTCTTCGATCTGAAAGTCTGATTATTTGGTTTATGTGAGTCATGCGTTTGTGAGGTTATATGATGCATCTGAGGACAGGCACAACATTCAGTGTTTATGATGGCACATGCTTCTCCTCGGGCCACGCTGAGTGTGTCTCAGGCCACACGGCTCTGTAATATAGCCTTTCTCATGACAGCCACTTCATGATTTAATAACAAAATACCCATGCAGCTGTCACTTAGGGTCTTTTGTGCACAACTGGTTAGGGCCTCTATGTGCCAAAGGACAACCTCAATACCCAGCTGTGGTAGGATGACAGAAGCCAAATGACCACACCAGTGGAACACAGAACACACCCAACAAGATTGTAAATGAGGAGAATGTCCTGGTTTTGACAGCGTATGAGCTACACAGCCTTGTGCCCAAGCATAAGCCAGGCAACATCATCCTCACCGTCCTGGGGGCAACAATGGCCATATGTTAGTGCCACACAGCCGCGATGTTCCATCTGGGGCTATAACCAATAAATACCAGTCCTTGTGTCTAATCGGTGGCAGACCCATCAGTCCTTCGTAAGACAAGGGTGCAGGCATACTGCATTTTTGGTATCTTTCCCATATTTCTAGCGCAGTTGGGCCATTATCTTTGGTGTGATTTTTTTTTTGTTCCCAACACAAAGGGGGATGCTGCCTCAGCTGGTCATAAGAGGAGATGAGCCCAGGTGAGGTGGCTCATGCCTGTAACCCCAGTACTTTGGGAGGCCAAGGTGGGTGGATCATCTGAGGTCAGGAGTTTGAGACCACCATGGTTTGAGGCCAACATGCTGAATCCCCGTCTCTACTAAAAAAAAATACAAAAAATTAGCTGGGCATGGTGGCACGCGCTTATAGTCCCAGCTACTCAGGAGGCTGAGGCAGGAGAATCTCTGGAACCTGGGAGGTGGAGGTTGCAGTGAGCCGAGATCGCACCACTGCACAACCTGGACGACAGAGTAAGGCTCCATCTGAAAAAAAACAAAGGAGGTGAGCTAAGTAAACCCACCCTGAACTTGTATTATACCATCCTGAAATCCTGCTGTCAAGTAGGTATCATTGTTTTCCCTTTCTTTTGGGGTGGGGCCTGAGTAAAAGCCAGTAAACTGGTTTCTTCTACCAAGAAGCTTTTCTCATGTTCCTCATTCTGTAAAGCATCATCAATAGGTCGATGGTGAACCTTATCCTTAGTCAGACTAGTGTGAAGGACATCAAGCTGATTTTGTGTCCCGTCTGATAGTTTTGATAAATTTTTGACATTCTGTCCAGTCTTGCCTTTGGAAGAGAAAAGCCCACCATGGTAGGCCAGACCCACTGGAAAGGGACCACATACCCAGCAAGCATCGTTTTGTAATCTACCAGCATAGTCTGGGACCCACTGCAAAAAGAGATTGACAGTCATGCCATCACGTAAGGACTAAGGATACTAGAAGGAAGTTCAGTGGAAGCTTATAAAAGAAAATCTTTGGCTGGGCGCAGTAGCTCACGCCTGAATCCCAGCACTTTGGGAGGCTGAGGTGGGTGGATCACAAGGTCAGGAGATCAAGACCATCCTGGCTAACACGGTGGAACCCCGTCTCTACTAAAAACACAAAAAATTATCTGAGCATGGTGGTGGGTGCCGGTTGTCCCAGCTGCTCGGGAGGCTGAGGCAGGAGAATGGCGTGAACCCGGGAGGCGGAGGTTGCAGTGAGCCGAGATTGCGCCACTGCACTCCAGCCTGGGCAACGGAGTCAGACTCCGTCTCAAAAAAGAAAAAAAGAAAAAAGAAAATCTTCTCCATGGATTAACAACTTAGTATTAAATGTTTGTCAAGTATTTTGGGTTTCAGCTGTCTATATCAAATGCCATCTTTTTCTCTGCCTGGCGTCAATTATTTTGAGTCAGATGTCGCCTTCTGGGGAAAGAGTCCAACCTAGAGTCTCAGCATTTGATATGGTTTGGATTTGTGTCCCCACCTAAATCTCATGTCCAAGTATAATCCCCAATGTTGGAGGAGGGACTTGGTGGGAGGTGACTGGATCATGGGGCAGAGTTCGTCCTTGCTGTTCTGTGATAGTGAGTGAGTTCTCATAAGATCTGGTTGTTTAAAAGTGTGTAGCACTGACATGCAGGGTGGCTCACACCTATAATCCCACACTTTGGGAGGCCAAGGTGGGCGGATCACCTGAGGTAAGAAGTTCGAGACCAGCCTGACCAACATGGTGAAACTCTGTCCCTACTAAAAATGCAAAAATTAGCTGGGCATGGTGGCACACACCTGTAATCCCAGCGACTTGGGAAGCTGAGGCAGGAGAATCAATTGAACCCAGGAGGAGGCTGTAGTGAGCTGAGATCATGCCACTGCACTCCAGCCTGGGCAACACAGCAAGACTCCATCTCAAAAAAGATGTGTGTAGCACCTCCTCTGTGTTCTCTTCCTCCTGCTGGCCATGTAAGACATGCCTCCTTCCCCTTTGCCTTCCACTGTGATTGAAGTTTCCTGAGGCCTCCCTAGCCATGCTTCCTGTACAGCCTGCAGAACCAAGAGCCAATTAAACCTCTTTTCCTTACAAATTACCCAGTCTCAAGTTGTTCTTCACAGCAATGTAAGAACGAACTAATAGTCTTCTTTAGATGAGAAGTGTGAATCCATGAGTCTATGCCTTCTACTTTAGCAGCACAAAGTTTAGCAAACCGGTACTCAATAAGGTCTATACCATTTTGGTTGAAGAGAGTTATTTAAGAAATATTGTTTCCAGTAGATGAAATCTCATGGGTCAAGCCCATAGTCCTTAAATTTTCTTCTCCCAGGAGCTCACTGTGAAAAGATTCTTCTACCAATTCATAAGTTTTACTTAATTGCTTCATTAAGCCATTGCAATAGCTAAATATGTCTCCTTTACTATTAAAGGCTGTAGATCTGCCTGTTGTAATTTTGGAGATAACTGGTGTTTTCCAAAAGGGATCGACCTCAGACTAAGCAGAAACAGTGGAAGAGCTTATAGCCAAGGAATCTGAAAGACCTCTGTTAATTTTTGCCAGTGGAGCTTTGATTATTCCGTTGGTGTGGTCCACTAATCCAGATGACTGGGGGTGGTCAACACAATGGAAATGCTGGCGAATGGGCCAAATTTAACCTACTGGTTGGATGATTGGTCCAGTGAGCCCAGTGCCTCTGTCATTACAAAGCTGCAGAGGAACTCCCCAGGCTGCAACAATGTTTTCTAAGAGAATTGTACTCACCCTAAGGCCATTGCTCTTCTACACAGAAACACCTGCACCCAAAGAGAAAACATGCAAGTCATTACCAAAACATATTTGTACATTTGTGAGGGTGGCAACTGGATGGAATGAAATTGCCATACTTTGACAGAGGCCTCTCTGGATTATTCTGGGGGCAAATGTAACCACTGTACATCCTGTGCGCTACAGTCAGAAAAGGTTTCCAAAATAGTGTTTCCCTCAAGCAATCACTCTGCCAGGCTCTGGGGAGTTATGTCATGTGCATAGGTTAAAAATGATAACAGGCTGGGAGAGGTGGCTCACGCCTGTAATCCCAGCACTTTGGGAGGCCGAGGCAGGCAGATCACGAGGTCAGGAAATCGAGACCATCTGGCTAACACAGTGAAACCCTGTCTCTACTAAAAATACAAAAAATTAGCCGGGTGCAGTGGCGGGCGCCTGTAGTCCCAGCTACTCAGGAGGCTGAGGCAGGAGAATGGCGTGAACCTGGGAGGCGGAGCTTGCAGTGAGCTGAGATTGTGCCACTGCACTCCAGCCTGGGTGATAGAGCGAGACTCCATCTCAAAAAAAAAAAAAAAAAAAAAAAAAAAGATAACAAAATTCAGCAGGGAGTAGAGGCATGTTGTTTGGTCCACATCATACCTCATCTTTGGGGGAGTATGTTCCCCCCTTTGCTTTCCAACTTTTATGTTCTGGTTTTGGAGCCCAGATTGAGCTAATTTTATACAAATGCAGGTGTTTCTTTTAAAATTACTAAAGATAATTTTTCCTGTTTAGGTACATTTAGAGTAACTCTTTTTATGACCTTATAAGCTAGCTGATTTCCTTGGCTTTCTGGAGTGTTTGATTTGGAATGGCCTGGAATTTTAATTATGGCCAGCGACTTTGGTAATAATATGGCTTCCAACAATTGTGAAATGAGGTGTCCATTTTTTATGGATTGACCAGAAGAGGTGAAAAATCTTCTCTGTTTCCATAGCATTCCAAAATCATGAGCTATTTTGAAAGCCTGTCTATTGAACATTAGGAATGAGTATTATCAACAATTATTCCTTTTGCCGCTTGACAAACGCCGATCAATTGGATTCTGCTTGTTGACCTGAGGCGGCTTCTGGAAGGTAAGCCTTACTATTTCTTCAGTTGAAGATACTATTATTGCATAACCTGCTCGGTAAGTCCCCGATCCTTCCTTTAAATAAGAGCTGCCTGTAACTCAAACAACATCAGCATTAATCAGTGGAGTCTCCTGCAAGTCGGTCCGAGGAGAGAGAAGCCAGTCATGGGGCTATGTGGCCATGCGGTGTTTCATCTGAAAATGAAGGCGGAAGAGTGTCGGGATTTAGGTTACACCTAGAGATGATGATAGGAGAAGCTGAAAGAAGTAAAACTCATGTGAAGCTCATCTACTAATTGAATAATGTCCAGTGTGGTGTGAGTTTGGAAATGAAGGCGGAAGAGTGTTGGGATCTAGGTTACACCTGGAGATGGTGATAGGAGAAGCTGAAAGAAGTAAAACTCATGTGAAGCTCATCTACTAATTGAATAATGTGCAGTGTGGTGTGAGTTTAGTGATGCTTCCACAGAATGAGGGATTAAAATAGTAAGGGGAGGCCGAGTGCGGTGGCTCATGCCTCTAATCACAGTACTTTGGGAGGCCAAGGCGGGCAGATCACGAGATCAGGAGATCGAGACCATCCTGGCTAACATGGTGAAATCCTGTACTTTTAGTAGACTAAAAGTACAAAAAATGTAGCCAGGCGTGGTGGCGGATGCCTGTAGTCCCGGCTACTCGGGAGGCTGAGGCAGGAAAATGGCGTGAACCCGGGAGGCGGAGGTTGCAGTGAGCCACAATAGCTCCACTGTACTCCAGCCTGGGCGACAGAGTGAGACTCCATCTCAAAAAAATAGTAAGGGGAGTTCCCAACACAGTTCCTTGGGTTGCCTTAATGAACAAAGTGGTTGCTGTTATATATCCCGTGCAAAGAGGCGATCCTCTTGCTACGGGGCTAGTCGTCGGCTGTAATGCCCCACAGGTCTATTTTGGCCTTCACGTTTCTGAGTCAGATCATCTAAAGCATTTCCATCATTTTCATGTACAAACAATGAAAACGTGAGGCTGTAATTTACGTGCCCCAAAGAAGAGGCATTGGCAAGGTCATTCTTAATCATTTCTAATGTCAGTTGATTTTCTTTTATCCAGCCTAGAGGGTTAAAAGGTGTCCATTAAGAGGGCATATAAAGACGCCAGGCGCAGTGGCTCATGCCTGTAATCCCAGCACGTTGGGAGGCTGAGATGGGTGGATCACTGAAGGTCAGGAGTTTAAGACCAGCCTGGCCAACATGGTGAAACCCCGTCTCAAGTAAAAATACAAAAATTAGCCGACTGAGACTCTGTCTCAAAAACAACAAAAAAAGAGGGCATATAAGGATTGGGCTTTTAAATAAAAATTTGGAATCCAATTTCCACAATATCCTGCCAGTCCTAAAAACCCACTCAACCGTCTCTTTGTTATTGGTTGTAAAAAGCTGAGATCCTTTCTAGTCTGTCTGAATTAATAAAACATCCTTCCTTGGATATTAGGTGGCCTAAGTATTTCACTTGTTTTTGACAAAGCTGAAGTTTCTCTTTAGAGGCTTTGTTTTCTTAGGGCTGCCTTTTGTAATAAAGGTAGCCCATCATTCACGGAAGCCTGTTTGCTCTCCAAGACGGAAGTCATCTATTTACTGGATTAATGCATGCATTTCCAGGAAATTAACATCCGAGAGGCCTATTTTTAATATTTTTGAAAAGTAAGTCAGGCTTTCAATATATCCTTGGGGGCATGTGTGACCCAGTGTATTGTCTGTCTTCCCAAGTGAAAGCAAAGAGAAATTGGCTATTTTTGTCTACAAGAATGCTAAAGAATGCAATACAAAAGTCTATGGCTATAAGGAATTCCACATTAGATGGAATGGCTGTGAGTCATGTAGGCTTGTGCAGTACAGGGTGCCATGGGATTGCCATGTTGTTTACAAACCTCCATTCTCTACTACTTGGTTTTCTTACCAGGGGGATTGGGGTATTACAATGGCTTGTACAAGGAATGATCAGTCATCTTTCTATATAATCTGACATTATGAGCTTTATCCCTCCTAGAGCTTTAGTTCTCAAGGGGTATTGTCTTATATTTTGAAGATGTTTCCATGGGTATATTTGAATATTTATTGGAGTAGCTGAGATGATAGTTTCTATATCAAGGGAGGACCTTTACCAAATGGATCAGGTACTGTCTTTAGTACATTTTATAATTCTTCATTAAGCAATAATTCATTGTCTTTCATGGCAATATGGATTGCAATTGGATTAGATTTTGAAAAATTTATTAAAATATCTGTTGTGTCTCGTAGTTGAGTTTTATAGTCTAATTTCAAATATATTTCCTTCCTTTGGGAGAAAGAAATGTGGGTATCATATAATCCTAAGGAGTTTCTTCCTATTGAATGGATGGGGTCTGATGGAACAAAGAGGAGGGCATGAATTCCTTGTAAGGAATGCGGTTGAAAGGTTACAGGCTGAGGTCTGTATGCCAATAGAGGAGTCTTGTGATGCCCACCATTTGAACTGTTTGTTTACTGCAAGGAATGGGACCTTGTAACAAGACGGGATTAATTCCAGATAATGTGGTTCCAGTGTCAATAAGTGCTTGTGTTAGTTCTCCATTTATAATAATTTTTATTTCTCCCAGTGTTAGTAAGGAGGAAATGAGAGGCCCCTTGAAGTTTCTTGGAGCACCCCTGTTTTCTTTTCTGCCTCCACTGGTTGACATTCTTTCCTTTTTCATTTTTGGCCATTCTTTTTAAAGTAATCAGGTTTTTGCAATAATTGCAAAGTGGAAGGTTAGGTCCTTTAGGGAGTTTCTAGGGATATTGTGAAGGCCAAAATTGTGTGAAGAGTTGTTTTAGTTGTAAATTCATAATTGTATTAGCCTCGCCCTTTTGTGTGGCTTCCCTCTCTCTTTCTTCTTCAGTTTAAGTATCAGAGAGCAGGTCAATGAGACTGACCAAATCGTGAGTATCGGAAGTGGCCCTGCTCGGGCTTTGTCTTTTCACTGTTAGTGCTAATTCATCTGACCCATTTATAAAACCGGAGTTGCGTATCATTTCGATGATTAGTACAACTTTCTTCAGATAAAACTAAATATTCTTTAAAACATTTTTCACAGCCCTCAAAGTATATTACCGACTCATCTGAATTTTGTTGATACTGTATTTTGTTCCAGTTGACTACTCTGAAAAACTGAGGGGATGGCCCGATGCAAAGCCTTTGCTGTTCTGCAGGCCTGTCTACGGTCCTCTTCTGAACATTTGTGAAGATGCCTAAGAGATTTCTCCAATGAGCTTTGTCTAGCCAGCCTTTAGCTTTAATTTTTGCTATTAACGTGTGAATTTGTTGCTAGAAGTCAGAACAGCTAGGGTCATAAGCTTGGATATTTAATTCAAATTTCCTAGCAAAAGCAGTAGGAACCTGTGAAGATCAAGGAATTCTTTTAATTATGCCTGTAAGTTTGTCCATGATTGATAAATAAAGCAGGTTCCCCTCTACCAGATGCTGGATGAAATGGAGCCAAACCAGTGGGAGCAGGACAAGGGGCGGGAGGAGGAGGAGAAGGCCAATCTGGGCTGGGTAGTTCTGATGAGGAGGCTTAGAGAGACAGGGCAGCAGGGAGAGAAGACGCCATGTCAGTGTTTTTTAAAATTCAGTAATGACTTTAGAGCGCTTTTTATTTTCTTCCTGTAAGGGAAGAATTCTGTCAAAACCTCTTTTGGATGCTTCTGGGTGCCATTGGAAGTAACTCTCTTAATTATTTTATTTGATTCTATGGCTGGCTTTTTAAAATTGTGCACATGAATAAACTAATCTAGGCATTTCAAAGATAAAACTTTGATCACCGTAATTTAGGATCTCCTTAGGTCAAATAAGACCATTTCTCCAACTATTGACAGGAGGTGGCGCCGTAAGTCTTGTACATAAATCCCGCTGGAGTTTCCAAAGGTGCATCCTTGCTTAATGAGGACTTGGTTATAGATGGATAATTGCTCATAATTTGGATTCTCTTTTAAAATGCCCAAAGGCTCAAAGGGAAAAGTGTTTGGGGTCCAGTGTGCTGCTTAGTAGGGATTATTCCTGGAGGTGTCACCTCTAAGTAGCTTCTTCCCTGTACCTACCTCAGAGAAACCCAGACATTTCTGGGGCTTCAAGGCACTGGGTGACCAGCCCCTTGCGAGTTGTGTGCCCTGGGGGTTAAGCAGCTGTCCCTGTGAGTTCTCTCTGGGGTTTGTTGTGAGCTTCCACACCCTTGTGTGACCTCTGCTGCCTAAGGTGCCTTTCAGCTGGGAGGAAGAGTGCGTTTTGTCTTCAGCTTATCACTTCCTCATTCCAAGCCTTTTACAAATTTTTGGTCACTCAAGAAGAAGCTTTAAATCTCAATGTTAACCAAGATCCAAAGCCTGGCTGGTTTAAAGCCACAAATTTAGCTTAAGCCGCAAACATTCACTTTCTCCTTTTAAAAAGAAAACTGCTTTCTCTTTAACCAAATGTCAAATGAGAGAAAAGGTTACAAACTTAGGCAAGTAAGGTAAATGAAAACCTAATAGAAAAGTGAAACCACAAACCTGCCAATCGCAGAATCTTTAGCGAAATAACACACGAAACTCCTCCCTTAAAGCCCTAAATGATAGCTTCAATATCACCCCCATTGAGCATGAAATTCGTTTACTTAAATAAAATCTGAATCTCAGCCCAAACCTGGGCGATTCGAAACCTGAGAGCAGTCTTACCAAAGACGCCCATACATCTGGTGAAGTCAGCTGGATGCAAGCAGTTTGTGCTGGTACCAGGGCCCCAGCTACCGATGAAGTGGCAGGAGTCCGTGGAAGGCTACATCAAAGTTCCTGGGGCTTCCAGGCGAGCTGAGAACACAAGTGATGGGAGAGCCTGAGGAGGGAATGTCTGGTGAGTAAACGTTGTGCTGTTCCGTGGATGAAGTGTCTCTGAGGTCGTAAACATCTCAGAGCCGCCCGCCGGAACAGGTGATAGTCATCTGGGCTGATGTCACCTCCAGTGTCCTCTCCTGTGATCTGTGTTAATCTTCCCAGATTGATGAGATTCCTGGGGAGAGGATTCATGACACCTGAGTTCCTTTTGGAGAGTCCGTCTTCAGGCAGGTAAGGGGAGCTCAGAGGAAACCTCTGCCTGCACCCGCTGATCCCCAAGTGCCCTCAGCTCACAGGGATCAGCACTCCCAGGTGCCATGGGGGTGGCGTCTCCCGAACTCCTTCAAAGCAATAACAACAGGCTGGGCGTGTGGCTCATGCCTGTAATCCCAGCACTTTAGGAGGCTGAAGTGTGAGGATTGCTTGAGCCCAGGAGTTCAAGACCAACCTAGGTAACATAGGGAAACCCTGTCTCTACAAAAAATTAAAAGAAAACTTAGCCAGGCATGGCAGTGCACACCTGTGGCCCCGCCTACTCGGGAGGCTGAAGTGGGAGCAGTGCTCGAGCCAGGGTGGCTGAGGCTGCGGGGATCTGTGATTGCGCCACTGCACTCCAGCCTGGGCAAGAGAGCGAGACTGTCTCAAAACACACAAACAACAACAACAACAAAGTGAAACAATAACAACAACTAACTTTTACAAAATGGACATTTGGGATCTACAGGCTACACACCTAAACGTGTCTCTTTAAGCAACAGGTGTCACAGTCTTAAACCTTGTTGTCCTTACCCTCTTCATTCTAGGCGCCTGTTTCATTCCAGACAGGGCTTCCTCCTGGTTTCCTAACATGGCAGGTTGAGACAGACAGCAGAGAAAGACGCTGCACACCTCTACAGGGTCTCCCCTCCGGCCCACCAGCCCTCCCCTCTCCAGTGGTGAAGACCTCAGTATGTCATCCAGGCAGGAATAATATAGACAGAAACCCCAGAAGCCCCAAAGCTCTGAAGCCTAAACCACAAGCCCCACGAAGTCCCACAGGGCCCACTGGGCAGAATGGCCTGAACCTTCAGGGTTTCTTTGGTTTTATGAACCATTTACTCATTCTTTCTCCTTCCTCCCATGGTAGCACTAAAATACATTCTCAGGCTCCCACGTATATACAGGGGAGAGGGAGAGGGGAAGATATTCCTGATTGGAAAACAAAACAAAACCTACCTTTACTACTCTCAATATACAGATTAGGCTAATCCGATTAAATAATTCTGAAATTATTCAAAATTTTATTGTTAGATTTTTCATTATTTTAGAAAAGGGGTCTTACTCTGTTGCCCAGGCTGGACTCAAACTCCTGGGTTCAAGCGAACCTCCTGCCTCAGCCTCCTGAGTAGCTGGACTACAGGTGCACACCACCATGCCTGGCTGAAATTGGTTTTTATTGAAGGTCTTGATATGAAAAAAAAATTTGAATCTTAATGTGAATTTTTCATTTCTTCTTGACAACCAAAGCATCCGTATTTTGATTTTTGTTCATTTACTGTTGGTTAGAGAGCACTGCCTTCCTCACATACTGTGGCATCAAGCCCTCTCCCTGGCCCGAAGAACACCATGTTCCTCTTAGCGATCATCAGTAACAAGGCGTGCCACTCAAAGAATTACAAAGATAAGGGTTTGGGGTTTATGCTGGGGAAAGTTCATGACCCTAGCTGCAGGAATAGAGGACTGAGCCTCCCAGGTCCTGGAAAGCAGAGGGAGGATGCCCTGCTCCGATTTTCCAGCATTTTTGCAGAGCTCTTGGTGTCCTGCCTGTGCCCTGCAGGCTTGACTCACCCTCGTTTCTGTACATGAGACGTTCTGCACTCTGCACACATCCTATCGTGTTTATTGATGCTTAGCAGCCTCAGCCCTCCATTCTATGTGACCTCCCAGCTTTGCTCTCTACAACATCTACCCCAGTCAGTTTCCATGTCCTACTTCAAAATTGCTGGGAGGAAAAAAAAAAAAAGTCAGATTGGCATTTGAGTTTGAGAACGAAGGCTTGAAAGAGCCAATTTGAAGAATGGGAACAAGGCCTGGCTAGAGCACTGGTCGACAAACTTTTCCTGTAAAGGGCTGGGTAGTAGATATTGTAGACTTTGCAGGCCATGAAATCCACTCTGCATTGTAGTGGTGTGCAAGCTGCCATAGTCAATATGTAAATGAATGACTGGCTGGGTCGCATTAGCATTTTATTTCCAAAAATAGCAGGTGACCAGATTTGGCCCATGGACTGTAATTTTCCAATTCCTGAGATACTAGGAACAGAAGGGTTTTGTTGTTGTCCTGACTAACTCTTTACTGAAGTACAGCAAGCAGAAAAGTATATACATTACAGCATTTTATGAACTATCACAGAGTGATTACACCCATGTAACCACCAACCAAGTGAAGAAAACACTGCCAGCGTCCCAGAAACTATGTTTGCGCCCTTACTAGTCACTAATCTCACACTCCGCCCCAAAAGTCACTAAAACTCTGATTTTTAATGTCACTGGTTTCTCCTGTTTTGGACTTTCTATAAATGAAGTCACATTGTATGTCTTTGGATGAATATGTGTACACATTGTTGTTGGAAGTAGAATTGCTGGTCCAACATAGATAGATAGATAGATAGATAGATAGATAGATAGATAGATAGATAGATAGATAGATAGACAGATTTATTATTGAATATATATAACAAAATTTTCTATATTGTTCATTGTAATTTCCAAATGACATTTTTTGTCTGTTTGGTGTGGAATCACTTTCATACCTTCCATTAATTTTTTAGGTGTAGTGCTTTTATTTCTTTGAACATATTTTTGATACCTGTTTTAATGTCTTTGTCTAATAAGT
>NW_012101299.1:1769968-1771633 GCF_000951045.1 Mandrillus leucophaeus
TAAATTACCTTGGGCAGTATGGCCATTTTCATGATATTGATTCTTCCTATCCATGAGCATGGAATGTTCTTCCATTTGTTTGTGTCCTCTTTTATTTCATTGAGCAGTGGTTTGTAGTTCTCTTTGAAGAGGTCCTTCACGTCCCTTGTAAGTTGGATTCCTAGGTATTTTATTCTCTTTGAAGTAATTGTGAATGGGAGTTCACTCATGATTTGGCTCTCTGTGTGTCTGTTATTGGTGTATAGGAATGCTTGTGATTTTTGCACATTGATTTTATATCCTGAGACTTTGCTGAAGTTGCTTATCAGCTTAAGGATATTTGGGGCTGAGACGATGGGGTTTTCTAAATATACAATCATGTCGTCTGCAAACAGGGACAATTTGGCTTCCTCTTTTCCTAATTGAATACGCTTTATTTATTTCTCCTGCCTGATTGCACTGGCCAGAACTTCCAACACTATGTTGAATAGGAGTGGTGAGAGAGGGCATCCTTGTCTCGTGCCAGTTTTCAAAGAGGATGCTTCTAGTTTTTGCCCATTCAGTATGATATTGGCTGTGGGTTTGTCATAAATAGCTCTTATTATTTTGAGATACATCCCATCAATACCTAATTTATTGACAGTTTTTAACATAAAGGGCTGTTGAATTTTGTCAAAGGCCTTTTCTGCATCTATTGAGATAATCTTGTGGTTTTTTGTCTTTGGTTCTGTTTATATGCTGGATTACATTTATCGATATGCATATGTTCAACCAGTCTTGCATCCCAGGGATGAAGCCAACTTGATCGTGGTGGATAAGCTTTTTGATGTGCTGCTGGATCTGGTTTGCCAGTTTTTTATTGAATATTTTTGCATCGATGTTCATCAGGGATATTGGTCTAAAATTCTCTTTTTTTGTGTGTCTCTGCCAGGCTTTGGTATCAGGATGATGCTGGCCTCATAAAATGAGTTAGGGAGAATTCCTTCTTTTTCTATTGATTGGAATAGTTTCAGAAGAAATGGTACCAGCTCCTCTTTGTACCTCTGGTAGAATTCGGCTGTGAATCCATCTGGTCCCTGGACTTTTTTTGGTTGGTAGGCTATTAATTATTGCCTCAATTTCAGAGCCTGTTATTGGTCTATTCAGGGATTCAATTTCTTCCTGGTTTAGTCTTGGGAGGGTGTATA
This sequence comes from Mandrillus leucophaeus, assembly GCF_000951045.1. Taxonomy (NCBI): domain Eukaryota; kingdom Metazoa; phylum Chordata; class Mammalia; order Primates; family Cercopithecidae; genus Mandrillus; species Mandrillus leucophaeus. The sequence goes on from NW_012101299.1 coordinate 1,771,135, forward strand.
TGTCCAGGAATTTATCCATTTCTTCTATATTTTCTAGTTTATTTGCATAGAGGTGCTTACAGTATTCTCTGATGGTAGTTTGTATCTCTGTGGGATTGGTAGTGATATCCCCTTTGTCATTTTTTATTGTGTCATTTGATTTTTCTCTCTTTTCTTCTTTATTAGTCTTGCTAGTGGTCTGTCAATTTTGTTGATCTTTTCTAAAAACCAGCTGCTGGATTCATTGATTTTTTTTAAGGGTTTTTTGTCTCTATCTCCTTCAGTTCTGCTCTGATCTTAGTTAGTTCTTGCCTTCTGCTAACTTTTGAATGTGTTTGCTCTTGCTTCTCTAGTTCTTTTAATTGTGATGTTAGGGAGTCAATTTTAGATCTTTCCTGCTTTCTTTTGTGGGCATTTACTGCATAAATTTCCCTCTACACACTGCTTTAAATGTGTCCCAGAGATTCTGGTATATTGTGTCTTTGTTCTCCTTGGTTTCAAAGAACATCTTTATTTCTGC
>NW_012101299.1:1772933-1804624 GCF_000951045.1 Mandrillus leucophaeus
ACTCTTTTTTCTCTAAACTTCTCTTCTCGCTTCATTTCATTCCTTTGATCTTCAATCACTGATACCCTTTTTTCCAGCTGATCAAATCGGCTACTGAAGTTTGTGCATGCGTCATATAGTTCTCATGCCATGGTTTTCAGCTCCATCAGGTCATTTAAGGTCTTCTCTATGCTGTTTATTCAGTTAGCCATTCATCCAATCTTTTTTCAAGGTTTTTTAGCTTCTTTTTGGTGGGACCGAACATCCTCCTTTAGCTCAGAGAAGTTTGATATTACTGATCTTCTGAAGCCTTCTTCTTTCAACTTGTCAAAGTTATTCTTCATCCAGCTTTGTTCTGTTGCTGGCAAGGAGTTGCGTTCCTTTGGAGGAGAAGAGGAGCTCTGATTTTTACAATTTTCAGCTTTTCTGCTCTGGCTTCTCCCCATCTTTGTGGTTTTATCTACCTTTGGTCTTTGACGATGGTGATGTACAGATTGGTTTTTGGCATGGATGTCCTTTCTGTTTGTTAGTTTTCCTTCTAACAGTCAGGACCCTCAGCTGCAGTTCTTTTGGAGTTTGCTGGAGGTCCACTCCAGACCCTGTTTGCCTGGGTATCCCCAGCAGAGGCTGCAGAACCACAAATATTGCAGAGGCAAATGTTGCTGCCTGATCGTTCCTCTGGAAGCTTCGTCTCAGAGGGGCACCCAGCCGTATGAGGTGTCAGTCAGCCCCTACTGGGAGGTGCCTCCCATTTAGGCTACTCGGGGGTCAGGGACCCACTTGAGGAGGCAGTCTGTTCATTCTCAGATCTCAAACTAGAACCACTACTCTCTTCAAAGCTGTCAGACAGGGATGTTTAAGTCTGCAGAAGTTTCTGCTGCCTTTTGTTCAGCTATGCCCTGCCCCCAGAGGTGGAGTCTACAGAGGCAGACAGGCCTCCTTGAGCTGCGGTGGGGTCCACCCAGTTCGAGCTTCCCGGCCACTAAAGCCTCGGCAATGGTGGGCGCCTCCCCCAGCCTCGCTGCCACCTTGCAGTTCGATCTCAGACTGTTGTGCTAGCAGTGAGCAAGGCTTTGAGCCAGGCACAGGATATTATCTCCTGGTGTGCTGTTTGCTAAGACTGTTGGAAAAGTGCAGTGTTAGGGTGGGAGTGACCCCATTTTCCAAGTGCCATCTGTCACGGCTTCCCTTGGAAGCCTAGGAAAGGGAATTCCCTGACCCCTTGTGCTTCCTGGGTGAGGCGATGCCTTGCCCTGCTTTGGCTCACAGTCCATGAGCTACACCCACTGTCCTGCACCCACTGTCCAACAAGCCTCAGTGAGATGAACCTGGTACCCCAGGTGGAAATGCAGAAATCACCTGTCTTCTGCTTCACTCATGCTAGGAGCTGTAGACTGGAGCTTTTGCTATTCGGCCATCTTGGAATCTCCCCCTGACAATTTCTTTTGACTACTTTTTTTATGTTTATAGGCCATACTTGCCTGTTCTTTTGTGTGTCTCCTATTTGGTTGAAAACTAGACACTTTAAATAATATATCAACCCTGGAAATTAGAGTTGTTGCTGTTTTTGTGATTGCTGTTGTGGTGGTGGTTTCTTTGTTTAGTGATATTTCTGGATTGGTTTTGTAAAGTCTGTGTTCTTTTTGGTGTGCAGCCACTAAAGTATTTACTTGGTTAGCTTAGTGGTCAGCCAATGATTGGACAGAGAATTCCCTAAATGCCTTCAACCAGTAAGCCTCCCCTTGCTCATGGGCTGTTTGTTAGAGTAAGTCTTCAATGTCCCTGCAATTCACAACTCCACCTTAGCCTTCCCTCCTGCTTGAGCAGATCCTCAAGAGCCACTGAAGTAAGTACTTAGGGCCTTCCTGGTCTCTCTTGGGCCTGCATGCAGCCATGCACACAGGAGGCCTTCTAATCCCCCAAGAATAAGTTGGAGGTTTTCAAAGCCCCTAAGAACATTTCTTTCCTGAGACTTTCCTTGTAAGTTTTATGTCCAATTTCTTATCTGCCCTAAGTGGCACCACCACTTTTGACAGCTGGGATGTTGAATAGTTAGTGCTGATTGATTTTCACAAACACTCTGGGGATGGGGCTTTCCTCACTGGGAGATCTGAATCAGGTCAAATAAAGGTGAGCCCTGTGAATGGGACTTGAATAGGAGCTGCCAGCCCAGGGCAAAGAGTGATGATTCTCTGGGAATGAGGTTTTTGGGGCTCCAAAGCTGTCCTGCTCCTGTAGTCCAGTCCATTAGGCTGTTGGTTTTCAACACTACCATGGTTCCAAGGCTGCTTTTTTTCAAGGCTGCTGCAGAGGTGATGGTGGTTGAGGGGTTGGGAGTGGGGAAGAGGCAAAGTTAAAATTCCATAAAGCCTGCTGTTTGTGGAGTTTCAGCCATTTTCTTGAACAAACACTCTGAATTGTTCCAATCCTGTTGTTAATTTCCAGAGTTCTGAAAAAGTGGATTTTGACAGCTTATGCTGTGTCCCTTCTCTTATGGAGGCACAGATTCTTGGAGGGCCCTCCTCCATTACTTCACATATCCTTCTCCAGGCATTATGGGTGGTGGTTTTTATTTTTTACCATGGTAAATTTTAAATCTTTTCTAGGCCAAAATTGTTTTCATAAAAAGACACAGAAAAAAAGCATACACACACACACACACACACACACACAGACACAGAGAGAGAGAGAGAGAGAGAGAGAGAGAGAGAGAAACACACATACACAGAGGTACATTGGCTTATTATTTAATTCTGTATGTGGATGTTGGGTTTTGTGTTAGTCTGTTCTCATGCTGTTGTAAAGAACTGCCAGAGACTGGGTAATTTATAAAGGAAAGAGGTTTAATTGACTGACAGTTCAACAGTCAATTGATGGGGAAGCCTCAGGAAACTTACAATCATGGTGGAAGGTGAAGCACATACATCCTTCTTCACACGGCAGTAGGAAGGAGAAGCACCAAGCAGAGGGAAAAGCCCCTTATAAAACCATCAGGTCTCATGATAACTCACTCAATATCATGAGAACAACATGGAGGTAACTGCTCCGACGATTCAATTACTTCCAACTGGGTCCCTCCCCCAACATATGGAGATTACAATTCAAGATGAGATTTGGGTGGGGACATAGACCCAAACCATATTATACACCCTAGCCCCTCTGAAATCTTGTCTTTCTCACATTTCAAAACACATTTATGTCTTCCCAATGGTTTCCCAAACTCTTCACTCATTTCAGCATTAACCCAAAAGCCCATGTCCATAGTCTTTTCTGAGACAAGGCAAGACCCTTCCACCTATGAGCCTGTAAAATCAAAAGCAAGTTAGTTACCTCCTAGATACAATGGGGGTACAAGCATTAGGTAAATACTCCTGTTCCAAATGGGAGAACTTGGCCAGAATGAAGGGACTACAGGCCCCATGCAACTCTGAAATCAAATAGGGCAGTCATTAAAACTTAATGCACCAAAATGATCTCTTTTGACTCCAGGTCTTACATACAGGTCACACTGATGCAAGAGATAGGCTCCCACAGCCTTGGGCAGCTCTGCCTCTATGGTTTTGCGGGGTAGAGCCCCCCTCCCAGTTGCTTTCATGGCAGGTATTGAGTGTCTTTGGCTTTTCCAGGTGCATGGTACAAGCTGCCAGTGGATCTACCACTCTGGGGTCTAGAGGATGGTGACTCTCTTCTCACAGCTCCACTAGGCAGTGCCCCAGTGGGGACTCAATGTAGGGGCTCTGATCCCACATTTCCTTTCAGCACTGCCCTAGCAGAGGCTCTCCATAAGGGCTCCACCCCTGCAGCAGACTTCTGCGTGGACATCCAGGTGTTTCCACACATCCTCTGAAATCTAGGTGGAGGTCCCCAAACCTCAATTCTTGTCTAATGCACATCTAAGGGACTATCACCATGTGGAAGCTGCCAAGGCTTGGGGCTTGCACCCTCTGAAGCAATTGCCTGAGCATGTATCTTGGCCACTTTTAGCCACAGCTGGAGCTGAAGCAGCTGGGATGCATTGCAACTAGTCCTCAGGATGCACACAGCAGAGGGGCCCCGGGCCTGGCCCATGAAACCATTTTTCCCTCTTAGGCCTCGAGACCTGTGATAGGAGGGGCTGCTGCAAAGGTCTCTGACATCCCCTAGAAACAGTTTCCCCCACCGTCTTGGCTATTAACATTTGGCTCCTCATTACTTACGCAAATTTCTGCAACTGGCATAAAATTCTCCCCAGAAAATGAGTTTTTCTTTTCTAGAGCATTGTCAAGCTGCAAATTTTCCAAACTTTATTCTCTGTCACCTCTTGAATGCTATGCTTTAGAAGGCAAAATTCTAAAGCAGAATTCTAAAGAAATTCCTAAAGTTCAGAAATTTCTTCCACCAGATACCCTAAATCATCCCTCTCAAGTTCAAAGTGCCACAGATCTCTAGGGCAGGGGCAAAATGCCACCAACCTCTTTGGTAAACTATAGCAAGAGTCAACTACATTCTAGTTCCCAAGAAGCCTTCACCTCCATCTGACACCACCTCAGCCTGGACTTCATTGTCCACATCACTATCAGCATTTTGGTCAAAACCATTCAATAAGTCTCTAGGAAGTTTCAAACTTTCCCATATCTCCTTGTCTTCTGAACCCTCCAAGCATCTAGGAAGTTTCAAACTTTTCCACATTTTCCTGTCTTCTTCTGAGCCCTCCAAACTGTTTCAACCTCTGCCTGTTACCAGTTCCAAAGTTGTTTCCACATTTTTTGGGTATCCTTATAGCAGCACCTTACTCTCTGTGGTACCAATTTATTGTGTTAGCCTGTTCTCACACTGCTATAATGAACTGCTGGAGACTGGGTAATTTATAAAGGAAAAGGTTTAATTGGCTCACACTTCCACAGGACTGGGGAGGCCTCAAGAAACTTTCAATCATGGTGGAAGGTGAAACGAACATGTCCATCTTCACATAGTGCCCAAAAGGAGAAGTGCTGAGCAAAAGGGGAAAAGCCCCTTATAAAATCATAAGATCTCATGAGAACACACTCACTATCATGAGAACAGCATGGGGGTAACTGCCCCCATGATTTAATTACCTCCCACCAAGTCTCTGCCCCAACACGTGGGGATTACTATTCAGACTACAATTCAAGATAAGTTTTGGGTGGGGACACAAAGACAGACCATATCAGGTTTTGAACACAAGAGAAGTACAAAGAAAGTCCTGTGGAAGAGCAAAATATGAATTCACAACAGAATCTCCCCTTGGCCAACCTCCTTGTCACCAGTTCACTGGCTAAACTAGGGCTCTGCATTTCCTTGTTTTTAAATTGTGATGAAATATACACAATACAGAAGTTAACATCTTAAATATTTTTAAATGTACAGGTTTGTTATTTTTAAGTACATTCACATTGTTGTGCAGTCATCACCACCCCATCTCCATTACTCTTTTCATCTTAAAACTGAAACTCTATGCCCATTAAATAACTCTCCATGCTTCTCCCAGTCCCTGGAAACCACCATTCTTCTTTCTGTGTCTATACATTTGACCACTCTAGGAACCTCATGCAAGTGGAATCATATATTATCTGTCTTTTGTGACTGATTTCTTTCACTTAGCATTATATTTTGAAGGTTCATCCATGCTGTAGTGTGTGTTAGAATTTTCTTCCTTTTTAAGGCTGAATGATATTTTTAAGGCTGAATGATATTCCCTTGTGTGAACGGAACACATTTGTTTATTCATTCATCTAATGATGAACACTTGATTTGCTTCCACCTTTTGTCTATTGTGAATGCTGCTACTATAAACATGGGCTTACAAATATCTTAAGGAGCCCCTGCTTTCAATTCTTTTGGGTATATACTCAGAAGTGGAATTGCTAAATCATATGTTAATACTATTTTTAATTTTTTGAGAGCATGCCATACTGTTTTCCATTTTACATTCCCAACAACAGTGCACAAATGTCTAATTTCTCCAAATCCTCACCTACATGTGTCATTTCCTGCTTTTTTCTGACAGTAGTTATTTTAATGAGTGTGGAGTTGTTGGGGTCCAGTCTCAACACCACTGTGGGTACCCAAAGTTTGGTGGCAACAAAGGAATGAGAAGAGACAAGTTAAGAGTGAAAGGTGGGGAGCCAGGGGGCCAGTGCAAAATGTGCAGGCTGCAAAGGCTCAGAGCTCTGGTCTCCACCCTATTTACTGAGTACAATCACTTAGAGCTGAGAAGCAGATGTTCAGGAGTGAAACGGGGGGAAGGCAGACAGTGTATCATACACGTAATCTATAGCAGTGGAGGTTTAAGTAAATCTCCTTTGTGCTCAAATAGTTTATCTTTAGTTAGCGGTGGGACTGGGCTTAACTAGGAGCCTGCATATCTAACCACATTCTAATGCTTCAAAGGAGTGTCTTTCTCCTTGAACACAGTGTTTATGGATAAGACAGCAAGTCTTGCTCAGAGCATGGGAACATAATGGCGATAAGAAGGCTTTCTTGTTCAGAGGCCTCTTGTGGTTTTCAGCAACTTACTGTCTCATATTTTTATGGCCAGTTTATGCAGGCATCCCATAAACGTTTCTCCCAACATGGAGTGGTATTTTATTGTGACTTTAATTCACATTTCTCTAATGATTGGTGACACCGAGCTTTTTTTTCCATGTGCTAATTGTCCATTTATATGTCTTCTTTGCAGAAATGTCTATTTCACATCAATTACCCATTTTTTAATCAAGTTAATTCTTAGTTGTTGAGTCATAGGAGTTCCTTATATATTCCAGATATTAATCCTTTATCAGATATATGATTTGCAAACATTATTTCCCATATGATGGGTTGCCTTTTCACTCTGTTGTCTTTTAATATATAAACATTTTATATTTTTGTGTAGCCCAATTTATATTTTCCTTCATTGTCTATGCATTTGGTGTTGTATCCAAGAAGTCATTGCCAAATCCAATGTCATAAAGCTTTTCTATGTTGTCTTCTGAGAGTTTTATAGTTTTAGTTCCTAGCTCTGGGAATTTGATTCATTTTGAGTTCATTGGCACATGGTGAAAGGTAACATTCCAGCAACATCCTTTTGCATGTGGGTTTCCAGTTTTTCCAGTAGCATTTGATAGAATGACTGTCCTTTCTCCCACTGAAAATCTTAGCACCCTTGCCAAAAATCATTTGGCCATATGTGCAAAGGTTTATTTCTAGACTCTCTATTTTATTTCAGTGGTCAATAAGTCTCTATGCCAACATCATACTGTCTTGATTGCTGTTGCTTTATAATATTTTGAAGTCAGGAAGTAGGACTTCCAACTTCATTCTCCTTTTTCAAGATCACTTTTGCTGTTCACTCTTGAGATTGCATGTGAATTTTACGGTCAAGTTTTCTATTTCTGGAAAAAATGTCATTGAGATTGGGATTGCATTGAAACCAGAGATTGCTTTGGTTGGTATTGACATCTTAACAATATCAAGTCTTACAGTCCATGAACATGGGATGTCTTTCCGTTTATTGTTATCTTCTTTAATTTTTTTCATCAATATTTTGTAGTTTTCAGCACATGTATCTTTCACCTGCTTGGTTAAGTTTATTGCCAAGTATTTTATTCTTTGTAATGCTATTGTAAATGGAATTGTTTAAATTACCTTTTCAGACTGTTCATTGTTAGTATGCAGAAACACAACTGATTTTTGTGTTGACTTTGTGTTTGCTGCTTTGTTAGTTCTGTCAGGTTGGTGTTTTTGTTTTGGTGGTATCTTTAGGGTTTGCTACATATAAGATCATGTCACCTGTGAACTACTCCATTAAGTTTTATATTTTAATTATATTTTATTTCCACATGTTCCTTTTGATACTTCTTCAAACCTGCTGGGTCATCCTTCCTATTTATTTCCTGCTAACATTTTAAGCCTGTCTGAGGAGATACTAACTCTGTTGTGTTCTCTCGTAATTCCAAATTATGTGGCTCTATTTCCTATTTCTATGTCTGGTGTGTGTCCATTTTTGTTCATGATGCCTTGCTTTCTTGCTGCTTTCTCTGTGGGATAAGTATGTGTTTAGTCCAAGACAGGGAGGGCTGTTTCTCCAAGGAGGATTTGTAGTTCCTTATGCAATTGTTCTAGGGTGTTACTAGCCTAAATTCTGAGCTTGAGAGGTTTTTGGACCATCTATGTATTGTGAATTAGTGCGGCAGCCCTAAGGTTCAAGACTGGCAGTGACTCCCAGGGTTGTTGGGGGCAGATTTAGGTTTATTTCTATTTCATATTTATACCTGGGGTATAGCCCTTTGGGGTTCCAGTCTTAGGGAAGGAGGATCTTCTATTTGACTCTTCACTTTGGACAGGCCCTGAACACTTACCTTCTCCACAGTGAGACTGTGAAACTCAAGTTCAGCTGCTTGGACAAATGCTCTCAAGGCACTGGCCTCAGTGCTTAGCTAGTCCCTGAGTTCTCTTCTTTACTTAGTTCTTGGCCTGAGTACTCCTGTCTTGCCAGCTCATGAATTTATTTTCTATATCTACCTAAGGTTAGCATTTTTCATTTTCAGAAGAAGTACTAGTCAAGACAGCTGTGTCCACCATATTGCCATAGATACAAATGTCTCCCTGAAACCTGAGGTCTCATACCATCAAGATTCTCACCTCACCTTGCCAACCATTCCTTTGGTATCTTTCACTGACCACTGAGAAGTGGTCTTCAAGCCCCAGTCCTTGGCAGTACAAAGGGTAATTAGGGAGCATTGACCTACAATTACCTAATGCTACTATGACCACTCCCCAGTAATGGAACTCAGCCTACACCTCTTACCCAAATTGCAGCTTTAATTTCACTATAAAATTCTCTCTGGCTGCCTTACCAAGTTCCTTGTTTATATCGATATGACTACTTTCTTTTCTCCAAATGTAAAATTTTTAGTTTAAATCATGCACAAAGCAATGTTTTCCTTTGAAACACCCCCTTTTTCCCTAAGTCTATCCTAACTCCAGGTCTTATTACTTCTTTTAAAGATGAATCCAACATGTTTTGTTCACTTACCTGCCTTCAATGTGTCTACTTTCAAATTAATCTTTCTGGAATAGTTTTGATTCTATCCCTCCCTCCCCCCCAAAAGCTTAAAACTATTCCTTATTTTCCCTCCATGATAATTTTAGTTCAACACATTTTGAGCAAATGCTTATTAAATGCCAAGCAGTCTACAAAAATTTGGGATACTGTCGGTTTTCCATTGCTGCTGTAACAAATTGCCACAAATTTCGTGGCTTAAATTAGAACAACTAAAATCTATTGTTTTGCAGTTCTGTAGGTCAGAAGTCTGGTGGGGTCTTATTGGAATAAAATCACTCTAGTTCCTCACATCTGTAGGACTAAGGTCCTATTTTCCGACCCAGTTTCCTGCCTTTCTCTTCCGCTCTGAGGGGTTCCTGGCTTGCTCGGGCCTTCCTGGATGATGCAGGCTCATATTCCCATCTCAAGGTCCTTAACCTTAATCACACCTGCAAAGTTTCTTTTGCCACTAAGCTAACATAGAAGCCACAGGTTCTGGGGATTAGGTCTAGGACAGGGATCTGCAGCCGCCAGGTCACGTACCAGTACCAGTTCATGGCCCGTTAGGAAACGGGCTATACAGCAGGAGGTGAGAGGTGGGTGAGTGAGCATTACTGCCTGAGCTCTGCCTCTTATCAGATGAGTGACAGCATTAGATTCTCATGGGAGCATGACTCTATTGTGAACTGCACCTGCCAGGCATCTGGGTTGTGTACTTCTTATGAGAATCTAATGCCTGATGATCTGAGGTCAGTTTTATCCTGAAACTGCCCCTAAACCCCAACCCAATCGATGGGAAAATTGTCTTCCATGAAACCTCTCCTTGGTGCCAAAAAGGTAGGGGACTGCTGGTCTAGGGTATCTTTGGCGGTCTATAATTCTGCCTACCACAGATAGCGTAGGTGAAGAGGGCCTAAATCTGTTTCTGAGGCTTTATTAAGGCAGAGAGAAACAGATTGCAAACAAGTAACCACTCAGCTCTAAGACATCTATTCCATTGTGTCAGAGAGGGCTGAGGACACAAAGAGGAGGAAACTAGAATGTTTGCAAAGATCAGGAAGACCTTACAGTCTAAATGAGGGGAAAGCTTGCCATGTAGGAATGGGAGTTCTTCTAATAGGAGGAGATAGCATATAAAGTGAGAGAGGCCTGTGAAGTGTTTGGCAGGGTTGGGTAATCACATCTGATTCCACGTGAGTAATGGGAGTCAGGGGCTGGGATGGTGACATTACAAAAGATTAAGATGCTGGCCATGGTGGCGCACACCTGTAGTCCCAGCTACTTGGAAGGCTGAGGCACGAGAATCGCTTGAGCCCAGGAGGTGGAAGTTGCAGTGAGCCGAGATCATCTCACCACACTCCAGCTTGCACTCCAGAGCGAGACTTGGTCTCAAAACAAAACAAAACAAAACAAAAAAGATGTGGAACATCTCATCTTGGGCTCTGTTTTCTTTTTAGCATTAATATGAGAAACAGAATCTTATTTCAGGAAAATTACTCCTGAACAGTACAGAGGGCAACCTGAAAGGAAAGGGACTGAGAAAAGGAGACAAATGTAAACCTTGCTAACATTTACAAGAGGAAAAGAAATGAACTCAGCGAGTGCGGGAGGGGACGGGTAGATACGAACAGCTTTGCGGTTGGAGGAACAAACCTTGGAGATAAGGAGGGGTGACCTGTGTTTAGTTGCACCCCTGGAGGGTGGAAACTGCTGAGGAGTGAGCCCAGCAACACTGAAGTTTAGAGATGGAGCGGCTCGGCGGTGGGCGAGAGAAACTCCTCGGGGACACACGTGGTCCATTTCAGGAGGCAGCTAAACTTCCTACAAAGTTAGTACGTAATTACGCACTTTTTTAAAATTCAACAAAGTAATTTGGGAGAGCTGCATGGGGAGCAGCACTGAGGTTTAAAGAGCTGAGGATACAATTATCTTCATTTATTTTCTGTGCTAAAACATTTCTTAAAGTTGTGCAACTATTACTATTCAAATATTTTCTTAAATTACCAAATATTTGCTGGCTTGACATTATGTTGTTTAACTTTTCCTAATGAGGCTAAACTCCTGGAGCTAGGATCCTCATTATTTCTTCCGAGTTTCCTCTCGATACCTAGCATCTAGATAGATTAAAAATACACTTGTTGTGGCCTATCATGTAGATAACTTTAATTATCCTACACGAAGAAACAATCTTGGGATGATCTGGATGGAATAGCTCTGTCTTCATCATTGGCATACACATTGCCTGCCATTCCTTACTTGCCAGTGTTACAGAATTCAGGGTAAACTGAGGTGGCAGCACAGTGAAGGGCAGCTGTTCGTCTTCTCAGTGATCAGCCGCCCTGCTCACTGCACACTGGAGAAGTGCCTTGTCCAAGGGAGGACCTGCATTTTTAATTGCACTTTATGTTAACTTAAAAACTGGCACTAATTCGGTTATTGGAAGCCACTTAACTACGTTTTGAATAATTTGAGTTTATAAACATACACGATGTACTTTTTCAACTCTAAGTGGTGTGAAATCTAAACAGATCAAGTATTTCCAATGAAAATTTCAGAAATGAGATGTCGTCTAGGTGTAAAATATACACTGGATTTTCAAGACTTGGCACCCCTCAAACAGTAAAAATATCTCAGGAATTTCTAAAAATATTGATTACTTCTGGCAGAAGCAATATTTGGATGTATTGTCTACATATTATAACTAATTTTAAAACATTTATTGTAGCTACTAAAAATGTTTAAATTACACGTTTTTCCCATTATATTTCTATTAGATGACACCGAGCCAGATGAAAATAGGATTAAATGAGATTTTCTTTTCATGTAAGAAATAATTTGTCCAATCTAATCATTTTTTTCTAATAAGTATTTACTTGAAATCTTTTTATTTTTATATGTTTATCTAAATCCCTCTTAGTCACCAAATCAATGCTTAACAGCTGTGCAAGCCAGTTGGCTTTAGACAGCTCCTGGAGTTTTTAAGGATTATTTCTTGGCAGCTTTTGAAAAAAAAGCACTAATTGAAAGGTTAATCAAATCAGTCATATTTGTATGTTGGTTATATAAACACCCTGTCTCCACCAAAGATTAACAGACGCATTATACTCTACCCAGAAGGCCCATTTATTCTGTAATGATTGTCACTTGCCTTCAAGCTTCTAGGTAGTAGGGAAGTACTTTGAATACTTGCAAATGAAAATTCTGATTTATGAAACGCTTCTGCACTTCCAGGATTCTACAGAATCTAAAATATTTTACAGCAACACCAATTCTACCTGTGGTACATGAGGGTAAAAGGTCAGTTCCACATCTACTCAGAGAGAAGTCAGTATCTCTAAGTTTATTTAGGCACAAAAATACAAGCTTAAAAGTAGACATATTTTGAGGCACAATGTTTGTTAAAAAACAGCTCTGAATGTCTGTGACAGCACTGGTCAGCACGATCTAAAGATATTAGCAGTTACTGCCCTGCTCATCTTTAATAAACCGACGGTCTCCTACCATTTTATTACACCTATGATCCAACAAGACGTGTACTGCAACAGGGTCTGGAAAGAAGCGGGATAGATGGAAGTTCCGTAGCGTCACTGGCTGTCACTGGTTGCGCCTGTGTTTAGTGATTGCAAAATAATCTGAATCCGCCCCTGCCTGGGATGGAGTTTATTACGGTGACAAAAAAGGGGCTGGCTTCTAGAAATTATTTCTTGAGGTAAAAATTTACTGGAAAATATTTTGTCTTGAAATTACTTAAAATGTGATCCAGTTTGATGTAAATTATAAAAGTTATGCAAAAAATGTGGAATAATAAAGGATTACTCAATTCTAAGTTCAAAAGTACATTTATTTAAAATGTGGGCAAGATATCAATATAAAAGAAAACAGAGTATAAGAAATAAAAATAATCAAAGTACAAAACATTTCAAATCTGTAACATCCATAATTTAGAGATAGCAAGGTCTTTATTTACACCGTTTTATTTCTAGTTGAAGTCCCATAACAGTTTTGTGAAAACATTTAAAAACCTGGCAAATGAATCATAAAACCTACTGTGGGCTCTTAAAGTCATATAATACAAAACATAATTTATGTTTCCTCAGAATAAAATTGCACATCTTAAAAAGATGCAGTGTATTTATTATATCTGTCTTCCTGCTTTACAGTCTGATCCCCCAAGAAAGCAGCTGGAAAACAGGAGCGCGTGGAGGAAGCGCGGCAGCTCCTTGCCAGCCAGACAGCTGGCCCCGTACCGCAGGAGTGCACACGCACTGCAGCCTAGACGCCATCAGTTGAACTTATATGTAGGCTTGTTGAGGAAAACGACTTTCAAACACAAGGCAAAAGAAAAACATGAAACCAAGGGTTCCAACATTCATCACCCAGTTTCAGGGACACCCTTGTAGGAATGCTACAGCCTCTTTCTCACCCATTCAAACCAATCGCTCTGCTGCACACCCACATCACAGGAGGGCCTCAGCCCTGACACACAGGCTCGCTCAGCCCAGGGACATCGGCACCTGTGCCAGCTCCCCAGGGGATCCATCATGCGGCCAGAGCTGAGGCCTAGCAATAGCTGAAGTGTCCTTTAATTAACATGTACACCATACAACCCCCAAGAGCTGACATCCCCAAAGCCCCAACACAAACAGCTGATTCCTACCTATACCTTCAGGTGCAGGTGCCGACCTCTGCAATTCTAAACCGTCCGCTTTGGGCAAAATTAATCAAGTTACGGATATGAAAAAAGGCCCCCAAGGTAATACTTACAAGTCACCCATATAACTTTTAAAGCAATTTCTTCTGAAAGTAAATGTAGTATAGAACAGGCTTTCACAAATACAAATATGAATGCCAGAAAAAAGTCTGGAAAACATGCAAGAGTACATATTGTATAAAAACCAAATGCTTATAGCATATCTGTAAAAATTTAACAGGCCTCTTATCATTCCTATCAGTAGCTCCTGCAATAATTTTCTAATAGATGGCGGTATGGAATACACCAAGCGCTGATATGAATGATAAGAGCACTTCTGCACCAAGCCTCATTCCAACTAGACAGGCTATTTATGGCTAAACATGACATTGGCTTCTGGGACTGAGGCAAATTTTACTTCTTTTTTTTTTTTAAAGACAGAGTTTCACTCGTTGCCCAGGCTATAGCGCAATGGCGTGATACTGGCTCACTGCAACCCCTGCCTCCCGGGTTCAAGTGATTCTCCTGCCTCACCAAGTAGCTGTGATTACAGGTGCCCGCCACCATGCCCAAGTAATTTTTTTCTATTTTTAGTAGAGACAGGGTTTCACCATGTTGGCCAGGTTGGTCTCGAACTCCTGATCTCAGGTGATCCGCCTGCCTTGGCCTCCCATCCTGGGATTATAGGCATGAGCCACCGCGTCCAGCCAAATTTTACTTCTTAAAAGTGCTTTTCTCTCAGTGATATCAAGGCCTTCTGTCTACTATTATAACCATAAGCTCTTTAGGGTTAAGAGGAAAATGTTTGATAAATGTAATTAACTGGATGAATGTCAGTGTATTTAAATGTAAATATACTTAAATGTAATTACCTGGATGAAACAGGCACACACAAAGAGAAAAAAACTCGGCAAGGATGGTATCATTCTGACCTCTGTGCCTTACTGAAGCAGTCCTATCCCAAACACAAAATTCCCCTGCGTAAGGAATGGTCCACTGAGGCTGACACTGGTCAGAGGTGGCAGAGGCTCCCACCCTCACAGGGAGGAGGAGCTCGGCCCTCCAGCCTCATTGCAGGAGCCACAGGGAGAAGTCCTGAGAAAACCCTGGCAGAAGGCCCTCTGCAATGGGAAGCGGCAGTTGAAACAGAATTTTCCCATAATGACCTGTAAGGCATGTTTTGCTTCACTGATGGGCTGTTCATACATTAAAATAATAATTCAGAGATTTTTAATAGGAATTCAAATAACAGATGATGAGCTTTATTTTTTTCTGAATGTCTGAAATAGAAAAAAGTCTAAGCGTGTCATTATTCTAAAGACTGACTTTGCATTTTCCTGACATGTTGATAAAGTATTCACTCTGCCACTTCTATTTAGTAGAATTTATTTCCCATCCCAAAGTTCCTGAGTACAAAGGCTATATACGAACTAAATTTCATTTTGAAAACTACAAACTCAAAAATGAGCTGATAAAAAGAAACATGTATTTATTTTTGCAATTATTTTCTATTTTATCTAATTGTCAAATACTTTGATACCTCCATAAACTAGACAGCACAGATCCTTTCTAATTAACATCACCTATTAAAACTGAACTCTCAGCAAGTTAAGAGAATGTTTTCACTAGCAACTCAAATGAATATTCTGAAGAGAAAAGAATTGTTCACTGCATAAATCACGACAGCAAAGAAAGGAAAAATGGCTTGCAAAACAGGAAAGGTACTGCCTTATTAATCTGGGAAATCCATTTCATATCCAACCCATCTACTTTTTATTCTCTTTTGAAAAGGATATGATTCATAGTCCAGCGTTTGTGTGAGTACTCCGGTCAGAACGAACTCTGCATTGTGAACATCTGAACAGGGTGGAAACAGACTGTTAGAGAGATCCACTGCTGTGTGCACACACACTCACATATGTAAGCAGGGAAACGTACCTATGCCTCTGGCAAAATATTCTCGGCATAAATGAAGGTCATTTTCACAGGATATTAAAATTATTTCCGACAAACTCTAAGGAAAAGAAAATGAGTGTCTCAGTGACCGAACACGGATTCTGATACAGGGCGATGACGGACTCGCTGGTGGACTCCGCTCTACCCACCGAGTTCTGCTTGTGCTCCATGAGTTTCCGGAAAGATGGCTGCTTGGATAGCACCTTTCCTCCTGCACACTCTACGATTGCCTTCATAGTGGAGAGACTTGGGCAGATTCCAGGTGTGATGTAAAAATATTTTGCCTAAAATTAAATGAAAATATATGTATTGTGTTCTTAAAATGCTTTAATTTTTAGAGTACATAATTTTCATAGATTCTGCCCTGAGATTTTTGACAAAATTTCTAATTTGATGACATTATGAAGCTACTATTCTCCTACTAGCACTCAGTCTGAAGTGGAAGAGGAATCCAGCGATGTAAATTTGGAATTTAAGCATTTTCACATGTTAAGTATGCCTGAAGATGATTTAAAGTAACCAGAACTTAAGTTCCTAAAACAAATCGTTTTGTGAATAAGCAATAATATTGCAAATATTTTTCACAATTTCTATACAATTTTAAATCAGCATTATATTTCACCACACTTATCTGCCCAGCAACAGCCTCTGGCGTAGCATGCTGCCTGGCTTGTATCCCTTTTCTTTATTTTCTCCATATTATTTGAACTCAGAGCAGGAAATGATATTGATACTTAAGATTTAATTATCTAAAAAGCTTGCTCCTGAGGATACCACAAAATACTATTCTGTCTTAAACTGCAAATCATTTCTAATTCCTGTTGACTCCTTAAGAAGGTTAAAGAACAGATTATCTTTATTGATTTACTTAGTTCTTCGATACAAAAAAAAATTCCTAACTGTTCTAACACTTATCTAACATTTAAAAATCTTTAGTTCTAAATTATATCTATGCACACTGAATATTTTCCCAAGTATCTTCTCCAGCTGAATATACATTTATTGACAATAGTATGAAGTAAGCAATGTCCTCTAAAGATTTATTAAAAGCAGAAAAATGAACATGCCTCTTAACAATTATTCAAAAACCTACTCCTTGAACAACTTATTTCTCACAGATGTATTTATTAAATTTGTGTACTTATTTTTAAACGTTATAGTAAAGTTCTCTAGAGATGTGCTGTGGTTCACAGGAGGAAGACCTCCAGTGGCAATGTCCAAGAAGGAAGCCAAGTGGTAAACGGGATGCAGGGTGAGCCCAGCTCCCCTGGAAGTGCACTTCCCATCAAATCACCTGGTAGTTCCCTTCAGCAGGTCCATGTGTTATGCTTACTTGGACTGATTTACTTTTCCCTTAAAGTGTACCTTAAAGAGTGGAGAAACATGTGCCCGTTTTAAGGATTCTTCCAAGCTGAAAGAGAAAAGTACTTCTGCCTCAGCATCTCGGAGAATGTAGTTCTGCTCATCTGGAAAACAGAACAGCACATACTCTAAAAAATGTGGACACGTGAAGTGTGGCAGGTGTGACCCACAAAATTCTCACCCATATTCAGGTATGTAATATTACAGCTACATTTACCTGCACAACCTTCGGATATTTAAATCTCACCATTATATTTCATTTACTTCCCTCTAAAAACAGCCAGACCAAAAAAAGACAGGCAGGTATTTTTTCTCCTAGATCAGTGGTAATTAACCATTTGGGGTCCTAAACTCTTGAAAAAAATAGGGCTGGGTGTGGTGGCTCATGCCTGTAATTCCAGCACTTTGGGAAGCCGAGGAAGGAAAGCTGCTTGTTGCCAGGAGTTTGAGAACAGCCTGGGCAACATAGTGAGACTTCATCTCTACAGAAAAATTTTAAAATCAGCTTGGCATGGTAGCATGTGCCCATAGTCCCAGCTACTCAGGGGGCTGAAGTGGGAGGATTGCTTGAGTCTGGGAAGTTCGAGGCTGTGGTGAGCCATTATTGCACCAATGCACTCCAGCCTGGGCAACAAAGTGAGATCCGGTCTCAAAATAATAGTAATAATTTTTTTTTAACAACAAAAGTATAAAAAAAGAAAAAAAATTACTGAAAAATATGAACCCTCTTCCCATAGCTGCTCCTCCCCCTCTTTAGCCCCCAACTGTGATTTCAATACACTATTTTAGGAAGTTCACAAACTTTCCAAGCCCACAGATCTCAGGTTAAAACCTCCAGTCCTAGAAAGACAAGCTTTAAATAATCCCATCCGTGTGTGTGTGTGTGTGTGTGTATTAAAAAAGATGTTATATATGTTTTATATGTTATATATATGTTATATGTATGTTACATACACACACACACACAAACTCAAGGACTTGTAGGACATTGGAGTCATTTGGCTGATAATCAATTGTGAATTTACCAAACTTTAAAGATTCACCAAACATACATTCCTTTTAAGTATATAAAAATATACAGCAATTTATAAAGGATAGTTTTATCAATTTTTAAAGACTTCTGACAATTATTAATAATTGACAGATTTTCAGACTTTTCATAGCAACATTTTAAGAAATATGTCAAAAGTTAAAGATCACAAAATGTTTCAATCTTCCTATAAATATGTCTCATATTCAGAAAACCATTTCTTCTCCTCCTCCTCCATTTCCTACCAACCAAACAGCACAATAAGGCAGCTCAAACCCAATAATATATACATCAAAAGCAGAAAACAAGGAAAAGTGATTTGGGATTGGCAAACTGGGGTTGCCAAGATGACACATATTTTAGGATTTGTGGGCTATGTATTATTTCTCTTGCATATTCCTCTTCTCTTTTTTAAGCAATATTTTAAAAATGGAAAAACCATTCTCAGCATATGGACCAGTCTGCTGACTGCTGGGCAGGAGCAACCACATCATGACAGAAACGCAGGGATCTGTTCACCAACGGTGAGAAACACAAATTCAATCCCTAAGTCAACCAGCGGGTAGAAGGGCTCTTCAGGTGAAAGAAGATAAAAAAGGTCTAAAATTTGGAGAAAGAAAAAATGATGAATTAAAAAATGAACAAACAAAGTACTGTCACACATGAGACGGTATATTTGAAGTGTTACTTTCTAGTGGAAAAACGAAGGCTGATATGCCTTCTGAAGAACTTGTGTGAGATCACCAAGTAGTAGTTAATGTTTAAGATAGAGAAAATACCACTGAGCTCAGTGGCTCACACCTGTAATCCCAGCACTTTGGGAGGCCGAGGCGGGTGGATCTCTTGAGGTCAGGAGTTCAAGACCAGCCTGGCCAACAGGGTGAAACCCTGTCTCTACTAAAAAATACAAAAAAAAATTAGCCAGGTGTGGTCGTGGTGGGCGCCTGTAGTCCCAGCTACTAGGGAGGCTGAGGCAGGGCCTTGGCTTGAACCCGGGAGGCAGAGGTTGCAGTGAGCCAATGGCACTACTCCACTGCAGCCTGGGCCACAGACTGGGTGAGACTCTTGTCTTAAAAAGAAAAGAAAGTAGCATTGAAAAATAAAATAACACAGCTAAGCCGATCCTGTCACAGACGAGACATGAGATTTTGGTTTTTCAAACAGGGTTATGTTAACTTAGCAGTAGCAATGTAAAGACTCAACCTGAACATTGAACTTTTCACGGAAGTACAAAAAATGCGTATCCCAGAAATTGATTATAATATCGATGTCTCAAATTTGGTTTAAATTACACATCAATATAAAATCCCACAAACATGCACCTACCAAAACAGGTGTAGAAAAGTCCTTTCAGCAAATGACGCTGGAACAACTGGGCGTCCGTGTGCAATAAAAGGAATCTGGACACAGACTTTACTCGCTTTTAAAAAAAACCGACCCAAAAATGGAACATAGGCCTAAATGTAAAATGCAAAACTATGAAACTCTTAGAAGATAGCACAAGAGAGAACCTAAGGGACCTTGAGTTTGGCAATGACTTTTAGATACAACACCAAAGACACAATCCATGAAAGAAATACTAAGTAACCTGGACCTCACCTATTACAATGGCCAAAACCCAGAGCACTGACACCAGCACATGCTGAGGAGGATGTGGAGCAACAGGAGCTCCCACTCACTGCCGATGGGAATGCGAAATGGCACGGGCACTTCAGAAGACAGCCCGGTGGTTTCTTACAAAGCTAGACATACTCTTACCATATGATCAAGCAATTGCACACCGTGTTGATTTACCAAAAGGAGTTGAAAACATGTCCACACTAAAACCTGCACATGGATGTTTTAGCAGCTTTACTGATAACTGAGAAAATTTAGAAACAGCTAAGATGTCCTTGTGTAGGTGAGGGGCTGAACAGACACATTCTGACAATGGAATATTATTTAGTGCTAAAAAGAAATGCACTATCAAGCCATGAAAAGACATGGAGGAAGCTGGGACGTATATTGCTAAGCAAAGGAAGCAAATCTGAAAATCCTATATACTGTATGATTCCCAATATGTAACATTCTGGAAAGGGCAAGACTACAGAAAGAATAAAAGCTCAGTGATTGCCAGGGGTCAGAAGGCAGGAAGGAGTGAGTGGGTGGAGCACACAGGATTTTTAGGGCAGTGGAACAACCCTATATGCCGCTGTAATAGCAAAATCACATCCTTACACATTTGTTAAAACCCAATGACTGTTCAAAGCCAAGAGTAAGCCCTAATGTAACTATGGACTTTGGGTGACAATGACCCAAATATCAGTGTAGCTTCATTAACAGTTAATAAACATTTCACTCTGGTGTGGGATGGTGACTGTAGTGGGGGTGGCAGTGTGTGTGCATGGGTATGGGTGGGGTATACGGGAACTCTCTGTACTTTCTGTAATTTTGCTATGAACCTAAAACTGCCCTAAAAATTATCTGTTTTTTAAAAAGAATAATTATAAACTGGAAAAATTATAAACTGGAAAAATTATCTTAGGAAATCCTAAAATATGGAAGATAAAATATGAGATATATTTTCTCAATATTAAATGTTTATAATATAACACAGCAAACACTTATTAACAGTGCTATAAAGAAATAAAAGCTAGTCAACCAAAACTTCCCATCAAATATGAACTGTAAACTTTATATACAGAAAAAAGAACCAGATTTTCACAAACTGAAACTTGAAAAATTAAGTAAATTGGTCATTCACTAAATTGGCTGCTTGGCAAACTAATTTTCAAAGAATTAGCATGTTCTTGGTTGGAAAAGAAAAAGAATAAGCAAAATCAGAAAGTAATAATAAAGATCTCCAAGCCTGGGTGTTGCCCAAAAGCAGCAGACAGAGCCAACAGAGGCTGGAACATTACAGACCCGCCTTCCCCCCAACCCAGGCTGCTGTATGCCATGCTCCCACAGCAGAAGCTAAGAATTACACTCACTATTTCTATTAACCAATAGACTATCTCCTTCTAAATTTTATAACATTATACGAAATTGGAAACTAAAATGTTTGTAGTAATTGTTTCTACCATGTTTTTCTTCTGCTTTCATTGTTAAGTTTTATGTTTCATTAATATCTTTTTATTTTAGTGACGAAAAATTTTCAAAATTTCAATTAAAAAAATTTCTAAATACCACTTAATACATGCGAGCCTCATTATTCACAGATTCCGTATTTGCCAATATTCCTCCCCTCTGAAATTTATGAACCCACAATCAGTGTCTGTGGCACTGCAGTGGCCATTTGTGGACATACATGGACTGGAAAAGAATCAGTCATCCACATGAACGTTCCTAGCCAGGAGGAACAAGGCCATGCCTTGCCTTCCTGTTCCAGCTGAAATGGTGAATAAGCATCCTCTTTGTGATCTATTTAGGGCTACTGTTTTCAAATCTGTGTGCTTTATGTTGGTGATTTTGCTGTTTAAAATGTCCCCAGCCCTAAGTGCAAGAAGGCTGTGATGTGCCTTATGGAGAAAACACGTGTGTTAGGGAAGCTTCACGCAGGCATGAGCTACAGTCCTGCTGATCATGAGTTGCATGTCAATGAATTAACAATATACATTGAATAAGGTGTCTTTAAACAGAAACACACATAAAACAAGGTTATATATGAATGGCTAATGAAAATGTAGTGAACAGAGGCTCTCAGGAACCTAACCCCATGTTTACCCAGAGGCTACAGTAGAGCATTCACTAACTCAGTGTCTGTGCAACTTTATAGAGCATAACTACCTGAATGACAAGAATTGCCTGAATATCATACTTGAGGATTTAGTTTTTTCTTCAGATTAATGATTTATTCTTTCCTGTGTCTTACTGCCTTAGATACAGAATCATAAAATTTTAACTTTAGTTCTAGTTTTGCTATAAACAGCAATCTTAAGTATCTTTATTTTTCTGGGTTTTCTCATCTATAAAATTAGACTACATGAACTTTAAGATATATACACTTCTAATTTATTTTCATAAACATGAATTACATTTAAAATCTGTGGCCAAAAATGTGACATGAATCTAAAATATTTTAAATTTAAAAGACGGATTTAATGATGACTTGTGTCTGTTAAGTGATAAACAAGGTGAGTTTAGCCACAAGAGTGTAACGGGACCTACTAGCACCCCCTGCAGGCCTTGCTCTTCCCTTTGGCAGCTATATCTTTCTGCTTAGGGGGTCGGGGGCGAGGGAGGCATAGGTGAGAAAGTGTGAGAACACGTCAATACAGGGCAAACACTGGCACAGAAAAATGAGCATGTGGATGCTCTAAATCAGGGGCTGGTAATCAATATAACTGCTACATGATGGAGTAGCCAGGGAGTTCAGTTTTAGTGCCAGCGTGGTTGGGGCAGAAAAACCAAATGAGAAAAAAGACTGAGAATTCGGTGAAGCTTGTCATGGGGCATGTGCCTCTGAACTGCTCAACCCAGACAGGGCCCAGGGGAGGATGCAGGACACAGCTGGGGAAGCTGAGAGGTGCCTGGCCTAGATGATGCGCTGGAAACACCAACTCCGCAGACACAGGGTGACACCACTGCTGTGCAGGACAGTAAGGGCACACAGCTCCCCTGGCTATACAGCCTCCATGAAGAAAAAAATCGCTTAGAATTTATACTTATTTTATACCTAGCAAGGTTCTAAAAACACTTAGGTGTATATCAACCTAAGAAAAAACTATCTTTTACGTGCCATCTCTAAATGTGACTGTTGGTAAAAGAATTTCTCTTTTGGGGCTCTGAACAATGGAAGATGGGCAAGAGGACATAGATGTCTTTCCCTCCTTATATAAACTGATATCCAAAGTGTATTTGAGTAGGACATTTACATACACCTGCTCTCTTTCCAAATAAAGAAAAAAATTATACTTCCCTGCACTTTGAAAAATCTCATTTTACAGCCAGATTCCAAACGAAATATACTAACAAGAAAATAAAAAGAGGGACATAGAGCTTGTTTTCCCCCTAATATTGTCCAATTTACCAAAACTTTTATACTTAGGGTAAAATGCAAAGACATCAATCAAAGGAATCACTGGGGATATGAAATAAATGTATAAATTTAAATGAATAACTATCACAGTTAAAAAAATAAATATTTGTTGGGATGAAAGAGATGAATTCAAGGAAAAAAAAGTTTAATTGGCAGTAAAAACAAAGTTACTGGTGCTGCTCCTTACCAATGAACTTCTGACACCTGAAGCATTCTTCCAGCCACTCTGGCGTCACTATGTGCTTCACGACAGAAATTGCCGTCAGGAACTTCACAGTGCGAGTCACTTTGCTGGCAATGAGATGCGTGCACTTCTGTGCAGACTCTGCCACCTCCCCACCGAGAATGTAGAGCTTCTAAAGGTCACAAGCACAGGTCAGAAATGAAAAAGTTCAGCATCCATAGAGCCACACTGACAGAGAGTAACACAGAGGAATACCTATCTAAAGACAAGGTTTATGACTAATTCTCAGCCACAGAAAACAGTGTGACAGGTAAGATGAAACCTATAACTACAGGAGAAAAATAAAAAGGAGAATTTATCATTTACATTTCTGTAGTTTAAATCCACACAAATCAAGATTAAAATACGAATTCTCCATCAAACATCAATAACATATCTCCATGAATAAATTAAATGACATGAGAATGATGCAGCTCACTTCACAATGAAGAGTAAACAGCCAAGACTTGCTAGGCTGAAACTGGTGTTAATGAGGAACATTTACCTGCTATATTCGTTTTCTGAAATGACGGCATAAAAACTGGCTAAGATTTGAGCATATAAAAAAGCGACCTCCTAATAACTATCCTCACATTTTCAAGGTGGAGAAATTAATTTGTTCTAAATGTATAATAGTAGCATTTATAATTGTTAACCAGGAGTGAAATGTATGAATCCACCATAATACAGGTCAACTTATACTCTTAACCATCCTCTCCCTCACCAAAACAAAACAAAATCTCATCATCCTTTGGGTTGTTATTTCAAAAAGTATATTTAAAACCTGTGCCCATTTATCATCTAAACAAATACGCAAACTCCCTTTCCCAAGAAAACTAATCTTGGGTAGACTGTGTTTCAATCAGATAACTTGAAAAGACAGTTTTCCTTCATGCTGGATGTCTTTATGAATACGACACAGAAGGAGACTTGCAAATGTTCATGTGACTATTAACACGGTTCCTGGCCTGTGCTAATAAGAAAGCAAGTATCTAAGTATGAAATAATAGCACAGAACATGGCAGGAAGCCACTAAACATTTAACTAGTTGTTACTATAAATACTACTAAAAATACTTCATAAATATGCACTATAAAGACTGCTACAACAAGATATTCCTGACTATCTAAACTATGTAAGTTAATAAACTGCTGATCTGAAGTAAATATATACAAAAAGGAACACTGCTAAAAATCCTTGTACGAAGTAGATGAAATTTCACCTTAATATACTGTTGAACCTGGACAGGCTCGAATCCAGTGAAAAGCACAAAAGGGGTCAATTCCGGAGTTAGCTTTTTAGTGGGAGGTGGTATGTCTTCAATTCTGTGGAAGAAATACACATAAAATAGTGGTGATTTCATATTTACTTACAATGAAAATTTTCTTTAGAAAACAAGGGATTTCAATAGTTTAACAAGTTTTAACTGCATGTGGTTTTTATTATTAAAGGAAAAATACAACGAGCTATCTCTCCTTCTTTTCTTTCCACCATTTCCATAAAGTCACCTTCCAAAAAAGACTACCTCTGAAGCTTCCAAGGGAGGCATCCAATTCACTTTTGGTTAAGAGCAATACTTCCTTCTTCATCAATCCCCTCCTGATTAATTTTGTAATTGGCTTTCAGAAGAAAGCAAAGTTGCTTCTAAACATTACTGATTTTGCTAGCTTTATACTTCATTCTTTTCTATCAAGTTTTTAAGATAACCTTGTGTGACTCAGGCCACTCCTTGTTTGCACGTTCACCATCACTATAGGTCAGCCGAGTGTTGCTAGAGCTTCCAGTGTCTTTTACATTCTAGCCCTCTTCAACCACAAATTATGAAAACGCGACTCTGCTCAAGCACACATTTTAAATTAAACCTTTTTGTTTTTTACATAACCCTTAAACTTTTTAGATCTTTTTTTCAGCTTATTATTTTCTGAGACAGTCCAATAAAAATTTATTTTAAAATTTATTTGTGGCAATTTGATGACAGCCTCAAAAAATATCACATAATTAGGATTTTATTACAAAAGTCAACAGTTCAGTTTGTGTTTTGAAAGTGGGGAATGGAAGGAGGGAAAGAAGATGAGCAGGAAAGAAAAGATGAAGAAACTGGTAACTGCAAAAAACAATTCAAGCAGTTATATTTCACCATGTACAGTTTGGAAAGAAGAGTTTTCTAGAATCAAGGAAGAAAATAAAAGCTCTGTTGGTTTGCTCCTGCATTTGCTATGCCTTACTAAGTAAATGATTGGCAGGACATCATTATTGACTCCTGCTGGCCAACATGACACTAAAATGATATGCATCTCAATCTACATACTCCAAGCCAAAAACCAACATGCCATGTGCACTGCACATGTCCTTCCAAACAAAGGCTTTGGGTCTGGATCCTCCTTCCCACCATGGCCAACACTGCTCTGTCCTCATCGAGAACTGGCAGATCCAAGGAGCATACCCAAGACGACGTCACAGCCTACATGCTCTCTTGGCACCTAGAGCATGTTCTTCAGCCATGCCCAGGAGGCCTGGGGCTCCGCGGTGTACCTCTGAGCTGGGCTCTAGACCTCCCACCCCATATCCACCACTGTAGCTTCTGTTTTACATGGTGGAGAGGGGCTTCTTATACTATGTCGCTTAAAGAAAAAGACTGAATTTTTTAAAAATAAAAAATATACTGGCCTATGTCATTAAAATGAAATAAAGTTGTAAAGCAAAAAGCAAACTCTTTCAAATCCTATTTATTGCAAAACATTTTAGAAATTTGCAAAACATTTCCTCAATTGCCACCGATTTTCCAAAGCAGACCTGTGAAAGCCAGCACTAAAATATTTAAGGTTATTACTCATACCTGGCTCTTTTGGAAGAAGGCTGGACGTTAGCTACTTCATTCTGTTTCAGTTTGGGAGGTAGTCTTACACTCTGCAATTAAAATATTGTCGACTTTAATTCAATCAATCTACTAAGTAATACAGTAGCTTCCAAAAGATTTATGTGTCGAATAATCAAACTACTTAAACATATACAAGAATCATGTTGTTCTTCACCACATCAGAACTAGTCTTCACCTCAAAAGATCACTAGGACAATGCAAGCCAGGAGAAGAAGCTAATATTCCAGAGTGAACCTCTGTATTGTTTTCGTTTTTTGTTTTTTTCTTTCCCTCTTTATTCACAGAATCCTTTCGGTATCTTAAAGTATCTTTGTTCCCTTTTTTCCTCCATGTTACATACATGCAGCCCTCAACCTTGAACTTCTCAGAATGGTTTTTATTTCAAATATTTTGTCCTGTGTCCCAATTTAGAATGTGGAAAACATGACTGAAATTACACCTCTGCCCTAAGACTATTCCTAAAAGAGAAATTTCACCTATGAGATTTCACAAAAGATGTTACATGACAATCAAATCAACACTGCTTGCTACCAACAGCCAGACAAGGTACCAAAACCTACACTCTGCCTCAGCAACATGGTCACATCCACTAGGACCAGCTCCAGTCCCTGACCCTGGAGCAGAAGCCATGCTAAGCACAAAGAGAGCAGGAAGGAGATGGGATTCCCTTGTGGGGTCCCCACCACAGTCAGCATCTCCATTCTACCCTATTCCTCGTTCACTCCTCCTTCACAGTTTCAACTCAGAGGTTCTTTGACTTGTGTGGACCAACCATGTCTTTCCTAGATGTTTTATTACTTGAAGGAATTGCTCTCAATCTTATTAATTTACTTTAACTAAACTTATTTTTTCTAAATATTGTTGCCGTATCTAGACAACCAAAATAAATATATCTACAGAAAGCATTCAAAATCTATTAGCCCTGTCATACACAGAGAATCAAGCTTTATAATAATTTGCAGGAAAGTTTATTACACTTTTTCTTATTATAGTCTTTATAAGAAAACAATTTCTCAACTCTCTATTTCCAAAGATCGCATTTAAGTCTCCAAATTGTCATTCACTGGTACCAAGAGTAGAAACAAATGGTGGGATAGGCAAAAAGGGTAAACTGGGCCTCTTTGTCTCTAAGATTTTTAGCTTTTAATTACTGATACAAAGCCACCAGAGAAGCTGACATCTGGAGCCCCTGACAACTTCAGAATATAAGCCATATAGTTTGGGAGGAAAACTCTGATGACCACTTTCTCAGTGTGAGCTTAAAAGCCACCATAAAATTCCTTTCAGCTAAATGAACTGGGAGAATATTTGCTTTTGCTGATGTGTCCAAACTGGTCATGTCTTTAAAATTAAAATCATAACTACTAGTTTAAGCTAGGAAAAAAAATACATCTACGATCACGTTATCATTAGCAAGAAGAAAACAAGACTGTGGCTTGGGGGGCTTCCTCAGAGACTCAGGATGATTATCAGCAGCTTCCAGATGAGATCTGAAAGCCGAGTAAGTCAGTAGATAAATAACCAGAAACACAGGCGTGGGTGTTAGCTGCTAATCCTCATGACACTATTCTCCTCAGCTAGTTGTTCAAGTGGCACAAACCCTAAATTACCTCCGTATACAATAGAAATGTGGTGAAAACTTGGTGGGTCCATGACATGGAAATCCATTTTTAAAAACAAAGGTTAGTATATAACAACAGGAACATAAACCAAAGTCTTAAAATTACACTACTATGGGCCAACAGTAAAAAAATCTGCTATTCTCAAAGTGCTGATGTTCAGCCAAACAGTGGGAAGTCACAGCAGACAAAGTCTAAAGTGATATTGAAGTAGTCCTGTCTGTAACTTAGGAAATATGAATGTGGGGAAAAGAGAAAAGACAACTGATTTTCCACTCATCACACTTGACAGATGAGAGAGAATGCAGAAAGCACCTCTCTGTCTTGTAACTAACAACCAATGGCCCTCACACTTCAAGAATGGCCTATCCTGAAAAGCAGAGACCTCAAGCACTGTGATGTGACTCCCAACTCAGGACACTATGAAAACATTTCCCCTCATCACGAGACCCGGGACTCCTTAAGTTCTGATCTGTAGCCTCAAGTAGGTTACACATCCATTGCTTCCAATGGTTCTTCAAGTTCTTGCCTTTCTAACCCTACGAAAAACAAGACATCACCTTTGATTTTACTGTTCTCTATAAGCAATCACACAGCTCTCTGAAGCAAATGAGCCCCTCACATGTATATATAAAAATAATGACAATCACATCCTAACAAGAGAAAAATCAATCCTAGGATTTACTGGAGTAGATAATTCATTTGTTATCATGTTGACAAATTACTAATTTTTAATTTATTACAAATACATTCCTACTGCATTTTAATAGTACAGTAATAGCCAAAGTAAGGTTATTAATTTGACATACCATCAACAACTCTGCAGACACTTTTAAGGGAACTCTCCAAGCATCTAAAGAAAGAAACACATTATTTTTTATGATAGATACATTGTTCAAATAAAAAGGCCTTTGTGTAAAAGTCTTCCCTGATAATCCTCAACAGACAGGTGGCTTAGCTGACAATACTTGGTAAGGATAAACGTAAGTACTATAATGAAGTTTTAAAGAAAGCTTTCCAGGCAAGGTGAGGGAATGCTGCTGTGTTCGTTTCACATGCTGTCCGGATGAAGTAGCACTAAGGCCACTGGCAGCAAACAACAAAGCAAATGCCGTGTCTAAACCCATGGCATTCACCCTCCCACTGCTGGTTTGGTTGTCTGGATAGACATTTCTAGGCCTGTGTCCAAGTCTGGGTTTCACATAGTCTGGCCTCTAGCAGGCACAAACCTTCTTGCCTATCACAGGAGCCATGATGGCATTCAAGATGTAACAGCAAGTCAGTCAAAGCTCAACAGTGACAAAGAGGACAGACATCAATTCTAGGAAAGCAGGGAACGTTCTGTAAGGTAGAGAGCAATTTGGACAAAAGATTAACTGGCCTGAGAGGCAAGACTATCAAAAAGCTTTCAAGCGCTCCTTCCATCTCTAAGAGTTCATCAAAAGCAAACAAAAATACTAAACCATGGCACACGCCTGTAGTCCCACCTACTTGGGAGGGTGAGGTGGGGAAATCACTCAAGCCCAAGAGATTGACACTGCAGTGAGCCATGATCACACCACTGCACTCCAACCTGGGTAACGAAGTGAGACCTTGTCTCAAAAAAACAAAAACAAAAACAAACAAACAAAAATCCTGGGCAGAGTAGGGAGAAGGAAGAAAGAGCATAGAAAGGAAATTGGAAATGAGTCAAAAACTGATTAGAAAGCTCAAGCCAGGCCTGGTAATTAGTATGAATAAAAAGATGGCAGAAGTAATGCTAATGATTTAATTTAAGTAAGATTTGCAGCATGTAGAATTTCACTTACCTAAAAGATTTAAAACTAAATGCTGGGTAGGGGCAAATGGATCCTGCAGACTGAACGCCGTGTAGCGACTATACTGAATCTGCCTCAGTGCCTCAAAGTTTCCCAGAAGAATATCGCCAAGCCACTGGGCGTTGACACAGGGTATCCTCCACTCTTTGGCTTTTTCATACTTTAAACCAGTTGGTCTTTTATTTTTCGAGGAGAAAACATATTTATTAAATGTTAGAGATGTCAACTGTCCAAATGTACATTTATTTCCAACAAAAGGCAATAAAAAATTTCTCATAATAGAAGTGGGAGGCATATCCTAGCAAAGTTGAGGGTGACCCTGAATGATAATGAAATATACACCTCAAGGCTCAAATAGAATTACAAAACCACCTAGGAGTCTTACTTTTACCCTATTCCTGTTTTGTTAATTCAAATTTCATTAATTTAAATGTTTTCTAGGTATTTCTACTAACATTACTATATCATTGCCATACTTTGTTTAACAGACTTTGATTTCCACAAATTTCTACCACAAAACTATGGCACATTAAAAAATGCACAACTATTGAAATAGCCACTATATTGTGTGTAAATTTATGATTAAAAACGGTTTCAAAAATTTACTTACTCTTTACAGATGAGGACTGTGTTGCTGCGGCATAGGTAACCCGTATATTTGGCGCCCGCCAAATAAGCCATTAATTTTAGGTCATCTCTGTCACTATCAACAAATCCAGTCACAGAGATAATCTAAGAAAAAAAAAAGAGAGAAAATAAGATAAACACAAAATAAACAAAAAAAACAAAACCAAGTACTATTTCTTCTACTTCTTAGTTGACATATATTTTTTCACTATTTTTTTGGCATTATGGAACACATTTGGTAATATCATTTCTAAAACTTTCAAGACCAGAACTGTATTAATGGTCAAAAGGTTACACACACAGCCCTCACGGGGAAGAAGAAAAAGAATGAACATGAAATGCTGAGATCATTTGGGAGGGAGGACCCACAACTATTGATTAGTTCCACCCACTAGGGGCTGCCTTTGGTACAAGACATCTGATTTATTTTTGGATTTTAAATAGTGTCAAAGACTGGAGAATCCATTAAATATCTACTATGTGCAGAACGTTGTGACTGTTACAAGGAACTAAAAGAAAGCAAGCTATTTCTTATGAGCAGGCACTTATAAAACGGGCAAAAGTACACAGAGAAGCTCTGACTCGGAAGCCAGCGCGGGAGCCTCAGGTAAGTGCTAGCAAGTGATTACTCGCCAAAGTCGAAGGATGATTTAACAAATGGAACGCGAGGACTCTATCTTACATGCTGTGAACACGGCTTTCCTCCTGGTGGGAAGGCCACTGGAAAGTGAAGGGCTCGGTGCGGTGGTACCATTTTCTTCTTCTTTAAGACTGTGTTTAACCAGTGCGCAGTGATACATCTCTTTCTTTCTCTTATTGCCTGTCAAACATAAAATTATAGGTGTGTTGTTTTTGTTTTTCTGCTGCAGGATTAAAGAAAATTCTATGGTTGTATAACTACAATGCCCTTTTCATTGGAAGCCCCATAAAAGAATTTCATGACATCTAGCACTTGATTGAAGTAACAAATTAAAACCATGTAGCTGGTTATTTGAAATACAACCTAAAAATGTTACTATCCATCTGCAAACAAGAGTCTACAACTGAGGACAAAAGCAACAAATTCTACGACAATCTTAAAAATAACGTTAGTGATGAGTGAAATAACACGTAGGACCACCAAAGTTATAAGTGCCCTGTAAGAACACAGAGGGCTGCACGTAAGAAAAAATACCAAAAACCATCCACCTAAGATGAACCACAGGAAAACAAAAAAAGTCTCAAAAGTATTTCCACATTTTTACTGGAAAAACAGACCCTGTGAACGGCTATCCTCTTTAAGAGGGGAGTCTTGGAGGTCATTTGTCACATATACATAATCTGTCTACAATAAGCATAATTTTTTGAAAAGAAGTGAAACTTCAGAGAGCACAGGAAGGTAGTATCAGGAGAAAGCCTACGTCCCGGCAGGTTTAGAAAAGCTCTGTAAGGGACCTGTCTTTGCACGCTTATGTGCGAGTCACAC
>NW_012101299.1:1804849-1813467 GCF_000951045.1 Mandrillus leucophaeus
AGGTGCACACCACCATGCCCGGCTAATTTTTGTATTTTCAGTAGAGACGGGATTTCACCATGTTGGTCAGGCTGGTCTCAAACTCCTGCCCTCGTGATCTGCTCCCCTCGGCCTCCTGTCTGCCCTTTCTTACCACCACCTAGGAACACCCCTTTCTATCTCCATCGCTCAAAGACAACGGTGCCCACAAAAGGTATCAATCCCACCAAAGAACTGATCACAGGAAGAAGCAATTTTCCTATCTTCAGAGGTAGAAAAAAGCCCTTTCCAAAAATAACAATCAATCACCAGCATTTAAGATTGCATATAAAAAATGCCAGACCTTGCTCCTCGTCGCTGCTAAGGTTATTTTCCTTACCTGTGCATACACGCTGCTGACTTGACTCTCACAGAGAAGGTGCGTACATCGACTTGTGAACGTGGGGTCAACAGTGCCACCATGTGCCTGGATTATCTACACACAAAGACCCGACCAACGCAGTCATCAATTTCAATCACTCAGAATAGAGGAGAATTCCAATTTCAAATAAGGCAGCTATTAAAAGACTCTATCATACATTTATATCATGTATTTCCCCAAAGTATTAAGGACATGTAACAGTTCTATTTACAGACTTTTCTACCCAGCACCATACAATGAAAATGAACTCCAGTACTCTAAATGTAATCTGAATTTCCAGGAAACAAGAGAAGAAAAATGGAATGCACTCCAGGGTTTCTCAAGCTCAGCATAACTGCCACTCTGGACCAGGGGGTTCTGGGAAGTGGGGGCTGTCCTGTACAGAGGAGGATGTTTGGCAGTGTCCCCAACTTCTACCCACCCTATGCCAGCAGCAGCCCCCTAGCCGCGACTACTAAAGATCTTCAGATACTGCCAAAGGTCTATGGTGGGCAGATCCACCTCCCTCGAAAAGGGAAATAAAACACAAATCAGAATGAAATTAGTAAATCCCAACAGTCGCTTCTCAAAACAGATCTGCTTTTCTAGGGGGAGGAACTGCTGTGCATCCGGGCTGTGACGGCTGCACGACCTCGGGCATTCTTCAGAACTCAAAATATTGTACACGGAAAAAGGAGAATTTGACAGCCTATTGGGTGAAATATAAACTTTAAAAAGATCTGCCCCCTAAAAAAACCGATTGCTTCACTTCCTACTTTTAAGATGTACATGTTTATTTTTCCTTCGGCTAAGCATAAATATAGTTTAATGAGGCACAGGACAGAACCACAGGTTCCTCGCCAATCCCTGCTTTTCACTCCCCGGAAGCACGTTCAGCACTTGAAGCTGTTTCTTCCGAAAGTATGAATATATTCTAACTAACACTTTCCATTAGTTCCTTTTCTCTAGTTTACGTGACCATCTACCGACCTCCTACAGTGCACACCCTTCCCCACCATAACACACACTCTTCAAGCCTTCCTGATTTGGTTATATCCAGACTCTTGTTTAGATCAGTCATCAGTGACTTAACGCAGCCCAGCCATATGGCTTAATATGGCAGCCTAAGATGAGAGTTCCTTTCTGGTATAAACTTTGGTTTTCCCTGGTGCTAATCACTTCCTTATCCCAGCCCCCCAGAATTTGCCCTTTTCTTAGTTTTCTATATACTTTTCACTATTTCATTCCCAAACTCTATGAAAAATGTACATGTGGCGGTTTTATAGTATGTCTGCAAATTACTGTACACTCCCCTAGCCTTAAATATGGTCTAGACTTAGTCATTGAATATGGTGGAAGTGACAGTGCGAGTCTCCTGTAACTCATATTTTCTCTTTCTTATGATTTTCTTAATAACATAATAACATTTTCTTTTATTTAGCTTACTTTATTGTAAGAATATGGTAATACATATACAAAATATGCATTAATTGTTTATCACTAAGGCTTCAGGTTAACACCAGGCTATTAGTAATTCTGGCTTTGGGGAGTCAAAAGTGATGTATAGATCTCTGACTGCATGGGGATCAGCACCCCTAGGCTCCACACTGTTCAGGGGTCAGCCGTACATGTCTCTCCTGAATCCACCAGTGTTTTTGTTTGCTTGCTCTTCCAGGAAGTCTCTCTTCCGGTCCCAGGTCTAGTTCTCTCTACACCTACTTTCTCATCTATTAGCGTTTCCCTTCACCTCCATCCTAGGAACTCTCTTGTCATCTCTGAGTCAAACCCTCATTTCCTGGCTACCAGGTCTCACTCTCTGCTGGCATAGTGGCTTCCTAAGGAAGAATATAAGGGAGGTACATTTTCGACCATTAGTGTACAAATATCCTCCTTCCATAGTCTTATGACTGACAGGCTCTATAGGTTATTTTAGGTTGGAAATTATTTTCCCTCAAAAATGGAAGAAGCTGCTCCGTTGCTGGCCCCCGCGCACTGGACTGGAGGCTCCTGAAATCGCCCTGACTCCTGATCTGTCCACGTTTCCCCTCCAGTGAGCTTGTCTTTGAGAGAAAACAGTTTTCTCTATCAGCATTGTGAACGTTCCCAGTTGCCTTATCACGGCTCTCCTTATATTTCTTTTCTATCTGAGGGTACATGGCCTTCAGCTGCAAAGCTATTTTCTTTCATAACGTTCTTGCCTTCATTTTCTCTGTTCCCAAGCTCCTATTTAACGTTAGACCTCTTGGATAAATCCTTAACTTGAAAACAAGACAAAAAACCCAAACTTTCCTCCACTAACTTTGGTATCTTTGAGTTTTGTCGTACTTCTCAAGACAGTTTCTCAGTGCTGCCCTCAAACACTTCTGACTTTTAAAAAATCTCTGCTGCTGTCCTTCTCAGAACTGCCCCCTTTCTCCCTCCCCCTAGCACATGCCATCCGCCTCTTTCCTCAGCCAACCACAGTCATCTCTCTGGTCACCTTCAGATTCAACCCTTTACTACTTGAAATGCACAGCTGATCACTTCACCTGCATCTAAACTCCACCACCTGGCGCATCAACAAGGTCTTGGAAGACATGCCAGCCCTGGCTCCTGCCCCAACCCCTGCCTTGTGGATCCCACTGAGGCACCGTCCTTTGCACCCTCCTGTCAGTTTCCCCAATCACATGCCTTTGGCTGTGCTACACCATTTGGAAAATCCTCCCCTCTAATTCTCACTCCTACTCATCCTATAATAAGCAGTTCAGGAATCACCTCTCCCAGTAGTCTTTTCTTTTCTTTTTTTTTTTTTTTGAGACGGAGTCTGGCTCTGTCGCCCAGGCTGGAGTGCAGTGGCCGGATCTCAGCTCACTGCAAGCCCCGCCTCCCAGGTACACGCCATTCTCCTGCCTCAGCCTCCCGAGTAGCTGGGAGTACAGGCGCCCGCCACCGCGCCCGGCTAATTTTTTTTTGTATTTTTAGTAGAGACGGGGTTTCACCATGTTAGCCAGGATGGTCTCGATCTCCTGACCTCATGATCCGCCCGTCTCGGCCTCCCAAAGTGCTGGGATTACAGGCTTGAGCCACCGCGCCCGGCCCCAGTAGTCTTTTCTTAACACATCACCCCACAACATGATGGGTGAAGGTCCTTTCTCAGGCTCTCACAACAGCCTGCCTCTGCCACCCTGCCTCTGCTTAGCTGTGTGGCTGCCTCTCGCACTGCTCTTTGGTTTTCTCCGTCTGTGATTTCCCACATATTCCCTAGGTCTTGCAGCATGCTTGGCACACAGGTGGGGTTTAAGCACTAGAGATGTTTATAGTGAAGCACATTCAAGATATATGAGAGGCACATTTAAACTCAGTTTTTATAAAAAAAAAATTTTTTGACTCAGTTTTGTTTTGGGGAATGCAAGAAAAAGTATTTCTTTTCTTTAAAGGCCACCATGCAAAATAATAAATAATTAAATTAACTCCAGTTTCACAATTGGGCTGGAAGAAGTTGAGGTCCTAGAGATTCTGGGATTTTCTAACAGTTACCTCTAGAGAAAGAGAAATGACTGAGATCCACACAAATTAATGGTCCCTCTCCCAAGACACCAAAAACCTGAACTTATTCCCATCGTCCCCATTATACACATATAATTAGTGCCCCTTGGAATTTCCAAGCTGAAAAAATAAGAAGTCTACCATCTTCATCTAACAGCTGAGAAAACTGATGCCCAGAAAAGTGCTGTGCCTGAGGCCACAGGGAATATTAATCAAAATGCCCATCACACATTTATAACACATGTAGGTGCAGCTCAGTGAATGCAGCTAAGTGAACATAGTTACATCTACATAAGAAAGAAGCATCTTCAGATACAGTCGTCCTTCCTCCAGGCACAATCTCACCCTTTTCCAGGTGGCCAGCAGTTGCTTATCAGACATCTGCTCTGGATAATCCGCAATTGCAAACACACATCCCAATAAGAAGCCTTCTTCTGGAACTAGAGTAAAATTATACAAGAAAAAGAAAATTAAAACCCTATGAATATGCTTGCACAAAAGTTAAACAGTGGTGCCTTGCAATGTGATTCTGTTATGTTAATCAGTCTTGACCATGACATATCTACCAGTAGTCAGAGTGCATGGGGAATATTGCTACAAAGATACTAGTTATCTGTCTACATCAAATAATCGTTAAAAACTAAAACCAACGTAACTTATGCCTGGCCATTAAATACCCTGAAGGAGTCCCTGTGGCAGCCTAGATGTTCTACGGGACACCAATATTCACTTCAGCATATGATGTCCCAAAGTACAAAAGAAAGCATAATTATCCCATGGTAACGATATTCTTTGTTAGGTATGAGACTCACACTCTCCATGTTGTAATAATTGTTTTCACATGAATCCTTACCCCACACTCAAACACTCTCAAAGCATTTATGTGAGTACAAGACTTTTAGGAGAGAGGGAAAAAAAAATCTCCATTACTAACTCTCCACTGCTGGATCATGTCCAAAAAGCTGATGATGCTGAGGTGGTGGTGGTGGTGGCTGCTGTTGCTGCTGCTGCTGCAGGGGCTGCTGAGGTGGAACCTGATGCTGCAGCGCCTGTGACGTCTGACTCAAGTGTGGCGCCGTCTGACTTTGCATCTGCTGCTGCTGGTGCATGCGCTGGAGCTGCTGCTGCTGGAGCTGCTGCTGCTGAATCTGCTGTTGCTGCTGCTGCTGCTGCTGGAGCAGGCTGTGTTGCTGCTGGAGCTGGGCGAGCTGCTGCTGCTGGAGCTGGTGCTGCTGCAGCTGATGGAACTGCTGCTGCAAGGCATGCTGCTGCTGAAAGGGCTGGAGCTGCTGCTGAGGGCGATGCAGCTGCTGTGGAGGATGCAACTGTTGCTGTGGAAACTGTAGCTGCTGCTGTGAAAACTGATGCGGATGGGCTTGCTGCTGCTGCTGCTGTTGCTGTGAAAACGGATGTGGTGGCTGCTGGGGGTAAGGTTGCTGAGAAATCTGCTGCTGCTGCTGCTGCTGCTGCTGCTGCTGGAGCTGCATTATCTGCTGGGGCTGAAGGTGTAAAACCGGGTGCTGTTGCTGCTGCTGCTGCTGGGCCTGCTGCTGCTGCTGTAGCATGTGTGTCTCTGGAGTCACTTTCACTTGGCTAAACAGCACTGCATTGGCATTTGTATGTCCCTGCTGGCTGTGATTCACCTGCTGTTCTAAATTTTTCGTAGGTGCTGAAAGCGTCTGTAAGATCTACAAAACAAGTTAGGTGAAACATTATCAATAGTTCCTGAAACAGACGAATGATAATTTCTTAGTCATGAGAATAATAGCATCCTATTTATTAACAATATTCAACCAAGCAGACACAGCAAATGACTGGAAACTTCAAAATAATACTGCATTTTCTTTTGTATTTATTTTGTAACACCAATATCATAAAGTACATTCACATATTGAGACCACCAAAATTTGAAACTATGTTAGTATAATGGAGTAAACTAACGAATTAAAGTGACAAAGACTCAGACGGCTGATGTGCTTGCCAGAGCAAGGCGTGTGAGTCCTGTGCACAACTGGAGGCTAAGCCTTGGTGCTCCCTGCACTGTCCGCAGCGCCTCTCCACTGCCCATCGCCCACATCAGCTCCGCAGACCCTCTCCTGGCCCAGGAATGCACTGAGGAATGACAGGTGGTGAAAACATCTGGTAATCAGGTTCAGCTTCACCTCAAACCTTCTCGCCACAGCTGCCACTTCCCATTTCCTCTTGTCTTACAGCCCAGAGTCTAGTAAAGAAAGGTTCTCAGTGAATCACCTTCCTGATGAAAGCAGCATGACCTAAGCTGTGACTCCAAGAGCCCTTCGCTCCACTGTCAACTTGCTATGTACACTGGCATTCTTCAGAAAAGGAGGCCAGCTAAGACACCACCAGAGCTGTTTCAATGGTGATGTTTTTCCCAACTAAGAACTCATCATTAGAGTTGGGAAATGATGCTTCCTCAAAAATGACTGAGTTCTTCATGTGGGACAAAAATATTTCAAGCTAGAAAAAAAGAATTCAAACCACACTATTTGTTTTCTAGCTCTTTCTGCTTCACAATGACAGGGAATAGGCTGAGAGTTCTGCGTACACTGAGGAGTAGGAGAAGGACGGTGACCAGCAGATGCCCACCAAGAAGAGCAAGTTATTTTTTTAATATCCTATAGTGTACTGAATACAACAAAAGACACATGTTATACAATGAATTTTGTTCCACATGCTCAAGCAACAAAAATTTGAAACCACCTTCTTATGGTCATGGAAATCAGTAAAAATAGATTTTACTAAACTCAATCCATATAACTTTTAACCCTAATAAAAGCATTTAAAATGTAAACAAAATTCTAGGAATTTGATTTTAACACATATCAGAACTATAACAAAATCTCAAACATATTCTAACATGTATCTTTCACTTAAACAGACTCCAAATTGCAAAGGTTATATGACCTGCAAGGGTAATAGATTTTGGGTTTAGTGATAAATAATTGCGTTTAGAATTGAAATAAGTCAAAATCAAGAGCTTAGGTACAACCATCTTTAAAATCATCTTATGTATGAAACATCTCTGAGATTCAAGACTTCAGAAACACCTGAGTGGAACTCTAAGCAGAAAAA
The DNA here is from genome assembly GCF_000951045.1 of Mandrillus leucophaeus. NCBI lineage: Eukaryota > Metazoa > Chordata > Mammalia > Primates > Cercopithecidae > Mandrillus > Mandrillus leucophaeus. The sequence goes on from NW_012101299.1 coordinate 1,811,847, forward strand.
TGTCTTTTAAACAAAATAATAAGACAACTGTTTCATCTCCATATTTAAAAGTATTTTTAAAAATCCAGAAAAGAAGAGGGGAAAATTCACCCCATCACATGCCACCCCACGGAGCCCAGCAGCATTTGGTGCTGTGCGAACACCCCCTAGAGAAGCATGCATGTGTGGGGCACCTGCCTGCCTGGTGGGCACCAGACGTGAGCCCTACACGGCAAACTGCTGGAAATAGCAGCTGCCTCTTGAGAAGGTAAACAGCAATGAGGGGTGGGAGGGGGCGGAGAGTTTAACTGTTCACTCTGTCCTTTGGTATCATTTGAATTTTTGAATTTTGTACACATATTACTTTTTTACCCTCATATGTAAACAGCCCATGGAACTCTGAGGGATAGTAAAGAAATAAATGCCCATCTGCAGGTGGACAGGGCTGAACCAGTCATTCACCACATGCTGCTCCCCGCGCCTCTACACCTGCCAACTGCAGGAGAAAGGGAGCTCAGGAAGGGGCACAGGACCTAGACAAACACAGCAGCAGACATCAGGACAGGACAGAGGCCAGAGGTTCCTATTTTTCAGATTGGCCACGAGGACTCAGCAGGGTCTGCTGCCTGCAGAAAGTGCTCCATCTGATCTCAGAGGGCTGAGGGAGGCCTGGGTGGGACAGGAGCTGTTTCTACTACAGGCTTCAGTTAAGATGGGTCCTCATCCACTGCTAACCCAGCCCATTAAGGGAGAAGAACAGATGGAGACTCAGGATGAGAGTCCCGGCTAGAAATGAAGACAGCCATTGGCCTGGAACCTTTTTCCACTTGAGGCAGCGAGAGGTGCAGGCCTGACTGAGGAGGAGGCATCTGCAAGACCAGCCATCGAGATGCCACCCAAAACCCCTACCACATTCATCTGATCACTTTTTCAACCATCTGATCTGCCTCTGGCTGGAAACATGTTAGTCCTGAAGAACGTATGAAAACGAATCTTAATTGCTCAATTACACAATTGTGCTATACTACAAACAATTCTGAATGAATGTCAAGTTAAAATTTTTCCATTACAACTGTCATAATCCTCATTTATACTACATTAATACTGAGTTACTGAATTCCATATACAGAATGCATTATGATACACACCACATGGCTTCTAACCACTATAAATTTGCAATTTAAACAGGATTTTGATGGTAAGTTACGCCCCCCCAACCAACATTAGTTCAACTAAATCTGTCTCATATTTCTAAAGTTTCAAAAAGTCATTTTCCTCACATCTAGCAGTAAAATGTCCTTGTGTTCTCTCGCACTGATGAAAGTCTCTCAGAAAACCTCTGCAATTCTCACTAGTGATCAAATCCATTCACTCACTAGAAATGGATGGAGCCTTCTCAGTTTTCCACTGCTAGAGCACACAGCTGAGTATACCAAATTTATCTCCTAAGGACAATTTCCACTGCAGAGATGTGCTCAAACTCCCAACTGCAGTCAATTCTTTCCATTTCAAAGTAAATTATTTTGTCTCTATATCCAAATACAAACTTAAGGAAGTTTTAATATATATATATATGTGTGTGTGTGTGTGTGTATATATATATATATATTTTTTTTTTTTTTTTTGAGACGGAGTCTCACTC
>NW_012101299.1:1813912-1816679 GCF_000951045.1 Mandrillus leucophaeus
GATCACCTGAAGTCAGGAGTTCAAGACCAGCCTGGCCAACATGGCAAAAATCCATCTCTAATAAAAATAAACAAACATTAGCCGGGCATGGTGATGGGCACCTGTAATCCCAGCTACTCAGGAGGCTGAGGCAAGAGAATCGCCTAAGCCAGGGAGGTGTAGGTTGCAGTGAGCAGAAATCGCACCACTGCACTACAGCCTGGGCGACAGAGTGAGACTCTGTCTCAAAAAACAACCAAAACATATATATTAGGAATAAGTAGTAACTAACCAGCAGTAACTGACCAACACTTTTTGACACCACAAATAAATGAAGAGCAAAGAACATTTCCTATTTCAAATGGATGACTTCTGTCCATAATTTCTCACCTAAAGGAAGTGAGAAAGTAGCATTTCTCAAAGTGCCAGAGGCTTCATCCATGATTCCTCACACCAACCCTATGAGAGATCTTTATGGCCCATGTCCCACATATCCCACTGCTGACAGGACAGGTCCACTGTGTGGTCCCAGTCTTCCTGCCAGGACTGGTCACCTCAATTCCTCCACCTCAGCAGTATCATCACTCTTCTCATGTCTGAGGTCAAAAATGCTAGAATTCTCTTTGTCTCTAGCCTATCATTCTTTATGGCCTTTACTTTCTACCTGTCATGACATCCTCTGGTTCTCAGGACGACTGTGTGATCGTCACTTTGCTGCTCTGTGGCTGAGACTGTGCCCTGTGGCTTTATCCCGCCCACCTGCCTGGACATGGATGCACAGAGACCAGGGCCGGAAACCTCAGCACTGGGCGGTGCTGGAGCTGCTCCTTCTGTGCATCTACCTTTTCCCTAAACTTGGCTGACCCCAGCGCTCTCATGGGGACCCATTTGGACAATCCCTGGCCTAGAAGCTCTTGGACCTCCTCATCTTGGTGGCCTCCTCCCCATTTCCTCAGCCACACATTCCCAACCACCCCCAAGACCTATGGTCAGTGGCAGGCCTGTTTTCCTCCAGGACCCAGCAAGGTAGCATGGAGTGGTGGGCACCGAAGCAGGCCTGAGAATCCCTCTCTAACAGGCAGCTGCTGCTCAGCTACAAGGCACTGTCACCACCCAGGACTTGAGGAATGCCAGCTAGGCATTTTATCAGGTACCCACCTCTCAAGCCAGAAACCCAATGTATACGAAGAATGTCTTCCCTATCTATTAATCAACTATTTGAAAATCTAATCTCCTCAAACCCGATGATCTTCTCTCTCTACTCATCTTCTCCCCCACCATCTTAACTGTCTGCTGTCCAACATCTAAAGGGCATGTTTGCCTCTACCTTATTCTGGATGCCAGCCAACCGCTGCCACCATCCTAAGAATCGTGTACTACTAATACCCGCTGCTTAGGTGGAGCGGAGGTGAGACAAGGATTTTGTCTGTCCCACAGCATTTCTACACACTTTTTAAACCACTGCTATTATCACACCCAATAAAATGGTCATTGTTTGTCAACATCACCTTACACCTACGCCATATTGAATTTCCCCACTTCATCAACATCAAGCCTTTCTACTGAAAGTGGATGTGGAGAATACTGGATCCTGCTTCAGGCTGTTCCTATATGCAGAGCCATTTTTCTGGGACTTTGAACTTTATTATGAAATGAAAGTGTCCAGAACAAGGTGAAGCGGCAGACGGGGCGTCACCATCAGATGGAACAGCCCAGCTGGCTCTCAATGGTGGGGCTCCTCAGGGCCTGGTCCCAGACCCTCCTCTTGCTCTGTCCCGCCTACTATACATCCTCACATCTACCTCCATAGCTTCAGTCAGCCTTGTTTCCTCTGGTTCCACCGTGTAGCAGACAGCCCCTGCGTGGATCAGATACCTCCAACCCAACACATCTGAAAAGAAACTTGGATTCTTCAAACCTGCAGCTTTCCCAGTGTCCCTTATCTCTGAAACGGCATCAACTTCCTTCACTTGCTCAGGCCAGAAAGCTGGATCCTCCCATTCATTTTTTTTCTCTCTCAAACTCCACCTCTATATCCTCTTATGGGGCCTCTCTGCTTCACTCTTGCCCCTCTACGATCCACTGTTTACACAATACCTATCAGAGTGCATCTCACCCCAACTCAAAACCCAGTGGCTTCCTTCCAAGAAAGTCCATACTCCTCACTATGGCCCTATATGGCAAGGCCCCTTTTAAATCCTTCCTAGAACTCATTCACCTTATGCAGTTCAAATTTTATTAACTTTCTTTTCTTAGAACTCAGCAAATTCATGCCCACATTTGTGTCTTCCTTTTGCCTGGGAACTCTGTGCCCTCAGTTCTTTGCACGGCCTTTCCTTGTCATTCAACCCTGATCTGAGTCACCTCCTGCCTGAGGTCCTTCTTGATCATCTCGTCTAAAACAGCCTCCTTCCCTTCACCTGCTATTACGGGACCCTGATTATTGTCTTCGAAACACCTTTCACCATCAACAGTGCGTCTGTTCATATTTCTCCTCTTACTGTATGTCTTCTCTACCTAAATTGGTTTTCTTATTTACAATTTTATCTCCAGTGCCCAGAAAAATGCAAAGAGTGGCCAATATACCACCTCAACTACCTTCTTTCTGTCTTAAATAGAAATATATCTACTTAAAACTTTTAAGGCCATGCATGGTGGCTCACACCTGTAATCCCAGCATTCCGGGAGGCCGAGGTGGGTGGATCACTAGAAATCAAGAGTTCAAGACCAGCCTGGCCAACATGGTGAAACCCTGTCTCTACTAAAAATACAAAAAAAAAAAAAAAAA
>NW_012101299.1:1816729-1821303 GCF_000951045.1 Mandrillus leucophaeus
AAAAAAATTAGCCAGGCATGGTGGCGCATGCCTGTGATCCCAGCTACTCGGGAGGCTGAGGCAGGAGAATCATTTGAACCCAGGAGGCAGAGGTTGCAGTGTGCTGAGAGCATACCACTGCACTCCAGCCTAGGCGATAGAGTGAGACTCCATCTCAAAAAAAACAAGAACAAAAACGAAACAAAACAAAAAAACAAAAAACAACAGCAACAAAACTTAAGATCCACTCTGTATCAATAAGCTCCATGCTATATAAACTGTAACCTGAAATCAAGGCTTCTTCAACAAATCCATGAATTTGTGCTATTTACTTACTACCATGAAGTTCATTATAAGCAAATCAGGTACAGCGGGTAAACTTCATTATTCTCTTTGGTGCCATTGCTAATTTTAAACTAAGTAAGACCAGAAACCCTTCAAGGGATAGTACGCCATCACTGATGTCCTGGTTCTACTCACCTGCTTTAAATCTTCAACTTAACGTACAGTTACCTTTTTCTCAATGACCCTGAAATAAATAAATATATATATATACACACACACACACACAACAGTAAACAGGTTCTCATACAAATATTGCTTGTAAGTTATTTGGTCTGAAAAAGCAAAACCAATAAATTACGTTGAAATAGACTGTGAAATCCAATTCTAAAATCCAATACTGAAATTTTTTTCTGAGTGACTTACATGTGCTACATTTGATGGCCGGTTAATCTGCTGAATGTCAGCATTATTAGTAATATTCCTCAATGTCCGTACAGCTGGACTCCAGGTAGCTATCATTTCTGATCTTTCAGAACTTTGGAGGTTTTGTCCAGCAGCCATTAAATTACCCCGGACCTCAGGGGGCAAAATGTTACCTGGAACAGGTGGGACATTGGCACACAAGTTAATCAACCCAGGCTCCTTTCCCTGAGGCAGCCTGCGTTTTGCTGCAGCTAACTGTGGGACTTCGGCCGGGGTCCAGTTTAAATTTCTCTCTTGTTTTTCCGGTGATGAATCTGAAGAGTCATCAAACATTAATTCCCCTTTAGATTTTTCAGTGTTGGATTTGGGTGAAAACTGTTGGTCACCTGAAGGAGACCCTTCTTGAGAGCTGGCAGGGCTTGACTTCTCATCTGTACTACCCTCATTCTGAGAATCTTGTTCCTCATTTTCTACTTCCTCCTCCTCTTCCTCTTCCTCTTCTTCCTCTTCATAAATAATCAAACGAGGATGATAAAATGCTTCGTCCTTTTTGGTTTTCTCTGATACACAATCCAGAACCCAGTCAGGAGTCACAATTTTAATACTTGCTCGCTTTAAAGCACATTCGTATTTCTCCTATGAGGAAAGCAGAAACACACACACACAAAACAAAGCTGTGAATTTTATCACATTTCCTACAATTATGCATTTTAGAAAAAACTCAGGAGAGGAATGCAGTTGAAATGTTGAGCAACTATTATTACACTTTTATACATAAGGAGAGTTTGATCTTTAAGACAGAGGACATGAGGCAAAAGTTAAAAGGAACCATACAGCAGTGACCGTAGGAAGGTCTCATGCCTGCAGTAGGAGTCTTAAAAGACTTCGCTTAAAATTAACTTTTTAAAATGATATTTTAAGTACAAAAGTAGAGCTAGTAATCCTATGGAAAATTAGGAAGCGAATAATTGCTACCTAAGTTTTTATTGACTGATAATATTTAGAAGCTTGCTTTTCCACGACAGTTAGTAAAGTAACGGCATGGCAGAGTGCCACCAATGCATCACATACACTCATGGAGTGTGGCTGACTTGGCTGACTTGCACAGGATAGCTCTATTCAAGATCCAGTATTTATGGAGCTCATGCTATATGCCAAGCAGCACTAAGGGATGGAGACACAAAGGATGCAACAAGTCTCTGACCTAACAAGGCTCACGATTTGGTTCTAAAGAGAAATGAAATATGGAATGCAAATACAATATAAAACCAGTGCTGAATGATGCGGTGACAGAGTGGAAGGTGATCTCATCAAGGTAAGCTGGAGGACACGAGGAAAGCCCCATTGAAAGGTGAGCTTTGGCTGGGGCACAAATGATGACAATTTGCACAGTTAGAACGAAGGCAGAAAATACAGCCCAATGGAAAAGACGTGTCCGGAGTAGTATGTACGGCAAGTTAACAGAGGCCTCTACTGTGGGAAAGGGTGCAGAATGTGGAAGGCACAAGGGAAGGAATAACAAAGAAAGAAGAAATAAATTAAAAATGTTAAGTAAGAGTAATACGACAATAAAGTAACTTTAAAATAAATGAGTTTGTAAATCTGGCTGTGCTTCTAAAAGCCTAACACATCACAGCAATTCTCTAGCAAACACATAATCAGGGCCCTAAACTCAACTCCATGTCCTGCTGTGGAGCCCCAAGGCGGCACTTGCAATTTCTGGGTAGAATAAGAGTCACACGCAACAGGGATGTGGGGCAGCAGCACAGGGAGGACAGCTGTCATTCAGTCCTGGCGGCAAACGCCAGGCATTGTCCATCTGGGAGATGCACATCCTTGCAAACAGTGAGCTCTGCACACGGCTCAGTGACTTAACTTGTGTTTGTGAGGTTGTTCTTTCTTAAACCTTTTTAAAATACAAGAAAAACCTAGTCATGGGAGACACCCATGAATAAGAAGCTAAGCAAAGGAAAATGAATGTAATCATAATCACACTGACTAGAGAGAACCACGATTAACATTTTAAGGGCATAGTTTAAATTATTTGTTATAAATATATATGTACATATATTAAAAGGACAAAGGAAAAAACACATAGTCATAGTAAACAAATACTTTATAATGCTCCTTTTTCACTTAATATATTGTGAACAACCTCCTCCTATGAAAATATGTACACTTTTATGCTTTTGTTTCTAACTTTTTTATGTACATTTTCAAACACAGACCAAATTAGAGACTAGTGGAATAAATCCCTTGTATCTGTCACCCAGCTTCAATAACTGGCAACCTTTTACAAATCTTGCTTCTCCTGGACTTTGTTTATGGATCTCAAATTGATAAAGACTTTCTAAATCACCATAATTATCATAGCAGCACAATGAACTATGATTCACCTCATCCTCAGGCCCTATTCAGATCTCCCCAATAGTCTCAAAGGCTTTTAGTTTCCTCTTCAGCTGCACAGCTGTACAACTTAGTTCATCCCCCAGTGTTAGCCACGTAGTTGTTTCCAGTGTTTCACTACGATGAAAAACTGGAGTTATATTTTATGACTTATTCCTAGGTTTTGGTGTTGAGGTTTGAAAAGAAATACAGATATAAGGTTTCATATCTATAACTACACTTCCCTTCCCAAAAAGGCTATAGCAATCACACTTTCAACAGCTATGTAAGAGTACATCAATTTACCTATACCCTTGATAATAAAATGTTTTATTCTTTATCCTAAAAATCATGCTGTTCTTAAATATTTAAAAGCATAAAATGTTATATAAATCTCTCCAGATGATAAATTTCTACTAGAGATTTTCAATTTCTGGACTACCCATCCCAGAAAAACCTGAGTTATTTTAGGAAAATATGAAGTCCAGGTACACAGCAAAATATTTACAAACCAATTAATACAAAAATATCATCTGTTTGAATAACATATGACTATATGTAATATGGTTTACATATTATTTTTCCAAGTTAAAAAGATATTTGTTGAAATAATAAACTACAAAAAAAGTTATTTTAAATTCTGTTTTAGCAAATACCAAAAAACAAAACTATCACCATGAAGAGGAGTCACTGAAAAATTTGGATATGAAAAAGGTAATTTCACATTTAAAAAGCTGGGATCCAGTAGGCTCTTGAGTTCCTAGTTTGTATAGAATGCTGGCATTTCACATTTCAGAAATAACTTGACTATTTCCTATGGAAATCTAAGTAAAACATTTAGGTAAACAGTCTTACTATATTTCACTCAAGTTTTCTCTCGCTTTTCACAAGATAGGTAGTTTTTAATCACTGAAAGACAGTAACTGTTTAAACAAAGATGATTTAAGAGGAAAACAACGTTTAGATGCCTTTGCCTGACCCAATTTATCAACTAAATTATTCTAAATTTTGTATCCTCAAAACTTCTAACTCACGAAGTGCTAAGGACCTCAAGGGTCAACCATGTCCCCTCTCCCCAACAACTAATAACCATACCCTGTTTCTGTTGGTTTTAAGTTATAAATTCTTTCATTCTTTTCAATTTGAAACTTTTAAACTTCAAGAGTATAAAAGGTAGTTTTATTATGCCATTTGCACAAGCTTTTGCTATGTGCTCATTAAAAAAAATAAAAACAAACATTTACCTTAAAAAGAAATGTTATTTTTGTGTATAGTCAGCTGGTCTCTAGCACTCATAAAACTTATAAATTAAAAGAAACTATTTAAATTCACCACTATTAGGTTTACAAATTTATATCTGAATAGATTATAAAATACAATAATTTAAAGGAATGATAAAAATTCAGTCTTTTTAAAGGGATTTAATTTTTCAAATATTTGTAGTTATTGAGTTACATAAGTCACAAACATAACATAATCATGAATCAAGAACATAATGGCTA
>NW_012101299.1:1821703-1833688 GCF_000951045.1 Mandrillus leucophaeus
TTTTTTGAAGCAGGGTCTCACTCTGTTGCCCAGGCTGGAGTGCAATGATGCAATCACGGCTCACTGCAGCCTCAACCTCCCAGGCTCAAGCAATCCTTCCGTCCCCAGCTTCCCAAGTAGCTAGGACCATAGGTGTGAGTCACCACGTCCAGCTAATTTTTTATTTTTTGTAAAGATGGGGTCTCACTTTGTTGCCCAGGTTGATCTCAAACTTCTGGGCTTAAGAGACCTCCCACCTCGGCCTCCCAAAGTGCTGGGATTTATAGGTATGAGCCACCACTTCTGGCCCATGTAATATCTTACTACTTCATTGTCTTCTAGGGTAGTTATGCTTGAGCATTAAAAATTCTGGTTGTTTTTCATTATTAATTGCCCTCTTTCTCTTTCTTTACATGTGGGCATTATGACTTCTTAAAAATTAAGGGCTGAGCGCAGTGCTCACGCCTGTAATCCCAGCAATTTGAGAGGTCGAGGTGGGCAGATCACTTGAGGTCAGGAGTTCAAGACCAGCCTGGCCAAAATTTGGTCTCTACTAAAAATACAAAAATTGGTCAGGTGTGGTGGCACGTGCCTGTAATCCCAGCTACTTGGGAAGCTGAGGCAGGAGAATTGTGTGAACCTGGGAGATGGAGGATGCAGTGAGTTGAGATCACACCAGTGCACCCCAGCCTGGGTGACAGAGTGAGACTCTGTCTCAAGAAAAAAAAGAAAATTACTTAGGAACAGTAATGTGTACAGAACGGGGTTAGAGAAAGAAATGGTGGGTGTCTGTGTTTCAGTTTCCCCAAGGGGACAGCAGGACTTCCTTCACTGCACGCCGCAAGCAGCACGGTACTGGCAACTAGTAAGTGCTCACTAATGGCTGCGTATTAGTGTTATTTTTATTACTGGCAAACACAAAATCTGCTTTTAACAAATATTTACTGTTGCAGAAGAAACACAGTAAGCATTAAAATAGCAGTTCATTTTTACCTATGTTGAATTAGTTCATGTAAAACTGGGAAATTAAAATTGGAAAAGCAAAAAAAGACTTATCTTTTCCAGTCCGTAAATGAAATCAAGAATGAAGAACAAACACATTACATAAGACAATATTACAATTCCACTATTGACTTAGATAAGAAATCTCTCTCTATATGCATAATACATTATACATAATATCATGTTTAGTATCAACTTTTAAAATATATGGAGTATTCGCTTTATCTAAATATAATTATAGTAGCATATTTGTTGTCTTATTCACAAGCATGTTTTAGCCAAAGAAAATGATTTCTTTTAAGTGCCTCTTTGTTGGGATAAATAAAGCTCAATTAAAGTATTTATATAGAGACCTTATGACTTAGATTTGTTTTTCCTTCCAAATAAAAATTTTAAAAGATTCCATTTTTAGCTATACACGTACAAATTAGTCTAAAGTCAATAAATACTTTAAAATACATACTATATCCTAAAGCCCAAAGAGTTACTAAGGATTTCTCATCAAAATATTTTGGAAGCGGGAAAAACCCTAAATTAAGGCACTAGAATTAAAACGTCAAATCACAATTCAAAACAGCTTTGACAAACCCACTCTGTTCACATAGTGCCTCTTAAATTATAATCCCAACTCAGTTAAAAAAGTTAAAGGTTTCATCTCCCCTTCAAATTAGCTATGTAAAAATCAAATAAATTTTTGCTATAAATCAACATTAATGTAAAAAGAACCCACTATTTTAACCAAAGCATACTGTTTATCACTTAAATTGTCATGGAAAATATGTTTTTTACTTAAATTTTAGGAGTCACATCATAAATTTTATATAATGCTTTCTATAGAACAGTGGTTCTGAAACTTTAGTATGCATCAGAATCACCCACCAGAGGACTTGATCACACACTGACTGTTCGGCTCATTTGATTAGGTCTGGGAAGAGGCTGGACAGACTTCATTTCTTTTTGTTTTTTGAGACAGAGTCTCACTTGGTCACCCAGACTGGAGTGCAGTGGTGTGATCTCGGCTCACTGCAACTTCCACCTCCTGGGTTCAAGCGATTCTCTTGTCTCAGCCTCCTGAGTAGCTGGGATTACAAGCACATGCCACCATGCCTGGCTAATTTTTGTATTTTTAGTAGAGATGGGGTTTCTTCATGTTGGTTAGGCTGGTCTCGAACTCCTGACCTCAACTGATCCATCCACCTTGGCATCCCAAAGTGCTGGGATTACAGGCGTGAGCCACTGCGCCTGGCCAACAGGCTGCATTTCTAACAAGTACCCAAGGAGGGCAGATGCTGCTGATCCAGGAACTCTACTTGTGGAAACAAAATCCGTACAGCCACACCACTGCTCAAGGATGAGAGCCCTATGCTTACCAAGACAAAAGTCATTTTCATATATTCCAGATTATGAAGAAGAAAATATATCAAAAATTTCACTAAACGCATGCTTATAATTATACCTGGTATGAGGTTTAAAAAAAAATGGTGACGGGAACTAAAAATACATTTTTTTTAAACAAATAAAAATGAACCAAAGTTTTACTGGATTTGAAAGGAAATTCTTCAGATTAATAACATTTTCCTATTTTCCACATAAAATGAAGCCATATTGCATAGTATTTAGAAGTTATATTTGGCTTACAATTTACAATCCTCTGACATCTTTTGTGGAATGAAGCTGGATATAAATAATATAAACCAATATAATCAGCTTTTGTAAATGAAATATAACAATTAATTTAAAAGAAGCTCAAAAAAGACATGTGATTACTAGAAATTCTTAAATGACATACAAAAAGAAGGCGGCACAAGAAATGCTTACCCCCTTTGGCTCTGGAACAATCAAATGCGTGCATTTCTTATTGAGGGTCAGCTGGCAGTCCCCCCCATAGAACGTAACCAAAGCCCACAGAGCACTTCTGTCTTCAGATGACACCTGATGGGAAGTTAGAAAGAAGGCTTTTACCATACATTTCAATCTGTGCATGGCTATATTTTCACTTTAGTAATATATTGCAACAATTCTGTTTCTCCCTTAATAAAATTAACCTAAGAATATCTGTAGAAAAAATAGAGAAGCTCTTAGCTATCTGCTTATTATAACAAAAATTTCACTCCTATCATAATAGTTTTACATATATAATTACTTATTTTTGCCTTGTCACCAAATGAATTTAAAAATATTTATATCCACATTCCAAAAAGCGGAATGGAGGATTATTTCAGTCTATAACAAAAACAGTCAGGGGAAAAAAAGCAGGAAGAACTAGTACACCATTCCAGCTTCCATTTGTGTCACTTTTGAAAATGTTTAAATACAACAGCAATATCAAAATCGTATTTTAGGAATGCCTTTATGCTAATGGATAACAAATACTAATTATGAAATGAATAAAATAAAAATAAAGATAAAAATATGGTGGCTTATAAGTTCAGGGGAAAATGTAAATATTACTTAACAAAGGAAAGAAAGGCAAGCATAAAAGGAATAATTCTTATGCTTGCTCAGTGATGAAGTAACGACTCCAGATACAATGGCTTATGCGGTCAAACAGGCTTTCACTGTAACAATAGAAACAGCTACCATTTATTGCCTGCCTACTATGTGCCAGGAACTGTGCCAAGTGCTTTATCTATACAGCTAACCCTTCCAACCGCCATGTGAAACAGGAATCATTCGCCCCATTTTAAAGATAAGGAAACACACTAAATTACACCTAATAATGGAAAAGCTGGCTTTTAAAACCCAGGTCTGTCTACACCCAGGTCTAACTCCAAACTGGACTTTCCACTGTTCTATAGTGCTTCTCTAAGGGCAGTTACTGCTGGGAAAGTCAAAAACAATTTCTAAAAAAATGAAATTTTAGAGTCTGAAAAGCAAAAGAACATTTAAGAAAAATAAAAATATAAGCATTAATTCTAAGATAATCATTTAACCAAGTAAATTTTTTCTGGATAAATTTATTGTAAGTTGAGGATTATAGTTGTTGAAGAATCCTGAACTTTGTGTCAAGTTAATGTTTTAAAAGTACTGATAATAGCGTGTTAATCTCTTTTTAACTGCCAGTATGCAGCTTGCAAATAATCTAGCATTCTTCATCTACTCTCATCAATTTTACAAACATTTCTAGAAATTATTTGTATTACACACTATAACTAGTAACAAGAACATGTTAGCTTTCTAAAAATCACTTTTCAAATCATTATTTTATATCTCGTTAATTTAGTAAGTCAATGTCACATTTCAGAAGACTGGACCAGGTTATTTTTATTAGAGGCTTTCACAAAAACATTTATATCCTACAGCATTTGGAGAGTTGAGATTTAATTATATGATAATACAGATTAATCCAAGGAGTCATTATATAATCTTTATTAAAAATGAAATTAAAAACAATCTAGATATGCCTTTATTACCAAGATTTGCCTATATGTTCAGTTAAGTATTATTTTATTTTACTGACTGCAGTAAATCTAGTCCTATACCCTATTTGGCCTGTGTCACAGGCGTAGACCTCAACAGGGTGCAGTAGATTGCTGTGGAAAGAACATCAGCTAGGGAGGAATGGAGGAGACCTGGAATTAATACGATGCCTCCAATAACTCGCTTATGTCAACTTGGAAAACTTCCATGACCCAGATTCTTCACTGATGTACGTTTGGATTAAACGACTTTGAACATCCATACCAGCTCATTTAATGAATCTCCATCAGCATAATTAAGAATGCTCTTTCCACACCAAAATGTTAACAATAGTTACTTAGTGACAGGATTATGGGGACATTTTTATTTTCATTTTTATACTTTTCTGTATTTTCCAAATTTTCAAAAGCATTAATTTTATAATTGGGGAAAAGTGCTTTTCTTTTTAAAAAACCATCTTTCCAAAATACCAATGTTATCATGTTGGCTAATAATGTCTCCTCAGTGCTGTAAGGCTAAAATCCAAAGGCTCCCCTGTGGTGTCCAGGCCCTTCCTGTCCGGCTGGCTCCTAACCACCTCCTCCTGCCCATGAGCCCTGCCCCGCGTGCACCTGCCGTCCTCACACGTTCCACTTTCCTGTGCCCCGCCGTGCCCACCCTCCGACCTCCTCCTCTAAGACTCGGCTCAGGTGGCATTACCACTGTACTCCCACAGCAAGCTGGACAGAAATCTGAATACTTCTCACACTCTACAACTATCTGCTTGCTTATCTGTCCTCCCAACTATACTCCAAAGCAACCAGGAGCAGAGGACTAGAATTTCAAGTCTGTGCCCCCCAGGAATAAAAGCTTTTGTTTAAACCAATCAGGAACACTCTCCCTTTTCCTTCTTCAGGCCTCACCACCCCCAATAAGACACTCCTTGATTCTAGCTTACAGGATTTTCTCCTTGTCCAGTCTTGATTATGAACTCTAACACTCCTTATTAAAGAGTCTTACATGATGTCCTCAACTCCTCTGAGATCTTTCACAGTACCTAGAACAGTGCAAGGCACATGGGTAGGCAGTCAAGAAATACTGTTGTTGAGATACAGAATGGAACGGACTTTTTAGGCTTCTAGATTTAAATCATGACCTGGCCAGGCTCTCCATTACACTCTTGACCTATTCCCCAAAACCTACCCAGCACATTACAACAGAGGCCTCAGCCTGCATCAATACCGGGTCAGAAGAAGGCAGATGATCTCTGTGCTTCCCAACTTCTGCTGGACAAGCTCCCTTCCCTACCTCTCCCTGGGAGAGCTCTGGAAGACTCCAACAAAGAGCTCCAGCTTGTATCAACACCCTGACGGGGAAAAGACAGAAGGTCACTGAGAACCACCAAGAAACAGTCCTTTTGTAAAGCTGGGGTCCTGCCTGGCATGTGTATGTGAGCGTGTGTGCGCATGGGTGTTCCAGTGTGCAGAAAAGGTGCAGATCCCTCTGACAGTCTCCAATCAGTGAGGACTAACCACTGTGAGCACTCCCTCCTCTTTCTGTACCCGGGGCCCACTTTCATTTTTGCATACGTTGCAACATACCGTATTTGCCCAAGGTCTGACCCTCACAGATAGTATGTTTACTGAGAGAGAAATCGCATCTTAATTAATTTGTACCCCTTTGCATTGCTCCTGTCACAAAGGAAGTACCCAGCAAGGATTTGTTGGATCAAAGTCCCTTAGCTGCACACTGTACATATGTTTGTTAATATATCTTAAAACCAAAATAACATTTTTTAGCAACCACAAAATATTAGTGCTCCCAATGCACTTTTCTTAAACTACAATTTCCAGGGTTTCCCCATCCCTATTTGAACAATCTTTCTCAACTTAAAAGAAGTGCTTTTATTTTACCCCATGACACACTGGGGATTCCAGTTCCTCATGTTAAGTGATGAACTGCAGGAAGTACAGCAAGTGGCCCACAAAGATCACGCTAATTCTGGATTCTAATTTTTCTTATCCACTGAATTTGCTAAAAGGATATAAAATACTGTCAAAGATCTTGCTAACTAATTAAACTTTTGGCCACCATTGACCCAGCCACTCCCCTTGGTAAGTTTAGCACCAAGGGAAAATTCGACTTTTCATCTGACAGTGGGTGAGCAGGGCCTCTGCCCAGTTTGTCACCAGCAGAGCCCCTTCCCAGACCACGCAATCGAATGACACTATTCCACTGCAAAGAATCAAGATATTCACGTTTTCTGAGCAGTTTGCTCACCCAGTTGTTTCTTTATGGATATCCATCCTCTTGTTCCCACAGGGACTACACTGGTGACTTCTCAGCTGAGAACCCAAGATGTACTTAGACCCCTCAGCCTGTGTGATGCTCACTGAGCCAGCTGATACTCCTGTATCACTTTCTATCATCCTTCTCCGCCACTTCCTGGGTCACAGAATAGGACCTATGTACACACACACCTATGTACAATTATCTTCTATCAATTTATGCTCTAAATCTTTACCTGGGTTGTTGTTACTTCCCAGCAATGAAAATAAAAATGATTAAATCTGACTTTGTCTTGGCTTCTAAAATAATATCCTACTCCTCCAGTATCATCTGTTTTCAAGCTCCTTCTTTTTTTTCTCCCCAAATCTCTCTACCAATGCATGCTATCCAAGGCTCTACTCCCGGTTATCTGTTCCTCTCTCTATCATGCTCTGTGGGAATTTCCTTCATGCCACAGGATCTCCAAGTTCCTACACTTCCATATCTTATCAACAGCCCAAAGTGTGTTTCAAACCAGTGTTGCCATCTCCCTTCGCCAATCAGGATCCTCCCTATTTCCCAGCTCCATCAGCGATGCTGCCACTCTCCTGGTGCTCCCCAACTGAAACAATGACATAATCTTTGGCATCCACCATGGGATCTGGCGCAGGGAGGTATACAGTGAGGGTTGGCTTCTCACTCTTTGCACTACAGCATCCCACGTCCCCAATACCTGCTGAGTCCCATCTGTTGCTAAGTCCCATGTTGTATCTGCTACCCTGAATCCAATCTCCATTTGTCAAAACTCCAGCCTCTGTCCTGCCCTGCAAGTCATGCTCAGAGCTCCTGGACCAGTTTTACCTGCAATGATCACAAGTGATTCTAATTTTGTTTGCTTTTTGTCTCCCATATTTTCTGAGGTAAGTATTTGTAACCCAAAATCAAATAACGAGGAAAAAAGGGTGATGAAGCATCCTGTTACCTACTTTAGCCAGTTCAAACTCCTATACCTTGTTTTCCCATCATCTCTATCCATCTACCTGCCTGACCATTTTTTCTTCTACGTGCAAATGCACACCCTTGGCTGACACCAGTCTCCTCTTACCTAGCGTCTGTGTACTCCTGACTTCTCCTTCCACCTTGCTCTACGCAGAATGCCCTCCTCCCTTCCCATTTCCTCCAATTCTGTCCATTCTTTCAGGGCCACTCAAACCTTAGATCCTCTCTATCAAGGCCTCCCTCGTCTCGCAATCCAGACTGATGCCATCCTTCCTAAGCTCATACAGTCATACCTGTGCCCCCCGAGTGGTCATATATGTATCCTGTATGTATGTCTATACTATACCTAATTTATTACATGTATTATATAACAATCTATTACAAATATAAACTCTGATAAACATAACTATTAGTTCTTTGGAAGACTAATAATATTCTCTGGTGCTAAACTCATAGTTAATATTTAGCAATATCTAATTACCTCATTTGAAACCCTATAATCATCTTATACTCACATACTTTTGATTTTCTTATTTATTTCACCAAATCAAGTCTTCAAAATCCCATGTCACTGTGACCTTCATCTCTGAAAAATGCCCACAGGACTCCCTGTCCCTGTCCCAAACTCAGCGTGGCCCTTCGTCCTCTCTCCCTTTCTCATTCAATTGGAATCATTTCTGGATAGTCGGCTCTGAGTCTCTGAAACCCAGAAATCCAACCGATGCAAATAAAATTAAATGAAAAATTCACATTTTAGCCAAAGTACATTGTGTTTATACATAAGTAGTAATGTTTTCATTTTTAAAACTTTTCTGATACGTTGATTGTAAATTTGGAACATACAGAGAAGTAGAGGAAAACAATAAAAATTACATGTAACCATAGCACCCAGCATTTAAAAGGTTTTCTCATTTTAGCCAACTTTAAAGATCATTCATGTAAACATACACTTATAACAGATATGAAAAAACATTGCAAAATATAAATACCAACAAAATTCCTGTTAAAGAGAAAAAAAATAAGCCAACTTTGCTACTTGAAGGATCTCCATCAAATTAATGTCACAAAAACAAAAACAGGATTTTAGAGAACTTCCAGAATATAAGAGACACAAACAAAAACACAGTAACCACAGATAAATTTACTTATTACTTGGACAGAGGAGGGATCAAGTTCAGACAGGTGATATTCTTTGTATTAACTGTTGAGTCTGGCTAACAACCTAACAATGCTAAACCAAAGACTACCCAGCTCCATAATCCTCTATCACAAAGGCAAAAGGAAAAACAAGATTATAACCAAATTTCTTTCCATCTCACCTAATAACTTGAATGTGCCCCTTTCTCAAAGATGTGCATAGAGAAAGATGACTAAACACTTTCTCAAAAGTATCACGTATGAGCACCAAAATGACAGCCTGGGATGAGGACTGTCAGGTCAAATGAGATGGGACATCCTACAGAGCACTTTTACCTTCCTAAGGACCACTAATTTTAAACAAATTACTCCACGTAATTTGTAAAACGACTTTAAACAATAACAATTTGATTTTTTTCAAATAGTTTTTATTACGATTTGAGATTTTTCTTAGCTGGGAGTCAGAAAAACAAAATACAATAAAAAAAATTAAATATTCAGATACCCAGAACTAACCACTGTTAACATTTTGGTTCCTCATTTCAGATAGCTCTCATATATTTGGTTGGTGTAATACTGTACATACCTAGGCTATGGCCTGCTTTTGTCATTTAAAACGTTTCCCATGTCTTTATATGTTTTCATAAAACAGAATTCAAAAATGGCTAAGCAGCTAGACTACTGTGTAAGCATATACAATAGGTTTCTTAAACATTCCCAAATAGTGGATGATCTGATTGTTTCCAATTTTACCATCTTATAAATAATGTTTATCAATAAATGTGAGCACCTTCTGTCCTTCCTTCTATCGACTTGGGATAAGTTTCTTTTTCTTTCTTTTTTTTTTTGAGACGGAGTTTTGCTCTTGTTACCCAGGCTGGAGTGCAATGGCGCAATCTCGGCTCACCACAATCTCCGCCTCCCAGGTTCAAGTAATTCTCCTGCCTCAGTCTCCCAAGTAGCTGGGATTACAGGTGTGCGCCACCACACCCAGCTAATTTTGTATTTTTAGTACAGACGGCATTTCACCACGTTGGCCAGGCTGGTTTCAAACCCCAGACCTCAGGTGATTCACCCGTCTCCGCCTCCCAAAGTGCTGGGATTATAGGCGTGAGCAACCACGCCCGGCCGACTTGGGATAAGTTTCTGAACACAAAAGAAATGCAGGTGAAAACAAAATGAGTATTTTAAGGCTCGACACTGCTCCCCTTTCCTAGGAAGCTGCTGTGCTGACTCCCATTCCTGGCAGCAGGAAGCAGGAGTCTGTCCTCAGCATCTCCACCAACACTGAACACACTGTTACAAATTCGATGAGCAAAAACGCTTATCTCATTGCTATTAAAATGTTCATGTCTTTGATTATAAAGTATAAAGTGCATCAAATGTTTTGTTACACTTATTATTAGTAATTCCTCTTTACAGATTCTAAATTCATTTCTCTGCCTTATCTGCTAAGGTCTTTTTTATTCTTATTGATCTGTATGATCCCTTTATTTATTAAGAAAATTCTTTGCCTGTATTTCTAACTGAATTTTCCTTGTCATCTTTTAATTTCATTTTTAATATTTTTTCATATTCAAGTTTTTAAATCTTTGTTTTTCTTAATTATAAAGACCATTTTCACTCATTAAAAACTTTGTATCTTAAAAGCAAGCACAAATATTTAAATAATTTTAAGTGTCATGAGTTCATATTAAATATACAGTCAGTTTAGGAAATAGCTTCTCTAAAACTGGTTAACAAACAGGTCATAAATCCAATCATACAAAAACTCAGAAGTGTCACATATAAATAACTCAAGACTAACTGTAACCATGCTTACCTGAGAAAGGCAGGCAGTGATTCCAAAAAAAATCTGACATGATTCTGGAGAAAAACCATTTACTCTGTTTTATAGTTATTAAGATTACAATGAAATAAGATTAGTGCAACCTGTACTTCACTAACAGACATTACCCACCCACTCCGTCCCCACTCAGTCCATTTAAGAAAGAGACAGACTTAAGATAGACAAAGAAGAGCACAGGGCAGAGTGGAATAGAGAGCAGTGGGTGGCACAGAAAGAACTGAGTGCTTTTCCGTAAAGTACATTTTGAAATCCAATCTCTCCACTTATATCATAAATCAAACGGGCAAAATACACTCACAGGGGGAAGCCCTTTGATCTCTGATAGCTAGCTAACTATATACACACATATAAACACACACATGCATATACACATACACACACACACGAATGGCATAGCAGTTATTTTAAAAGCAAAATTAAAATGTCTTGCTTCTTTTAGAATGAAACGTTGTGACTGTTTCTGTTGCACAGTAGGAAGAATCCTTCATAAGGGCTTGACTGAGCTCTAGTTTTATTATCTCCGCTAACTTTGTGAACTTAGGCAAGACAACTGTGAGCTTCAATTTCCCCTTTTTTGAAACAAAAGTTGGAATATATGATTCCAAAAATCCTTCCTATTTCTAAAGCTGATCTTGAAAATTCATTCAAAATGATTAATAAGCACTTACTACACATCACACACTGCAAATTTAACAAGACACAAGGCAGTCATGATCTCTACATGCCTGTAATTCACAGGCTATTCAGAGCAAACAATGACTTTTTTTGAATAATCTGGAGTGTGCAGAATTCAAAATGGGTTAAAGTATTGCTTCTCTTTCCCTATAGGAGAAAAATATACTGATTGAGATAGGTGAATCAAGAAAAATATCAGTTTAAAAATTCTATTCCAAATTTGAAGTCTCCTTTACAGTTATACAGATGAATCTTATAAACATTTGAGACTTCCCTGGCTGTAAAAAAAACTCTGTAGATTGCAATGATATCTTCAGCCCCATTACTCAAGATCTGTTTCCATCTTCCAACCTAACTAAGCTCATGGATTTTCTACTTCCAAAGACTTGGGGAAATATTAACAAAGGCAAATCTCAGAGCACACTGTCTACCAGTGAGTCTCCCGGGCTCCCTTGTTTGTTTTTGAGATGGAGTCTTGCTTTTGTCGCCCAGGCTGCAGCACAGTGGTACAATCTTTTGTTCTTATGGATGGGCAAGTAAGAGCTCAAAGAAGATCCCAGTGGCCGGGTGCAGTGGTTTACGCCTGTAATCCCAGCACTTTGGGCGGCCAAGGTGGGCAGACCACAAGGTCTAGAGATTGAGATCATCCTGGCCAACATGGTGAAACCCCATCTCTA
>NW_012101299.1:1834173-1844082 GCF_000951045.1 Mandrillus leucophaeus
AAAATAAAATAGAGCACATGACATAATCTCTTGCCAGGTCTAAAATTTTAGCAACTGTATGGTATCAGGTACTTGCAAAAGAAATGATTTCCACAAGCAAGTTACACTTGAAATAACAGTCCCATGAAGCATCATCCTTTTAGGATGAAAAGGAAGCCACCAGGCCTAGGAGAATAAACAGGAGGCCTATAGAATGCATCATTTCTGGCTCCTGACACAGTGCCAGGGCAGGGGCACTTCCATTAATGCTCCATGAACGAACAATGCAAGCAAAGAAGCTCCCTGAGGACAGAAATGGTCTTCTTCACCACTCTATTTTCAATACTCAACCCACAGCACATGTGCACTGAATCAATAATCCTTCTACCCAATGCAATTACAAGGATTAACAACGCATGTTATAAATTTTCTTCTCATTTCTCTTCCCCAATTTACTCTTCAAACAATTCAAATAAGACTTAGAATTTTAGAAATATTCCTCATCTAGCTAGCACCACAAAAGCTGAAGAGAACCGGAGCTCCTGCCTCCAGCTCCTGGCCTAGAGCTACTTGTCACAGCTAAGCCCCCTTTTAACATGAGTAATGACAAGGATCAGGTACACAAAATTTGAAACAGGATGGAAAATAGTAGGAATATAAGATGTAGACAAAACAATCTGTCCTAACGAATGAATCCACTTTTCACTCCGTTAACTATCATTTCTTTCAGTCTTAAACCCAGAGTTACCCTTTCCCTCCTCCCCCACTAAAAAAAAAAGGATACGGCAGAAGAGCTCCACACTGAACGGACAGAATCACCCAAGAAGGCTGAAAAAGAAAAGATTAAATCAAAAAGTATTCTCAATTTACAAGTGGCATGATACTATTTTACTAGTGTTGTTCTTAGAAATTAAAAGTCTCTGTTATAACCTATTTTAAAACATCCAGATTACAAGTATGAATATTCAAATAGAAATATTATAGTCAAAGATTAGTTACTAATACCCAAGATGAAAAATCCAATTATAGAATGAAGCACTACCATATTTTTTTAAAAATTTTGTATAAACATTTAAGTTCCAGGTTTACACACTTATTACTGCTGACCCCACGATTAGGACAGGGGAACTTCCACCCATCCTGCCTCACCACCGCTGCCGCCTCATCCAGGGCACAGTCAGCCCCTCATATGCTCCCTTCTTGAATCCCAAATTCAATCAAGTCTAAATTCATGAGGTGTTTGTTTGTTTTAGTGAAGTCAAGTAGATACAATGTTTGTAAGCTATAAAAATGATTTCTAACTGCCCGAAAATCTTTTTTATAAATTCTAAAAACTGAGATTAATTATAAAACAGATTAATTACTACCTTTCTGGGTAACTTATATTTTTGAAAAAGTATCCTGTTTCTATGTTTAATTTTTATAATTACACAAATCATTATCCTGATAGCTCTACTTCACAAAATTACTATCTAAAAATGTAGTAATGCCCCCATTACTACATTCTGGAAGGCAGCTGACTTCCAGAAACTTCACCCAACTGAAACACACATATATACTCATTACCTACCCATCAATTCATTCATCAAATATTTATTGAGAATCTATTTTATGCAGAGATGGTGCAAGGTGCTGGGGATGTAACAGTGAAAAAGAGAAAGGAAGTCTTTGCTCTCTTGCAACTCATATTCCAAGCTAATGATCTTCAAGCCATTTTTGTCACGTACACCTTAAATAAATTTCCGACAATGAAACGCCTCCCTTATCATGACATCTACAATTTTTCAGCATAACTCTAAATAAGCGTATTTTCTGTGAGAAGAGGAATATTAAACATTTTATAAAATAAAATAAAGATTGGCCGCTGTGCCTGGGATAATTATTTCATGATGATTTGACATTTACCAAAGGTTTTAAGTAAGTTATTGGATTAGTTATCTGAAATCTGAAAGAAGGCACTTAATTTTTCTATCTACGTGCCTTATCCAACATATCTTCACATTTTTTGATAGTCCTAGAAAAATTCCAGTTAAATTTTAAAAAATGGGCCAGCATCAGGAATCTATGTTGGCCTTGACACTTCTGAATTCAGAACACCTTCATGTGGACCAAGCTCTCCTCTCAACAGCGACACCCAGAAACCCCTCTCTGCTCATGATGCCATGACTGAGCACTAAGGGAAGAGTCCCTAAAACCAGTCTTTCTAGTTGTCCTTCCGTCTGCTGTCCACGAGAATTTTCAGAGCCTGAGGCACTGCACTATAAGATTAGGATGGGTGAAGCTTTGATTCTTCCATGTAAAGTGGGAGGGGCCACTGTGACCACAGGTGTGTTCTCAGGCAGCTTTAGGAAGGGCCAGTCTGGAAATGTTATCTATTACCTTACAACCATCCACGCGGCACACATGCTGAAAATCTCCCTCCAGGGAGCTTGGGTAGGATACCCCAGTTTAAAGACTGCTGGCTATCATAAAGTCCCATCCAGGCAGAGTAGAATCACTGAGGCCCTACTTTAGTTAAGTTTAGATAAAATAATGCAAAATTAGGATGTAGGCCACAGTATAAAGCAGAAATGGAGAACTATAAAAGCAAAGTAATAAGGAACTATTTATCCTAAAGGCAAAGAACAATATACAAAAATAAGCCGGTTGAGCGCAGTGGCTCATGCCTGTAATCTCTCAGCACTTTGGGAGGCCAAGGCGGGCAGATCACTTGAGGTGAGAGGTTTGAGACCAGCCTGGCCAACATGGTGAAACTCCGTCTCTGCTAAAAATACAAAAATTAGCCAGGCATGGTGGCTTGCGCCTCTAATCCCAGCTACTTGAGAGGCTGAGAGAGGAGAATCGCTTGAACCCCGAGGCAGAGGTTGCAGTGAGTTGAGATCACACCATTGCACTCCAATCTGGGAGATTCTGTCTCAAAAAAAAAAATTAAATAAAATAAGCCCACTACAAGTCAGCAAAATTAACATTTCCAATGATACCCAAAGGCCACTGAGAAAAATATCTCAATTAAAAAAAATAATTTAAAAAGTTTTGGTGCTCAAAGAAACAAGTTTTAAACATTTATAAGATTCAAATATGTAAATGATAGATAAACTGCCACTGTGTATAAAGATGCCTTATTTTTAAAATGCATTGTCAAACTTCCTATCAAGGTAAAGGCCAACGGATATGCCTCTAGGGAACCAGGTCTCAGCCTTCAGTCATATGAATTCAGACTCAACTATTAGCAGCAGGATCCAAAATAAGACAGGCCCATAAGGTTCAAACTAAGAATATCAGGATCTACTTGAAATATCTTAGAGTGAAGGCAAACTGTTGGATCAGCTCCGAAATACTCTATCACTTTGTAATGTAACGCAATAGTCCCTGGACAATACAGGTGCTGCCACAAATTACAAGCAGGCTGGAATGCTACTGGGTACAGATGAAATACGTCTGTCACTCATTTTAAAATACTATAGCCAGAGGGGGAAAAAGCTGGGTTTGAATACAGTAAACTACCTTGGCAAAATGATGATAATCCTAGAAGCTAACTGTTAATTGTACAAGTAATGGGTATTTCTACTTAGCCTTATATACTGACTTTCCCAGGAATATGAATACTGTGTAAAATGAAGGAAGACTGCTTTGTTTAGCTCAGAACTTTACAGGAATTGATCACCATTCTGAAATGTCACCTCACAGTGGCAACCCCACTTGTGGGGTATGAGATCATTCTGCAATTGCAGCAGCTACAGGCAGTGACTCTACATATAGCAAAAGCCATGCCCAAGTGTTTACACATTGAAATATATATTTATTATTTACTTTCCTTTCATTTCACCTTCACATTTCAGTTTAGGCAACAAATTTCAGTTTATATATACATATTTTAAAGGTTTATATATACATGTATTTAAATGAATCAAATACATATCGATTCATTTCTGGATAATGAGGGGCGTGCTACAAAGTATTAATTACAAAAAGGGGGTTTGGGGTCAGGCAGGTTTAAGAACTACCTCTGGTAGTTGGCCTGGCAACAATCACCTAGGCCCCAAGGATGTGTTAGGAAGATTACCCTTTCACATAAAATCTGCATAAGATATGCAAAGTTACTTTAATGAGACAATAGCTCCAGGCTATTTTCTGAGAGAAAGAAAGTTTGTAGGAAGGGGAAGGAAGGGACAGATACTGTTCCTACAGCAGTACAAGGAAGCAAGCCAGGGACAAAAACATGTTCCAAAGAAGAGGGTGCCCCAGCTCAGGACCTCATCCCTGTGGTAAGTCACACAAAGGGGCATTGGGTAAACGAACCAGGAAACCTGCTGATACTCAGTCTCCACAAAGGAGTCTGCACCCACGGCGAGCCTGAGTGGGCCACACTGAACCGGGCCCATTAGTGCGTGGACATGACCATTACCACCACAAATTCATAGTCATTCTGACTTCTACAGCAGTCTCAAGTATGGTTTATAAACAGCTTGTCTTGAGACAGATCCACTTTCAGATTTATTTCCGAAATTCGAGTTTGTGGCCGGGCGTGGTGGCTCACACCTGTAATCCCAGCACTCTGGGAGGCTGAGGCAGGCAGATCACTTAAGGTCAGGAGTTCGAGAACAGCCTGGCCAACATGGTGAAACCCCGTCTTTAATAAAAATACAAAAATTAGCCGGGCGTGGTGTCGCACACCGGTAATCCCAGCTACGCAGGAGGCTGTGTCACGAGAATCACTTTAACAGTGAGCAGTGAACAGAGATCGCACCACGGCACTCCAGACTGGGTGACAGAGTGAGATACTATCAGGGAAGGGGAAGGAGAAGGGGAAGGAAAGGAAAAAGGAAAGGCAAGGAAAAAGGAAAGGCAAGGAAAGGAAAGGAAAAGAAAAGAAACTCGAGTTTGTAAAACTACAAGGCAGTTTCCGACCCTGGGTACTGGGGAGGTCACCACTTCCCAGCAGCCAGGCGGCTTCTCTGGCCCCGCAATTTGACTTAATGGCAATCTTTCTATTTTTTTTCCCTTTTCCTTTTTGTTTAAGAGATGGTGTCTCACTGTGTTACCCAGACTGGGTTACGGTAGCTATTCACAGGTGTGATCACAGTGCATGGCAGCCTTGAACTCCTGGCCTCAAACAATCCTTCCACCTCAGCCTCCTAAGTAGCTGGGACTACAGGTGAGTCCCACTGCACCAGGCTGGCAATCTTTCTTAATTCCTAACACTGTTATTGTTAAACCACGGTAACTTTCATACAGATTTTTTTTTAAGGCAAAGCATTTAATAACATGAAAAGGGAAAAAATGGTAGTGGTATAGAACTATTTTAAAACAAATACTTAATAGAGAAGATCTGAAATAAAATTGAAGCATTGGAATTACAAAATTTAACAAATTTTTAAAACATACATTTTAACAGATGTCAACTAACTTATTAGCTATAACATAATACAGTAGGTGGATAAACAAAATCTGAACAATTCTTCCACCAGCTGAATCCCCCATTTTCTGCAACAAATTACCCATAGGTCAAGCTAGATACACCCCAGACGACCACTGGGTAGACAATGTGACTAAAGGTCATTGTGACTCTTGTCAGAAGAGTTCAACAACATAGTTAATGGGGGACTCCCTTCAGCTAACTGAAAATGAGGACAACTTGCCACAGTGGGGATGGAAAGTAACCCTGTCCTAAGAGTTACCTCCTGACAGGCCTTAGCCTGCTTTTGGAATGAAATACACTCATGATAATTCAAACACCCATCTGATTCAAGGCATCAGATCTGTTTCCCATGACAGGTTTCCTTGGCTCAGAAAACTTCCAGGCAGTGGTAACATGGGACGAGTTCTGTAGCAGGCATAAAGGATGACCTAGGATGACTTATGACATACAGAAACCATGCTCTACCTTGGTTTAGCTGAAAGGGCCTGAGGCTAATGGAAGTTACTCAGATGTTAAAGATGTCCACAGTTATCTGGCAACTTTCCACATAAAACAGGACTTCAGGGCCAGGCATGGTGGCAATGCCTGTAACCCCAGCACTTTGGGAGGCTGAGGCAGGTGGATCACCTGAGGTCAGGAATTCAAGACAAGCCTGGTCCAACATGGTGAAATGCTGTCTCTACTAAGAATACAAAAATTAGCCAGGTATGGTGGCAGGCACTTGTAATCCCAGCTACTCGGGAGGCTGAGGCACGAGAATCACTTGAACCCGGGAGGCGGAGGTTGCAGTGAGCCAAGATTGCACCACTGCACTCCAGCTTGGGCAACAGAGCAAGATTCCAGCTCAAAAAAGTAAATAAATAAAAAAATAAAAAATAAAAATAAAATAGGACTTTAGCAGATACTGAAAAGAGCTATATTGAAACTTCAAGGTACTGCCTGCAAGATACGTGAGGAAAAGATATAAAACAAATTCTATTTACTACTGACCTTTACCACAGGTAAGTCAAAGACTTCCCGAGCTTCTCCCACCTCTGGATTGTCCCCATCCTCTGAGATTATGTGTGAGGCTAGTGCATTGTAGGAAACTTCCTTCGCTTTTCCAGCCTTGAGAAGCTGAATAACCTAAAAAACAAGAAAACCCACACAAATTAAAATGGGCAATACTGTACTGCACTCTTGAATTACAGAAATAATTATTGGGCATAAAGCAATTTTTAATAAAAACACACCATATTCCCCACATAAAAATTAACAGCCTTTTACTCTGAATAATATGCCAATGAAACTTCTGGTGACAATCAGAAGCAGCAAATCTTGGTTCACTGACCAACTAATGGAGGCTATTGTGAGTCAAGTACTGGACATGGTCTGTCCTCAAGACAGATGGGCTGGACAAACCAGGAGACAGCACAATCACTGCTGCGGTGGGGCCACGCACATGGCGCTCCTGAGCTTCCAACTTAAAGGCTGGGGCATGTGGAGTTTCACCATAATTAGGGAAAAATTCTGCAAAAGGAGATATGTGAGCAGAACCCTCGTGAACGTCTGGGTGTCAGGCAAAAATCTATACATCGAGAAAGAGGAAGTAGTGTTGAAGGCACTGAACAGGTGAATACAGAGCAGACCATAAATGGGCTTTCTTACACACCACACAAAAAAGTCTGTGCTTCATTCTGGGGTATATGCAGGGCCACTGAAGGATTTCACACAGGAAAAGTAGCACAGATTTCCTACAAAGATGACTGTCCATGTGAAAAGAATGGATTGGGTGGGCTGGCTGGGTTTGGTTGGCTGGTGACTAAAGACAAGAGGCCCGTTAAGAAACAAGTGCAATAACCCAGGTGAAAGAGGCATCCACTAAAGGGATGTCATGAGGGGCAGAAAGGAGGAAGAAGTGAGAGAATCGGCAAGCCTTGGTGTCCGGAAGGGGTATAAGCACGAGAGCAATGTCCATACTGAAATGGTGGTAAGTACCACTCACTGAGGAACACATTAGAAGGCCGGCAGGTGGGGGACGCAAGGACATGTTTTAGTTTGGGCATGCCATTTTTGAGGGGCCATGTGTAATATCTGGCAAGAGGCATCCAGTTGCAGCTAGGAAAAGATGTGGATCTCCCTGACAGAAAGTTATCAGCATATTACACAGACAGGAGCCACAGCCATGAGCATGAAGGTGGTCGTGGTGCAGAGTGGCAGGGGACCTAGAGAACAGACACAGCAACTGATACTTCAGGGACAGGTAGGAAAGTGCAGTATCACAGGAGACGAGCATCAGCACAAGCCAAGGAAGTGAGGGTTAAGGAACAGCCGACGGTCAAGCGCTTCAGAAGAGGTGGGAGTGTCTAAGCTGACAGTGCACACCAACTGTCAAAGTGACATGGTGCCCACAAAGCTCAAGTGCCACAGGGGCCACACCCTCTTCCAGGTCCCCTCTCTGTAGCAGAGAACTTTCTTTTTTCACTTATTAAACTTTTGCTCCAACCTCGAAAAAAATAAATAAATAAAGTGACCCACAAGCTAGAAAACCTTTTCAGAATACTTTACTGACCACTAATAGATATGAACTAGAGAAGAGGCTCGATATTTAATAAGTGAAAAAACAACGGTCGCTGGCCATGGGCCACTTTAACCTTTCTTCCTTCCCTTGACCTCTAAGCATTTTCAGCTTCACTCATTCATTCGACTGGTCTTCAGAAAAGGCACCCCTCCTTTTCCTGTCCTCCAGTCTGTTTCTGATCCTACTGCCTTCTTCACGAGTCTCCCTGTCCATAGCTATGTTCCCTCCACCTGTAAACAGTGAAATTGCCCACATCCTTCCACGCGCTTGTGATGCAACACAGATCCCTCCCCAGCCCTCTCTTCCCCAGGCATCTTCTCTATTTCCTTCTCAGGACAAATTTCCTGAAGAGTCTAACCTTTCTGTTCTCAGTTTCCATTCACTCTTCAACTCCCTGCAATCCAGCCCCTTCCACCAACACTCTACCAAAAACACTTTACTCGATTTTCACGAACTTTGAGGATGCCAAAACCAATAGCTTCTCCTCAATCTCCACACTACTGAATATCTTAATAGATTTATCTCAAGTCACTCTGTTCCAGATATAGTGATCATCCTGATGTATCCCAAACACACGAATGCCTCATTCCTCAGCATAGCTCCACATGAAAATATTCCTTCGTGTTCTTCACTTCTGCTTATCTCAAAACCCAACTGAAATGACATTTCAGTGGCGTCTACTCTGCACCCCAGTGGAGAAATCTGCTACACCTTGTACTGTGATGTGTGCTCCCTTCCCCACCAATGAGGGGCGCTCAAGGGCAGGTACCATGTCCTCTTCACCTCTGTATTATACCTGGCACCTAATCCATGCCTGCCTCATACTAGATGGTCAACATGTGAACTTATAATTCCCAATCACAAGAGTCAGAGAATCAGATGTCCAGGCTCAAAACTTTTCAGAAAATATACTGTTTCAGATGAAAGCGGTTTGCCAAGGACATTTTTAAGCACTTAGATTTCATTCATAGTCGAGTAAATATGGTTCCAGTTCAACTTGTTCCAGGTTTTCAGTAACATTTGGTTCAACTCCCCTGTAAGAGCCAAAGTCCTAAAATGAAACATGAAGGCAAGGAAGGAGGCGGAAGAGAAAAATGGTGGATAGAAAAAAAAAAAGGAGGGGGTCGCGGAATCATCATCAATACTCGAAAAAGCTCATACTGTTACAGGCACTCATTTTGATCACTCCGTGTTCAGCAAGCATTTTACTCTTTAAATTCAAAGATATAAGTCTTTTTTTTTTTTTCTTTTTTGGGACGGAGTCTCGCTGTTGTTGCCCGGGCTGGAGTGCAATGGCGCAATCTCAGCTCACTGCAACCCCCACCTCCCGGGTTCCAGCAATTCTCCTGCCTCAGCCTCCTGAGTAGCTGAGACTACGGGCGCCCGCCACCATGCCTGGCTAATTTTTGTATTTTTAGTAGAGACGAGGGTTCACCATGTTGGCCAGGCCGGCCTCGAACTTCTGGCCTCAGGTGATCCACCCGCCTTGGCCTCCCAAAGTGCTGGGATTACAGGCGTAAGCCACCACCCCGGCCTTGAAGTCTCTTTACCCTAAAGTTACAGAGCAAAAAGGATCCAAAAAAGTTGTTACTAAGATACAAGGGCGAACCTCAAGAAGGCCAAGATCAATCAGCCTTCTACAATTCCTTCTACACCATCCAAGTTTATCTGCTAAATATGAGTCTCCGCCCTTCCAGGCCTAATCTGATCACTGGGCATCCCCATCCTCCAAGGTGGGAGCCACTGATGTCACATCCAAGGCAACATAATCGTACAGTTAAACTTTTGAGAAGGAAATATTTTGAAGATTAACCTGAAGAGGATGTTCAACTAAGATGCATTCCCACCACGGACTGATAACTGTGTGACATCAAACAGATGTATTATTATAGGAATAATAAGGAAAACCCACAATGTCCTTTGGCGTGAGCCCAAACTACACAAAATTAAA
>NW_012101299.1:1845687-1846568 GCF_000951045.1 Mandrillus leucophaeus
TGCAGCTCCAGCCCCGGAAAGCCCCGCGCTCAACAGGTTAATACTACACAGCGGCGATTCTAATGCTCATGCTTTTATTTACAGCTCGCCTCCCTTCTGCCAAGATTCACAAAACACGGCAGGGTGGCCTCGGCATCACCTGCCCGAGACACCTGCGCGACCGGAAGTTGGGAGAAGAAATAAGGCCACGATGACGAACGCAGCCTTTCACGTTTATTTCCAATCTCACAACAAACCGGAGACCAGAACTCTTGGGTGATTATCGGAATATTACTTAGTCCTAAAACTGTGGAGCATTGGTTTCTAAAGGAATCTGAGACAGGCCCGCAGTGTCTTCTCCACATGCCTTAAGTCTCTTCTGCAAAGCAGAAAACCATTTTTTAGTAAATGTTAGTGAAATTGGTTTTAAAAAAGAGAAAAGTCCGGGCGCGGTGGCTCACGCCTGTAATCCTAGCACTTTAGGAGGCCGAGGTGGGCGGATTGCCTGAGTTCAGGAGTTCAAGGCCAGCCTGGGCGACACGGTGAAACCCCGTCTCTACTAAAATACAAAAAATTAGCCGGGCGTGGTGGCGCGCGCCTGTAATCCCAGCTGCTCGGGAGGCTGAGGCAGGAGAATGGCTTGAACCCGGGAGGGTGCGGTTGCAGTGAGCCGAGATCGCGCCACTGCCCTCCAGCCTGGGCGACAGATCGAGACTCCGTCTTTTCAAAAATAAAGAAAAAGAAAAGGCTTTCAAAATTACTCTGTGGTACACTAATATGACAGATTGGATCACTTTCCAGGCTTTAAGTTGGCCTTTGTTTTATCCTTTTTTAGTGTATGATAAAATTTGTGTTGGTTCCTTGATCAGCATGCGGTGAACGCTGGCTCTTGTTAATCAGGT
>NW_012101299.1:1847610-1859257 GCF_000951045.1 Mandrillus leucophaeus
TCCTCCTGCCTCGGCCTCCCAAAGTGCTGGGATTATAGGCGTGAGCCATCGCGCCTGGCCCTCCTTTTGTTTTTCTTGGTTAAACACAAACTAAGCATGTGATTTTATGTTAAAAGACCTGAAGTGGACCTCAACCAGGTGTTTTATTTTGTAAATTAAGAAAGCAATTTTTAACGTTCAAAAGAACAAGCTTACCCTACTTAAGGTTCTGATGGTCAATAAGGCAAACTGGGATTAAGAAATCTGCTATGTAAGGCCAGCATGGTGGCTCACCCCTATAATCCCAGCACTTTGGGAGGCCAAGGCAGGCAGATCACTGGAGGTCAGGAGTTCAACACCAGTCTGGCCAACATGGTGAAAGCCTGTCTCTACTAAAAATACAAAAATTAGCTGGGCATGGTGGCATGCGCCTGTAATCCAGCTTCTTGGGAAGCTGAGGCAGGAGAATCACTTGAACCTGGGAAGCAGAGGTTGCAGAGAGCCGAGATCACACCACTGCACTCCAGCTTGGGCGGCAAAGTGAGACTCTAAATAAATAAATAAATCTGCTATTTAAAACCCCATCAACTAGTCAGAATTTGTAAAATACCACATGTGAACTGTGCAAGGCGGTCCACACAAGTGGATCTTATGGCAGCAGCATCAGGAAGGCCTGGAGGCAGTGTCACACAAAGAAAACATACCTCAGAGAGTCTCCAATACTACTGCTTGGCCAGTAATGAAAAATAAAAATGTTTACATTAGGTTAATTTCATGTGGCTAACGTATGTTCTGAGGCAGTCTAAAAAACTAGCATCCTGACATCATGAAGGGTAACCCATCTAGCAGAGGACGTAAAGATGGCAAGTCAATTTTTAAAAGACAAGTGGTAAACTCATAGAAATTATCTTCCCCAAAATGGCCATATGCAAAGTTATAGGAACAAAATATCGTGTTGACAGTGCTGTATCTTATTCACAGTTAAATAAAATTCTTATTACTGGTTTTGTGACACTTCAAGGATGAGCCATTTTAGTGTAATAACTATCAGTTTATTAACCAGAAGCTTTGCATTTGTTTAATTTGAAACATACATCACTTCCAGATATGACACTGAGCATTAATGTTTTTAGACTTTCCCCAAGTAAATTGAAAGAATGTTGCTTTTGTTGGTGATCGGCCTTTGGAGAATTAAACAGCCTGCTTACTGCCAATCCTAGTTCAGTAAATATGGTAATATGTTTCTCATTTTCTATTTTGCACAATTAGATAACCTAAGCCTAAGAAAAATAAAAAATTAGAAAAAAACAAAAGTAGAGTTGGGGATATTTAACTCAAATTGCACTTACTGGTGGACACTCGAGGCAGTTATTTAGATTATTTCCAACTGGCTTTTTTAAAAATGTATTTCTGTATTGTATACAGCAGTCTCAGTCTTCATCTCTCCAGTTCAGCTAGCCATACATCCCTTAAAATTAGATATTTTTAATGTTTAGTAAACCTTTAGTTTGGATTTATAGACAACATTTAACATGCTCATGAAAGGGTCAGAATACTCAAGTTTCTAGCACAAACAGGCCATAGTTCAATTGCAGGAGAAACTGCGAACTCAAAAGAGCACTGCTTCTCTGTAGGAAAGATTCCATCAGTGGACCTACAGGGCACAGTTGCCACCAGTGTCGTGTAGCTATTCAGTGTCAGAAAACTAGAAATCACAAGTTAAGAAAAAGTGTATATTACCCCAAATTCGATACCCAGAAGCAACCACTATTGAAATCCTTCTAGACATTGTCCCATATAAATATATTTCTTTCCCTAAAAAAAATTACACCCCATACTCTGCCACTTCAGAAAAATCAAGACTGCCTTTCCATGTCAATAATTACCTATATCGTTTAATGGATACATAATACTCCCTTGTTTGAATGTACAATATTTTATTTAATTCTGTATTGTTGCACATTTGTTGTTTTGAATTTAACAATTACAGTACTCCAATGAAGCAATCATCTTAAAATATGAATACATGTATAAAGTATTATAATGTTGCATCCTTTAAGGTTAGAAACGATGTCCCATACCTGTCTCCCATCACTCTGAGGACAGTGTGGTAGCAGGATCAGTGATTCTCAACCATGGGCAATTTAGCCCCTATGGCACATTTGACAATGTCTGGGGCCATTTTTGGTTGTCACAACTAGTGGGTAGGGGATAGGAAGCTGCTAAACATCATGCAACGCACAGGACCATCCTCCATGACAAAGGACCTGTGCAAAATGTCAATAGTGCCACTGTTGAGAAACCTGGATTAAGATCATGTTGTAACTACATTTCAGTGCAATAAGACTTTGAAAGTTTCGACCAGGCACAGTGACTCACGCCTGTAATCCCAACGCTTTGGGAGCCTGAGGCAGGTGGATCACTTGAGGTCAGGAGTTCGAGACCAGCCTGGCCAACATGGTGAAACCTCATCTCTTGCTAAAAATACAAAAACTAGTTGGGCATGGTGGTGCGTGCCTGTAATCCCAGTTACTCGGGAGATGGAGGCACGAGAATGGCTTGAACCAGTGAGGTGGAGGTTGCACTGAGTCAAGACTGCACCACTGCACTCCATCCTGGGTGACAGATCTAGACTCTGTCTCAAAAAAAAAAAAAAAAAAGTTTCTTGCACATAACGCCTTGGTGGCTTGCTTCGGACAGCTTTCTTCCAAATGGGACTTGGCTTCTGTCATCATGGGGCTTTGCCAGCTGTACAGATGAGGACAAAGCACATAGAGTATCCTGCTGCAGGTTCTATGCCTGAGCTAGCAAGAGTGGCACACATTCCTCCAGCCATTTCCACTGGCCAGACCTGGTCTCCTGATACCTCCGTAAGCTGCAAAGGAGACTGCTGGTTGATGTGGTCTTCTTACACGTCTAAGAAAAGAAAATGACATTGATGGTATCTTGCCAATTTTTGCCATTTTTGGTTTTCAAAAAAATTCTTATATAAATTAAGATTAGAGAGTGTAATATAACACAAAATTCTCAAAGATAATTTCAAAAAAATACCCTTTAGCTACTCAATAGATATTTGTTGAATTTGAGGTTACTGGCTTTATACATAGAGGATTAAGTGTATTATTTTTCCCTCCTGGCCAATGGCAAAACCCCATCTCTACTGAAAATACAAAAAAATTAGCCAGGCATGGTGGTGCACGCCTGGAATCCCAGCTACCCGGGAGACTGAGGCACAAGGATCGCTTGAACCCGAGAGGCAGAGGTTGCAGTGAGCTGAGATCACGCCAGCCTGGGCAACAGAGTGAGAGTCTGTCTCAAAAATAAACAACAACAAAAACAGCATTCTTTTTTAAAAAGCAAACACAAGGTAGTTCTCCGAGGTATGTGAGTGATGTGTTAGATATCTTCCATTTGTCCCATTCCCCATGTCAGATCTGTACTCCATCCTGCTCCACCTTTTTCTCCGCCCCTGGGTGCTGACCTGAGCAGATTATATAAGTAGGATCCCTTGCACATTGGCTTCTAGTTGAATTTGGTCAATGGGGAGTCCCAGCTGAAGGCTGGGAAGTGAGGGGAGGGAGGAAGGCGGTATTAGGGTGTTTATTTCCCAGGTTCCTCGTCAGCTTGCCTTGAGCTGGCAGAGGAGCCCGTTCTATACAACTCTCTCCTTCCAGGTCCTGGGAATCTTTCCTTCGTCTCATCACTTGGACCTACGGGTGGTGAGGGCTCACCTGCTTCTCCCCCCAGCTCCCTTCACTCTCCATGCATCCCGCCTACACCTTTGTAAGTAGTCCCTTGATAAACCTTCTCAGATGCTTGTAATTTGAGTGTGCTGCTCCCAGTGGTGACCCTGTTGTGATGGACAGGACAATCTTACAGGGACAATGAGAAATTCTTAAAATATTGTGTCTGCTCTCAAAAAACTGACAAATACTTGCATGCACAAACCTAACACTAGTGGGATTCTGTAGAAATGCAGCAGAGATTTAGAAAAGAGGTTCCCGTGTGCCAGAACAGCTGGGGGAAGACTCTTGGATGGAGTGGGCTGAGGGGAATAGTTCTTGAAGGGAGAGGAGAAACCACTGAGAAGAGGTCAGAACACTGATACTGCCAAATGGGTGCACATTTGGGATATTAAATAACTGATGATTTAAGGTAGAAATGGGGAATAATAAGAAATAATAGGCTGTGTCTAGCGTATGAAGATCTTGGGACCTCATCAGAGGAGGTTGTTGCATTTGACTTAGCATAGTTCCGGGGCTGTGACAACAGAAAAGGAAATTGCTTACCGGCTATTTAAAGTTAAGTACTTGGTGACAAGCTGGCTATGGGATTGACTGTTTACTCATGTTGTGGGTAAACAAAAAGACATACTGAATCTTAACTCAAATTTTAACCCCTGGTACCTGTGAGGGTGACCTTATTTGGAAATGGGGTCTTTGCCCACGTCATTAAGATGAGGTCCTACTGGATGAGGATAGGACCTAAATCCAGTCACTGGTGTTCATATAAGAAGAAGAAAATTTGAACACAGACACCCAGGAGAGTGCCAAGTGATGACCGCGTCAAGAGTTGGAATGATGTGTCTGGAAGCTGAGGAACACCAAGGTTGTGGCAGACACTAGAAGCTGGAAGAGGCCAGGACATCCCCTCCCCTAATGCCTTCAGAGGAAGCACGGCCTGGCCAGCACCTTGATCTTGGATTTCTGGCCTCCAGAACTGAGAGAATGAATGTCTATTGGTTAAGCTGCCAGTACATGGCACTTTGTTACAGTAGTCCTAGCAAACTAACATTCAGCGCATCTGAAGTATAGTCAAGAAGAAGCTAGAAATTAAGAAGTCGGACCATGTTTGGAATTGATTTAAGCCAAACAGTGTACTATGTGTGCCCTGCTAAAAATTATAATAATGAGAAACTGTTACAGCCTGAGAGTGACCCCAGGATTTGTAAGTGACTTTGAGTGCGCAAGAACTGCATGATAAGTCTATTAAGATAAACTTATTTAAGTTCCTTGCTTTCATTTCTTTACATGTTTTCTCTTTTTTCCTATTAATATCTACACATCCAGTGGACTTTTGATGCCCAGGTGGGTCTAGTGGTAAGCTTTCACTGCTAGGTTATGCTGTGGGAACTAACTCCCAAAGTTCAGTGGCCTAAACAAAACCCACTTCTAGAAACTCATGTGTTGGGCAGGCATGGCTTTGCTGCTCTTCTTTCTGGAACCTCTGCAGAAGGCATAGGCAGTTCTGGTGACCAAGGGGAAAGAAGAATGGCAGAACCATGCAATAGCTATAAAACTTCTCTTTGGAATTCACACACATTCCATTTGAAAGTCAATCTCGTTGCCGAACCTGATGTCAATGTGGAGGTGAATCTGTTCCTCCCACAGGGAGTCACTCCAGGTCATGGCAGAGTGGGCAGGGATATGTCATCCTCTTCCTGGGAATACAGCAAATAACTGAGGACAGCAGTGTGTTCTACCAATGTTCCCTGTCAGTCACAAACGTGAACGTATGTCCCTTCTGTACTCCACATGCGTGTCTTTTGAGAAGAAATTGCAAAAATTCCACTCAATGATAGCATCAGGCCCAAAGTGCAGGCGCTCATGGGGGCCTCTGCATCTACTCTCGATGTGTCTTCTCTCAGTCTAGTAACAGATGGACGCCCCTCTTCCCTGACACGCTGTGGAGCTGGGAAAGATCACTGTGTTGAGAACAGGGAGAATGAATGCAGGCCAACCCAGTCGCTGGTCCAGAGCGCGACGGGCATCCCTGTGGGTGGATGTAGGGAGGGTTCCCCACCTGAACTGTCACTACCAGTTAAACTTCAGTAAATTACATTGCAGCTACACACAACTTCCAAGTCGAAGACTCTGCGCTCACAGGCGCAAGAGTGAGGTTCGAGGAGTTGGCCTGTGAAGGTACTTGATCACTGCATGGTGAGAACCCATGGAGGAAAGCTTTCCTTTCTTTGCCCCATTTTTTGAGACATTTCGCCAGGTTCCTCAGAAAGGGCCCCATTGATCTTGCACTGAGTCCCATTGGGTGGTCAGTTTGGTCACACATCCCACCCTCCCT
The DNA here is from genome assembly GCF_000951045.1 of Mandrillus leucophaeus. NCBI lineage: Eukaryota > Metazoa > Chordata > Mammalia > Primates > Cercopithecidae > Mandrillus > Mandrillus leucophaeus. Next base: position 1,853,668 of record NW_012101299.1, read on the forward strand.
GTTTCACCCCCTGCACCCGCACCCCTGCTCCCTGGGGTCACTTTCCCAGTTAAACAATTTGCACACAAGCCCTTGCCCAGGCCCTGCTCTGAGAGGGGCAATTTGGAGAACCCAAGTCAGAACCAAAGCAAGTGACAAGGCAAAGCCCGCAGTGAACAGGGCAAGAACTATAATCCTACAGGATAGCAACCCATGGTGGGGAACCATACACAACAAGCAACTGCCGTGGAAAAGTGGTGGTGTGACTCTTGTTTCTTTTGTTTGTTTGGGTTTTGGTTGTGGCTAACGACAAGGTTCACAGTCCTCAGAGCATCTTAAGAGTTAGGATAATGCCATGGTTTCTGGTACGTAACAGTGGATTTTCACTATTCAGAACTGCTTAATTTGCCCGGCAAGTAATTCCCTCCAGTTTTCCAGAAAGTATTAATACGTTCACCAATTGCTGGTTCTTTAAAGTTAATGATTCTTCACACTGTGTTATCTACATTTGTCTGGGGCAGCTACATTACTCCCAGGAACTTTGCACACACAGCTGAGCACAAGCTTAAGTGGCATTATTAGGCGGCGTCTAGAAGCTGAACTTGTTCAGATTCTGTGAACCAGCAGGGAGACAGCCCAGCATGGAACTCATACCTGCATCTTCTCAGAAAGAGGTGTGTATACACAGAGGAGCTGCTGCTGTTACAAAACAGTTGATTTAGACCTAACCTTTGTAGGTCTAGCATAGAGATGGACAAGTCCTAGGACTAAAACAAAAGTACAAATCTAGGAAATAACAAAATATTTTGTAAGTCAGGAGTGGCCAGCCTATAGAGTGATTGAAGACTTCTGTTGTTTCATTTATTGCCTTTGAAGCATGTGAAAATAAAACTGTTGTCACGAATTGTGTTGGTCATTTGATTAAAAACACCCAGCAGCATTAACATGCCAACTGAGCACAGTTGTTTACAGTAATTAAAATCTGAATGAATTAAGGATTCACGTTTTGGAGAAGAAATTGTGCCCCATCCGCTTCTACTAGTGCTTTCTAACACCTCAATTAGATGGGCTACACTTAATTCCTGTGGGAGTTCATCGGTCCCAGGTGTAGGAAATACATTCTGAAGAAAGAGAGTCCTGAAATTTGGGAGATTCCCTACCAATTGGGCTACTTACTCACTTTCCTATCAGCAAGACCGAGTGTCTATTGAAGATATTCTCTGCTGGCAAATGCTTTACAGCACTGGCTTTTGGGAATCTATATTCGCTCACCCACTCCCACCCCGCGGAGTGCCCCATGTGCTTGTCAGTTGCATGGAGCCTGAGAACAATGTAAAAAAATATTCCTGGCAGGATATCTGCTTATTTTCAAGCTTAGAGAAATCATTTTTTCACACCTGTAATCCTAGCACTTTGGGAGGCCGAGGCAGGTGGATAGCTTGAGGTCAAAAGTTCGAGACCAGCCTGGCCAACATGGCGAAACCCTGTCTCTACTAAAAATACAAAAATTAGCCAGTTATGGTGGTGAGTGCCTGTAATCCCAGCTACTTGGGAGGCTGAGGCACAATAATCACTTAAACCCAAGAGGTGGAGGTGGCAGTGAACTGAGAGCATGCCACTGCACTTCTAGCCTGGGCAGCAGAGCGAGACTCCATCTTAATAAGAAAAAAAGAAAAAAGGAAAAGAAAAAGAAAAAGTATTTGTAATGGCACCAAGCAACACAACCTTATTCTTTATTTGGTTGTTGCTCTGAGACATTTCCCAGAGGTTAGGAATTTATATCCAAAAATAATGTTGACAGGCATGACAGTTTGGGGTTGAACAGAGAGTTGGGCTTGTTTGCAAAGTATCTCTTTAATTTTATCTCAGACATTTCACCATTCACCATCTAATTAATGAAGATCTAAGCCAAGATCTGGTTCTGTATCATACCACCCTGAAAAGATTTTAACAGCTTCTTCAACTCTAACTGCCTGATCTGTCGCTCCTGTTTAACTCTGTGTCCGTCTCCAAGATGGTGGGAGTCAATCTCACCTCTTTCAGAGACTACACTAAGGTTGAGAAGGTGAGGCCCAAGGAATTCAAGTGACTTTCTCATTGTCACAGTTACTGGCAGAGTTTGGGTTATACTCTCCTTTTTAGACTTATTCTAATTCATTCTTTAAAAACATTGAAAGGAAAGAGTTTAATTTCATATACAATAGAAATAGAAAAGAGGTAAACTCTCTAAAAGTAATAGTTATATATGGAGAAATCTAACTTTATTAAGGTTGAACAGAGTATACAGATTTATATTTTTTGTAGCTAATATATATTTCTCTTTTGGAATTGGTTGAAGTAGAAGAGACAATTTTATGTTTAATGTCTCGTGTCAGTTTTAATTTTCTGATTTAATTAGTTTCCTAATTAGAAGGGGTTAAATTAATTAACCTTATTATTTACTATATATTTAATGATTTCTCCTCTATGGGGAGTTACTTAATTTTCAATAATTGGAAAGCTTCTGACGAGAGGGAATATTGCCAAGTCTTACACTTATTGTTTTATGATCAGTGGCAGGAATAAGACAGATTAAGGGGAATTTTAGGTGAGATATCAGATACTTGCAAAGGTATTTCTCACTTGTTTTGAACCACGATGTATGTAAAAACTTGACTTGAGACTCCATAATTTCTGTCCAATTTGAACTCAATGGCTATGTCCTTTGTTTAAGGATAAAATACATCCTAGAATATAGACTTCTATAAGAAATAGCCCTGTCACATGATCTCTGTTATAGACAATAAAATAATCATGACGCATCAAATAATACTAAATTATAATGAAAAGGAGAGTTTCTGAAACTATCATCTGGTATACATGGCATAATAAAATATTTAGATTCTCCTCAGACTTGTCAGTGGACTAAACCGATGACGTTTTTTGGGAAGACATAATAGATTGATAAGCCTAACAGCTATATGGCTTGAGGAAATCAGTAAGTCATATTATTCCATGTTTATAAATATAAACAATTTGTGGATAAGTATGTTTTCATGTAGCAATGTGTTTTCAGAGAGCAAAAATGAGGCTGCATCCACAAAGTGGCTGATTTTGCCTTCTCTTCCCACTTTAGAAGGGCCTCTGCACGGAGATTTGAGCAGCCAGGCCTCTGCAGGCAGCCGCGGACAGAGACAGGACACTGTTGCCCATTTTTCCCTGTCTCTGCATCGCCCCTGATCCACAGCAGCACTACCTGGGACGGGCCCTGGTCCATCAAGAAGTTACGTGAGTAAAGCTTGGGTACTGGTATAGTTAAAAACACAAGCCCAGTGCTTGTAGACCAGTAAGGTGATCTGATGATAGGAAATCCACTGTAGTTGAACAAACCTGTACTGAGCACGTAGGTGCATTGCATGCAGGCTTTGTGTTGCAGTCAAGGCCCGTCCGTAGAATGACTGAGTTCCAGCCTGTAAGCAGTGTATCAAATGCCAACATAAGTTGTGTAGGGTAATGGAATTCGAAGTGTGGGATGCGACGGAGACAGGGATGTTTCGGGAGGTCGTTTTAGAGGAGGGGTCTTGAGAGACCTTCGAAGATCAACAGGAAGAGGAGGATGCCTGTTCCCTTTGGAAGGCAAGCCTGAGCAGAGGCCTGGGCTTGGGAATGAGCATGGTGGAGTGGCAGGACTAGCAGTCAGCTCCTGCCTGGAGGAAGATGTTGCGGGATGGAGTGCAGGAGACACGTACAAAGAAGCAGGTTGGACACCTTCAGGAAAAAGCTTTATATGAAGAAATGACTGTCCATATTTGTCATAGATTAGAATCCTACTATTTTAAATTCCTATCAAAAAATTTTACAGGCTCAAGTTGAGACAGTAAAAACTGGTATTCCATTTGATTCCATTTGGAAAATATCTGCCCCTATTCTGTTTGTTTTATTTTATTTTATTTTATTTTTTATTTTATTGAGACAAGGTCTCACTCTGTCGCTCAGGGTGGAGTGCAGTGCTGCAATCTCGACTCACTGCAATCTCTACTTCCTGGGTTCAAGCAGTTCTCCTGCCTTAGCCTCCCAAGTAGCTGAGAGTGTAGACGCGTGCCACCACGCCTGGCTAATTTTTGTATTTTTTGTAGAGACAGGGTTTCACCATGTTGGCCAGACTGGTCTCAAACTCCTGACCTCAAGTGATCTGCCAGCCTCAGCCTCCCAAAATGTTGGGATTACAGGCGTGAGCCACCGTACCTGGCCTGCCCCTATTCAGTGTATAATAGCAGGCAAAGTAGTGCTGCTAGTTCCACAATATCCAAAAAAGTACTAGCTAGACAATCCTGACTCACTGCTTTGGTTCTAAAACGTCCCAGAGTTTCCCACCACTTGTAGACTGAAGTTCAATCACCTTAGCCTGCCTTTCAGAGAACTCTCTAAGCTGTCGCTTTACATCATACACCCCTACTTTTGTACGCCATAGCCCGAGCACACCAGGCCCATGTCCTCCCACTCTCAGCATAATAGATTACAGTACTTGACTCTCCAAACACATCCAGAACTTTCCCACCGCAGCCATGGCTGTGTTCCATCACCAGCAACCCTCTGCACACATGCACCTGTGCAAGTCGCACCTGCTCTTCCTATGGCCAACCTTAGATGTCCCATTTCATGAAACATCTCTGATGCCTTGAGAAAGAATTTCTTTGGTCTCTTTGACTTGTGATTTACATACATATAAATAAATTATGTAACTGGCAGCTCTTTGGCTTCGATCAAGGATGACTAACTCAACAACATGTGACAGAGTTCATCCCACCCAACATAATGGCTGGTGTGGTGCTGCTATGAACCATTTTCAGGGCGAGGAGTACAAACAAGGCTGGAGGGAGCCTCAAATGTGAGAGCTTGCCTTCATCCCAATACTTATATTTACAGTATCAAAAAGACTGTATTCTAAAATACTTTGCCATGTCATCACCACCACCACCCCACTCCCAACCTGTCCAGTACTAAAACAAGTTTTTGATTTTAAGACAGGGTCTTGCTGTGTTGCCCAGGCTGAAAGTGCAGTGGCGCAATCACAGCTCACTGCAGCCTCGACTTCACAGGGCCCAAGCGACCTTCCCACCTCAGCCTCCCAAGTGGATGAGACCACAGGCACACATCACCGGCTACTTTTACAATTTTGTGTAGAAATGGGGTCTCAGGCTGGCTACGGTGGCTCATGCCTGTAATCCTAGCACACTGGGAGGCTGAGGCCGGCAGATCACTTGAGGTCAGGAGTTTGAGACCAGCCTGGCCAACATAGTGAAACTCTGTCTCTACTAAAAATACAAAAATTAGCCAGGCGTGGTGGCAGGTGCCTGTAATCCCGGCTACTCCAGGAGGCTGAGGCAGGAGAATCGCTTGAACCTGGGAAGCAAAGGTTACAGTGAGACAGGATGGTGCCGCTACACTCTAGTCTGGGTGACAGAGCAAGACTCCATCTCAAAACAAAACAAACAAATAAAAAAGGAAGTTGGGTCCACTGTTTTGCCCAGGCTGGTCTCGAACTCCTGAGCTCAAGCCATCCTCCCGCCTTGACCTCCCAAAGTGCTAGGATATCAGGCGTAAGCCACCGCACCTGGCCTAAAACAAGTTT
>NW_012101299.1:1859307-1860874 GCF_000951045.1 Mandrillus leucophaeus
GGCAGATCACTTGAGGTCAGGAGTTTGAGACCAGCCTGGCCAACATAGTGAAACTCTGTCTCTACTAAAAATACAAAAATTAGCCAGGCGTGGTGGCAGGTGCCTGTAATCCCGGCTACTCCAGGAGGCTGAGGCAGGAGAATCGCTTGAACCTGGGAAGCAAAGGTTACAGTGAGACAGGATGGTGCCGCTACACTCTAGTCTGGGTGACAGAGCAAGACTCCATCTCAAAACAAAACAAACAAATAAAAAAGGAAGTTGGGTCCACTGTTTTGCCCAGGCTGGTCTCGAACTCCTGAGCTCAAGCCATCCTCCCGCCTTGACCTCCCAAAGTGCTAGGATATCAGGCGTAAGCCACCGCACCTGGCCTAAAACAAGTTTTACTTTCCCTTAACTCATATTCCCTTCCATATTTAGTATGAGGCCTGATATCAAGGCCTGGATGATGAGTAAATATTTTAAGGAGTGGATGGATGCGTTTTGAATGAATTAACATCACTGCCAGGGATTTTTCACCTTTTAGGGCGTCTTTAAAGATAATCATCATAATACAGATTTAAAGCTTATTCTAATAAGGTTTCCTTGTTCTATTTCATTATACTTTACAGCTGGAGACACATGTTTGGGAAGGTTAGATCAGGGGTCAGCAAACATTTTTCTGTAAAGGCCCAGATAGAAACCATTTTAGGCATTGTGGTTTATACAATCTCTCTTGTGACTTCTCGACTCTGCTGTTGCACTGTGAAAGCAGCCACAGACGCTCTGTGTAAAAATGAGCAAGACTGTGTTCCAATAAAACTTTATGTACAAAACTGGGCAGCAGGCCAGAGTTAGCCTTTGGGCCTTGGTTTGCTGACCCTGTGTTGGGTTTTCCAAGGTCACACTCTAGTAAGTGGAAGAAACAAAGAAAGACTAAAACCCAACAGGTGTTCACTAACTAATGAGCCTCTTGACCCCCGTACAGCACTCTCCCTGCTTCACTGTGATAACTCTGTGGTCTCGGGAGGTCTGTCTGAATGCTTGACCATCAGGAAAACAAGGGAATTAGGGCTAATTAATTAGTCAAGACTTTGAAATCCACTGAGAAATGGGGCCTCATATTAAGTGCAAACTATCATCCTAAGTAATATATTTGTGGCACTTTCATTAAATTTTCTCTCAAATCTTGAAAAATAAGTATCTCCTAGCTGCCAAGATTTTCATCTTAGTATAATTATGAAGCCTCCCCAAATAATCATTTTCCAGTTTGCGATACTCAGTGGGGTACAATGCCAGCTGCGGAGACTGGATGGAGCTGTTTAATTTGAGACTTATTAGCACAGCACAGGTGAAAATGAAGAAAGTCTTAGTGAAATGTGCTCATCGTATGTTAAATATGAATGCTTATTGTTTAGTGAAGCTCACGGAATAAAAGAAGAGCGCCAATCTAAAAGGAGTTAATTCAGTGTCTCTAGCAAGATAAATATAGGAATTTTAGGGACTTTTTCACAGGTATTAATAGAAACCATTTTTTATTAGGAAGAAAACAGATATTTCAACATGTTATAATAATTTTGGGGGAGGAAGT
>NW_012101299.1:1865839-1868703 GCF_000951045.1 Mandrillus leucophaeus
GCCCAACCATATAGAAATTCTAACACTGTGCTACATTTCATTAATAGGGTTCACAAGTAATTCTCTCCTCGGTGGTAAATTGGTTCATTTTTTTTTCATTTAAAATCATACTACTTCTTAGAAAGACAAAGACCATAGTAAGAATATTATTAGTCGGCTGGGTGCGGTAGCTCACGTCTGTAATCCCAGCAGTTTGAGGGGCCGAGCGAGCAGATCACTTGAGGTCAGGAGTTCGAGACCAGCCTGGCCAACATGATGAAACCCCATCTCTACTAAAAATACAAAAATTAGCCGGGTGTGGTGGCAGGCACCTGTAATCCCAGCTACTCTGGAGGCTGAGGCAGGAGAATTGCTTGAACCCAGGAGGCGGAGGTTGCAGTGAGCTGAGATTGCGCCATTGCACTTCAGCCTGGGTGACAGAGCGAGACTCCATCTCAAAAAAAAAAAAAAAAAGGAATATTATTAGTCAAGAGTATAGAGGGGAAAGGATGAATCAAAAAGAAGCTCGCAGGAAAGAAGCATGCAGGCCAGGCCCGGTGGCTCATGCCTGTAATCCCAGCACTTTGGAAGGCCGAGGCGGGCAGATCACCTGAGATCGGGAGTTCAAGACCAGCCTGACCAACATGGAGAAACTCTGTCTCTACTAAAAATACAAAATTAGCCCAGCGTAGTGGCGCATGCCTGTAATCCCAGCTACTGGGGAGGCAGAAGTAGGAGAATCCCTTGAACCCGGGAGGCGGAGGTTGTGGTGGTGAGCCGAGATTGCACCATGGCACTCCAGCCTGGGCAACAAGAGTGAAACTCTGTCTTAAATAAATAAATAAGAAGCGTGCATTGATTGGGTAGGCTGGACTTTCTGCTGTTTCCACTGGCATATAAGAAGCCCTCATCGGGTGCCTGCTAGGAATACTGGTGTGTTGTCTTGCTCCTGTTACTCACGCTGGCGTAGAGGACAGCATCTGCACCATAGTTGTGGAGGGAAAGGAAAATAAAACGACGAAACAAAGATAAAAAACAGTTACTTTTACAACGCTTTGTCCAGGCAGCATTCCAGTGATTCAGTGAGGATTTAACAGAGTCTTGAATAATTTTGGTACCTAAGTGAGAGAATTTACTTAATCCGTTTACCTATATGAGGCAGCTATGTGAACTTTAGAAGAAGTATTTAAAAAATCAGGGGAATATGCAGATAGTGTTGAATTGAGTTGAACGTTCCATTCCTGCAAAAATGTTCAATGTATTGGATGTGTGTTGAAGGGGAGGAAAATTATCTCTCCTTCTGCCTTTCTAAGTTTTCAGCTGGGCTCCCGTAGCTAAAGACAGACTGACAAGAGGAAAGTATACACATTTTAAAAGTCTTACATGACACAGGGGCCTTCATAAGGAAATGACCCAAAGAAATGGTGAAATCTGAGCATTTTTATGCTAGATTTGATGAAGAGCAACAGAGGGGAGAAGTGAGAGGACAAAGGGTCTGAGCTGAGCACAGCGAGCTTGACAGTAAGAGCGCTCTTTTCCCCGGTGTCTAGCAGAAAAGAGGAGCTTTTCTCTCTTCCTGAGGAGCTAATGGCCTTCTTCAGGGGAGAAGAGGGAAGGTCAGGCTCCTTCCTGCTATTTCTCTAATGCCTGCAGCTTGAAATACTCACTATGCCCTATTTTGGGGTAGCGGGTCCTGAACACCATTGTAGAGAAACATCATAAAAACTGGAACTAGGGCGGGGCACAGAGGCTCATGCCCTCTGGGAAGCCGAGGTGGGTGGATCGCTTGAGGTGAGGAGCTCGAGACCAACCTGACCAACATGGTGAAACCATGTCTCTACTAAAAACACAAAAAAATTAGCCAGGCATGGAGGCGCACACCGTGGTCCCAGCTACTCGGGTGTCTGAGGCAAGAGAATCATTTGAACCCAGGAAGCGGAGGTTGCACTGAGCCAAGATCATGCCACTGCACAACAGCCTGGGTGACAGAGCGAGACTCTGTCTCAGAAAAAAAAAAAAGAAACGCTGGAATTTTATGTCTTATTTTAGGTTTTATAATTTATGTATCTCATTCCATTTATCCGTGACACACTCAGTAGAATCAGAGAAAGAAGTGTTACTTATTCTTTTTAGTGCTAGTATTTAAAAAAGATTCATCAGCGCTTAGCATGCTTGAGCCTCAGTACCCCAGTGCTTGCCAGATTGCTATCCTGTGATATTCTGGGCAGTCACTCTTAGACTCTATCATAAGAATAGTTACTTATATGCTCAGTCAGATAGTTTCAGGTATAAAATTATTAATCCCAGCCTTTTTAATGCTAAAGGAAGATTCCAAACGGCAAACGAAAACAGGAAACTTTGCAGGGACTTCAGCTGCTTGAAGCCAAGACGATCCTTTTTTCTCCCTTTCTCTACACTTGCTTCCCAGTTTTTTCCTTGGCTTTCTTTTTCTTTTCTTTTCTTTTTTTTTTTTTTGAGACAGAGTCTCGCTGTGTTGCCCAGGCTGGAGTGCAGTGGCATGATCTAGGCTCACTGCAACCTCCGCCTCCTGGGTTCAAGTGATAGTGATTCTCCTGCCTCAGCCTCCCTGAGTAGCTGGGATTACAGGTGCCTGCCACCACGCCCAGCTAATGTTTTGCATTTTTAGTAGAGACGGGGTTTCACCATGTTGGCCATGGCTGGTCTCAAACTCCTGACCTCAGGTGATCCACCCGCCTCGGCCTCCCAAAGTGCTGGGATTACAAGCATGAGCCACCGTGCCCGGCCTTGGCTTTCTGTTTTCGAATCCTCTCTTCTACCTTGCTTGACTCAATATTCTTCTTCCTTCTCATTTCCTTTGTGATAAGATGGGAGACATGCAGACATTTTAGCTGGTAAAGCAAAAC
>NW_012101299.1:1868753-1875962 GCF_000951045.1 Mandrillus leucophaeus
CTAAGTTTTCAGCTGGGCTCCTGTAGCTAAAGACAGACTGACAAGAGGAAAGTATACACATTTTAAAAGTCTTACATGACACAGGGGCCTTCATAAGGAAATGACCCAAAGAAATGGTGAAATCTGAGCATTTTTATGCTAGATTTGATGAAGAGCAACAGAGGGGAGAAGTGAGAGGACAAAGGGTCTGAGCTGAGCGCAGCGAGCTTGACAGTAAGAGCGCTCTTTTCCCCGGTGTCTAGCAGAAAAGAGGAGCTTTTCTCTCTTCCTGAGGAGCTAATGGCCTTCTTCAGGGGAGAAGAGGGAAGGTCAGGCTCCTTCCTGCTATTTCTCTAATGCCTGCAGCTTGAAATACTCACTATGCCCTATTTTGGGGTAGCGGGTCCTGAACACCATTGTAGAGAAACATCATAAAAACTGGAACTAGGGCGGGGCACAGAGGCTCATGCCCTCTGGGAAGCCGAGGTGGGTGGATCGCTTGAGGTGAGGAGCTCGAGACCAACCTGACCAACATGGTGAAACCATGTCTCTACTAAAAACACAAAAAAATTAGCCAGGCATGGAGGCGCACACCGTGGTCCCAGCTACTCGGGTGTCTGAGGCAAGAGAATCATTTGAACCCAGGAAGCGGAGGTTGCACTGAGCCAAGATCATGCCACTGCACAACAGCCTGGGTGACAGAGCGAGACTCTGTCTCAGAAAAAAAAAAAAGAAACGCTGGAATTTTATGTCTTATTTTAGGTTTTATAATTTATGTATCTCATTCCATTTATCCGTGACACACTCAGTAGAATCAGAGAAAGAAGTGTTACTTATTCTTTTTAGTGCTAGTATTTAAAAAAGATTCATCAGCGCTTAGCATGCTTGAGCCTCAGTACCCCAGTGCTTGCCAGATTGCTATCCTGTGATATTCTGGGCAGTCACTCTTAGACTCTATCATAAGAATAGTTACTTATATGCTCAGTCAGATAGTTTCAGGTATAAAATTATTAATCCCAGCCTTTTTAATGCTAAAGGAAGATTCCAAACGGCAAACGAAAACAGGAAACTTTGCAGGGACTTCAGCTGCTTGAAGCCAAGACGATCCTTTTTTCTCCCTTTCTCTACACTTGCTTCCCAGTTTTTTCCTTGGCTTTCTTTTTCTTTTCTTTTCTTTTTTTTTTTTTTGAGACAGAGTCTCGCTGTGTTGCCCAGGCTGGAGTGCAGTGGCATGATCTAGGCTCACTGCAACCTCCGCCTCCTGGGTTCAAGTGATAGTGATTCTCCTGCCTCAGCCTCCCTGAGTAGCTGGGATTACAGGTGCCTGCCACCACGCCCAGCTAATGTTTTGCATTTTTAGTAGAGACGGGGTTTCACCATGTTGGCCATGGCTGGTCTCAAACTCCTGACCTCAGGTGATCCACCCGCCTCGGCCTCCCAAAGTGCTGGGATTACAAGCATGAGCCACCGTGCCCGGCCTTGGCTTTCTGTTTTCGAATCCTCTCTTCTACCTTGCTTGACTCAATATTCTTCTTCCTTCTCATTTCCTTTGTGATAAGATGGGAGACATGCAGACATTTTAGCTGGTAAAGCAAAACGTGCTAAAGGAAGTTAAATTAGGAGAATTTGATGTGAATACATGACTGTTTTCACCCTGCATCTTGCAATAATAATTTGGCTGATAATAATTAAGCATTTTGTTAGGATATTCACTCTCACTGGCAAAAAAAAAAAAAAAAAAAAAAAATCATGCTTCTCTACACTGCCCCTCCTGTGCCTTGATGGGCCACTATTGCCACTATGAGCTTACATCAATTTCCCAGACCTGTTTTTCTTGAATTCCCTCCAATAATAATAATCTTAGGCTGCCTTGGAGCTCACTTGCCTATCTTTCTTCTTACAACTCTAGGGGGCTTCTTACTACTGTTAACCGGAAGGGGGTCCTGAATCAAACCCCAAGAGAGGGTTCTTGGATCTCATGCAAGAAAGAATTCAGGACGAGTCCATAAAGTGAAAGTGTATTTATTAAGAAAGTAAAGGAATGAAGAATGGCTACTCCATAGGCAGAGCAGCCCTGAGGGCTGCTGGTTGCCCATTTTTATGGTTATTTCTTGATGATAAGCTAAACAAGCGGTGAATTATTCATGGTTCCCCTTTTTAGACCATGTAGGGTAACTTCTCCACTATGTCATGGCATTTGTAAACCGTCATGGTGCTAACGGGAGTGTAGCAGTGAGGACGACCAGAGATCACTCTTGTGGCCATCTTGCATTGGGTGGGTTTTAGCCAGCTTCTTTATTGCAACTTGTTTTATCAGCAAGATCTTTATGACCTGTGTCTTGTGGCGACCTCCTATCTCATCCTGTGACTTAGAAGGTCTTAACCATCTGGGAATGCAGCCCAGTAGGTCTCAGCCTCATTTTACCCAGTCTCTATTCAAAATGGAGTTGCTCTGGTTCCAACACCTCTGACACTACTCCTATGCCCTGTAATTGAAGCCAGTAGAAAACTACAACCTATAACTAGTCCAGGTGGTTGCTCTGGGCAAAGGAAATACCGACTGTGTAACAGAAGAAAGTAGTTATAAAAACCAATTAGGGGCTGGGCGCGATGGCTCGCATCTGTAATCCCACCACTTCGGGAGGCAGAGGAGGGTGGATCACTTGAGGTCAGGTGTTTGAGACAAACCTGGCCAACATGGTGAAACCCTGATCTACTAAAAATACAAAAATTAGCCGGATGTAGCAGCACGTGCCTGTACTGCCAGCTACTCGGGAGGTTGAGCAGGAGAATTGTTTGAACCCGAGAGGTGAAGGTTGCAGTGAGCCGAGATCGCGCCACTGCACTCCAGCCTGGGCGACAGAGTGAAATCCTGTCTCAAAATGTAAATAAATTAATAAATTCCAATTATGACCACATGACTAGTTGCAGAAACAAAGGCTGTCATAGCTATGGGTGTTTCTTCTTTATTTCACTATGAATATATATATGTTGGTATAGCCAACATTTTCTTCCTTTCTCATCTTCCATCCTCCTATAATCTGACATGAGGTGTGTAAAGTAATGAACTTCATATCTCAGTGTCTGGCTTACAGGATGCCAAAGGGGAATGCAACTCAATTAGAAGTGGAAGCAGCAGCATCTAACTTTGAAGAAAGGGTCTTTCTACCCAGTTTTGGGGGAGAGAATCAGCATGTTTTTAGTTGTATGAAGGATAATTGCTTTATGATAGGTGGCAGAAGCATGGTTTTGCTACCATCTATATTTGGAAGTTAAGCATGGCTGAAAGTGATGGCTTTGTATGCCAAGTCAACAAAGGGAGGATGGTGCTGGAATTGTATTGTGTCCATTTAGCCAAGTAGGAGCTGCGTTTCCCAGAGTTCCCTTCTCTGCGTGGTTTAGGGTTAGCATGGGCCACAGAGACATTTGTTGAAGATTTGGAAGGCAGAAGTGGAGCAGCAGCCATTCTCTTTTCACGTTCTGGAGGCTGGCACGGAGACCCCAGGCGCTGCCCCGACATACGCATGTTGTTGCTTTTCTGTGGCTCCCGGGCCTGGGCTGAGCAGCAGCTGGGCCCACAGCTCTTCCTGCTCCTGTGGGATCCTCCTGAAGCTTTTCCACTTCCTGGGCCAGGTGAGTGTTTAAGTCCTGCAGCTTCACCATTGGACTGCCCCTTCCCCGAAGCAGGAGTACTGGAGGCAGTGAGAGCCTGATGAGGGTTCCAGCCCAGACCCTCTTGGCTTCCTCCGCTTCACTCTTATCTTCCCTTCCTGCTGCCCACCCTGAAGACTTCGGGTGCCAATCCCAGACAGACTCAACAGCCTCACTCAGATGGTTTAATCAGCTGCATAAGGCTCCGTTTCCAAAATACATTCTTGGTATATCGCCTCAGTGCCCTGCTTCTCTAATTGAGCTTGGATTCAGGGCCTGTGACACAAATTCACTCACATCGGCAACTTCCCTCCTGGCTTCCCTCCGGGTGCAATAGGGAAACTGCACTTCTAACTTTAGAGCTTTACATCTTCCCCCATCTGCCTGTATCCTCAGGAGCCTGTCACTCATTCCTTCTCCCTTACATACACCACACTTCTTAATAGAATCCCCCAAAAAGCTTTTAAATAAGCTACTGCTTTTAAACATCCCCACTTTATACATTCCAGACTTCCCCTCCACTCCAAATCTCCTTCGAATTTCTCTTTCTTCATAGTCATATTTCTCAAAAGCGTTGTTTGTATTTACTGTTTCCATTTTCTCACTCCCAACTCTTCAACCCATGCTAATCTGACTTCCATTGACCCACTAACACAGTTCTCAGGGGCACAGGGACCTCCATATTATTAAATCCGCAGACAACATCGGCCTTTGTCCTACTGGTCGCTCAGCAGCCAATGGTACTGTTGACCTTGCTGGTTTTTTTCAAACACTCTCCTTCTGTGGCTTCCTGGACAGGACCCTCTCCTGGCCATCTCTCTGGCCACACCTCCTCTGTGATCTTTGCAGATATTTCATTCCCTATGCAGCTCAGCAAAGGCTCAGTTCTTATTTTGTATTCTCTCCAAAACTGTCTACTATGCTGCAGTATCAGTTACTACCTGTTTGTATCCCCTTAAATTTCATATGTTGAAGTCTTTTTTTTTGAGACAGAATCTCTCTCTGTTGCCCAGGCTGGAGTGCAGTGGTACAATCTCGGCTCACTGCAACCTCCGCCTCCTGAGTTCAAGCGACTCTCCTGCCTCAGCCTCCTGAGTAGCTGGTAGTACAGGCATGCGCCACCATGCCTGGCTAGTTTTTTTTTATATTTTTAGTAGAGACGTGGTTTCACCATATTGGCCGAGCTGGTCTCGAACTCCTGACCTTGTGATCCACTGGCCTTGGCCTCCCAAGGTGCTGGGATTACAGGTGTGAGGCACCACGCCTGGCCCATATGTTGAAACCTTAACCACCCAAAGTGATGGTAGTAGAAGGTAGGGTCTTTGAGAGATGACTAAGTCATGAAGGTGGAGCCCTTCCGAGTGAAATTGTGCCCTTCTAACAGACACAAAAGCACTCTCTTGCCCTATTTCTCACATGAGGGTAGAATGAGAAGCTGGCCCTCTATGAATCAGGAAGCAGCCCTCACTGGCTGCCAAATCTGCTGGCACCTTGGTCTTGGACTTCCCAGCCTCTAGAACTGTGAGAAATAAATGTTTACTGTGTAAGCCACCCAGTCTATGGAATTTTTGTGATAGCAGAGCCCAGATGGAATAAGACACCACCCATACACACACAACCCTCAAAAGTACATGTCCAGCTCAAACATCTTTCTGAGCTGTAGTCCTATTCCACTTGATATTTAACATCTCCTCTTGCTCAAAAGCACTGTAAACTTAATATGCCCCAAACTGAACTTAATTTTTACGCTAAAGCTTGCTATTTTCTAGTATTTTTTGTATCTATGAAAGGAGCCCTCCATCCAGTTATGCAGGCCAGAAACTTAGACCTTGACGCCTCTACCTCTCCCACCCACCCTGGACTCTATACCATCTGTTCCTAATGATTTTGCCCTAAATATCTCTTGGGTGGTCTACAACCCATCTCTGTCTGTCCATGCGCTCATAGTCCAAACTCGTATCATCACTGTGAGCCTGGACTATGACAGTGACCTCCTTGCCGTTCCACCTGGCTAGGTGAGGTAAGCTCACTCTCACCTTCCAATACAGTTTCCACGCAGAGCCAGACCACATTTTTTTTTTTTTTTTTTTTTGAGACTGATTTTCGCTCTTGTCACCCAAGTTGGAGTGCAATGGCATAATCTCAGCTCACTGCAACCTCTGCCTCTCAGGTTCAGGCAATTCTCCTGCCTCAGCCTCCCGAGTAGCTGGGACTACAAACATGCACCACTATGCTCAGCTTATTTGTTTGTATTTTTTGTAGAGATGGGGTCTCAACCTCCTCGACAGGAGACTGGTCTCGACCTCCTGACCTCAGGTGATCTGCCTGCCTCGGCCTCCTAAAGTGCTGGGATTGCAGACATGAGCCGCTGTGCCTGGCCCACCAGACCATATTTTAAAAATACAGATCTGATCATGTTGCCCCTGCTTTAAACTGTTTCAGTGATGTCCTCTATTCTGTGGCCCAAAGGCTATGAGTGAACCGGTCCTTTTAGACTGTACCAGCCACATCTCCTACCCACTGTCTCTGTTATTTCTTTCACTCTAGTCATATTACACTCCTTGTCATTCCAAATACCTCCTGTGCTACTTCCCATGCCAGAACATGCTTTCTCACATCCCCAGATGCTCCTCCCTCCCCTTTTCACATGACTAGTTAATTCTAGTCGTCTTTCAGAATGGGCACGGTGGCTCACGCCTGTAATCCTGGCACTTTGGGAGGCTGAGGCGGGTGGATCCCCTGAGGTCAGGAGTCCGAGACTAGCCTGGCCAACATGGGGAAACCCCGTCTCTGCTAAGAATGCAAAAATTAGCCAGGTGTGCTGGCACACACCTGTAATATCAGCTACTTGGGAGGCTGAGGCAGGAGAATCACTTGAACCCAGGAGACGGAGCTTGCAGTGAGCTGAGATCGCACCACTGCACTCCAGCCTGGGTAACAGAGTGAGACTCCATCTCAAAAAAAAAAAAAAAAAAAAGAATTATGCAAAGCAGTTACTGAAGGAAACTTTTCTCAGTTTAGTTAAATCCCCTGAGCTCTCTCAGCTCCTCTGCTGCAGCACCTACCGCCCCTCTCATGTTTTAACAGAGACAGGATCCCTCTATGTTGCCCAGGCTGGTCTTGAACTCCTGGACTCAAAAGATCCCCCCATCTTGGCCTCTCAAAGTGCTGGGATTATAGGTGTGAGCCACCACGCCTGACCCATTCTCATTTAATGTATTTGTGTGATGATTTAATTAATGTGTGTTCGCCTAGCTAAATCTACATGCCATGAAAACAGAGAGGATGCCTTAATATTTTTGCAATAATGTATCCTCCAGCTCCTGCCTCAGAGTCTGGCACATGGTAGGTGCTTATATGTCAGTTCTATATCAATGAAGCACATGCTGGCTAACTTATTCCAAAAGGGGGTTTGAGAAATATCGGATATCTCACTAAATGGATGGGTTCCCAGAAACATCTGGGAACCAGCACAGCTCTTGATAAGGAGGTGTCAGGAACTAGTCAGTCAAATCCTCCAAGGGTTACAGTCCCACACCAACCATTTAGTAAGTGCAGGAATCAAAGTCAGGGGACAGA
>NW_012101299.1:1876562-1880897 GCF_000951045.1 Mandrillus leucophaeus
TTTTTGAGATGGAGTCTTGCTCTGTTGCCCAGGCTGGAGTACAGTGGTGCAATGTCAGCTCACTGTAAGCTCCGCCTCCCAAGTTCACGCCATTCTCCTGCCTCAGCCTCCCAAGTAGCTGGGGCTACAGGTGCCCGCAACCACACCTGGCTAACTCTTTGTATTTTTAGTAGAGACAGGGTTTCACCGTGTTAGCCAGGATGGTCTCAATCTCCTGACCTCATGATCCACCCACCTTGGTCTCCCAAAGTGCTGAGATTACAGGTGTGAGCCACCGCACCTGGCCCAGTGTCTGCCATCTTTAGAAACAACTGCAACCCCTTCTTCGTGCTTTTAGAGGATCTGTAAATGTCTGAGCCTTTGATCCCAGCTCTTTCCATGACTGCCTCTTTCTCATTCATTCATGCTTGAATGTCACCTTTTAGGCAGCTTCCTAAACATGTTATTTAATCATCACTTTTCCACCCACTTCATTTGGTAAACTAACGATTGAATGAGAAAGCACACCTGTGTCCTTCCTCTGGTCAGTGTCCTACTGTGTGTGTTTTTTGCCTACCAGATGCACCTCTTTTCTTATGTTGTCCAAGCATACTGTGTGTCATACAGTAAACCGCCTGCTTCATATTAGAGTTTGTTAGAAGTGCATTGAAACATTAATATTATGTAGGTTTGGGGTAAAAATTAGAAAATAAATGAATACTGGAGAAGCATCCAACTCTCTATGAGTTCATGAGGAGTTACTGTTAAATCACTTTGCCTGTGATCTTACTTTGGAATATATGAAATTGAACAAATTGCTGTTAAAGCAGTTGGAACTTAGATAGCTTGACTTGTACACATTTGTAGAGTTTTTCTCTTTTGCTGAACGCTAGACCTGTTTTATAAGTAGAGGTTTTGGTTTCAATACTCTGCAGATAACAAAACTTCCAGCCGTGCAAGTATCAAGCTGATCTGCAAGTGAAGTAAATGCCAGCCAGCACAAAACTCAGTACTCTAAATATAGAAACAAAGTTTAGCCTGGCATGGTGGCTCATGCCTGTAATCCCAGTACTTTGGGAAGCCAAGGCAAGAGGATCGCTTGAGGTCACAAGCTCAAGACCAGTCTGGGCAACATGGCAAGACCACATCTCTACAAAAACATTACAAAATTAGCCAGGCATGGCGGTGCATGCTTGTGGTCCTAGCCACTCAGGAGGTTGAGGCAGAAGGATCACTTTAGCCCAGGAGTTCAAGGTTACAGTGAGCTATGATCACACCACTGCCCTCCAGCCTGGGTGACAAAGCAAGACCCTGTCTTTTTTTATTATTATTATTCTTGATTTTTGTGGGTACAGACACACTGTCTTAAAAAAACCCCACAAAATCCAGATATTTGGAGATACAACATTTATCATGCCCAGCATCCAATAAAAATTACTAGGCCTGTGAAGAAGCAGAAAATGGTAACCCATAACCAGAAGGAAAATCAATCCTTTGAAACAGAAAAGTAAATCAGACAAATTATGAAATTCACAGATAAGCATTTAAAAATGTCTATTCAATGACTTTTTAAAAAATGTACATATAATGAAGAAAGAAATGGAAACTATTAAAAAATGATTTTTGGGGCGGGCGTGGTGGCTCATCCCTGTAATCCCAGCACTTTGGGAGGCTGAGGAGGGAGGATCACTTGAGGTCAGGAGTTCGAGACCAGCCTGGCCAACACAGTGAAACCCTGTCTCTACTAAAAAACCCAAAAAATTAGCTGGGCGTGATGGTGCATGCCTGTAATCACAGCTACTCAGGAGGCTGAGGCAGGAGAATGTTAAACCTGGGAGGCGGAGGTTGCAGTAAGCCAAGATTGCGTCCCTGCACTCCAGCCTGGGCAACAGAGCGAGTCTCTGTCTGAAAAAAAAAAAAATTATAATTTTTGGGCAACTGATTCGTACTTTATTGAGATTTCCTTAATTTAAAAAAATTTAATATTTAATTTTTGTGGGTACATAGTAAGTTTATATCTTTATGCAGTACATGGAATATTTTGATACAAGTGTACAATGCATAATAATCACATCAGATTAAGTGAAGTATCCATCCCCTCAAGCATTTATCCTTTCTTTGTGATACAAACAATCCAATAATACTCTTAGAGTTATTTTTAAATGGACAATAAATCATTGTTTCCTATAGTCACCCTGTTGTGCTATCAAATATTAGATCTTATTCCTATCTCTATTTCAGTACCCATTAACCATCCCTCGCCCCATCATTCTACTCTCTTTGTGAGTTCAATTGTTTTAATTTCTAGCTCCCCTAAATAGGTGAGAACATGCCAAGTTTGTCTTTCCGTGCCTGACTTATTTCACTTAACACAAGAGCCTCCAGTTCCATCAATAGTGTTGAAAATGGCAGGATCTCATTCTTTTTTATGACTGAATAGTACTTCACCATGTATATGTACCACATTTTCTTTATCCATTTGTTTGTTGATGGACATTTAGGTTGCTTCCAAATCTTGGCTATGGTGAATAATGCTGCAATAAACATGGGAGTGCAGGTATCTCTTCAGTCTACTGATTTCTTTTCTTTTGGATATATACCTAGCAGTGGCATTGCTGGATCATATGGTAGCTCTATAGTTTTCTGAGCAACTCCAAACTGTTCTCCATAGCAGCTGTACTAATTTACATTTCCACCAATAGTGTACAAGGGTTCCCCTTTCTCCATATTCTTGCCAGCATTCTTTATTGCCTGTCTTTGGGATAGAAGCCATTTTAACTGGGGTGAGATGATATCTCATTGTTTTGATTTGCATTTCTCTAATAATCAGTAATGTTGAGCACATTTTCATATACCTGCTTACCATTTGTATGTCTTCTTTTGAGAAATGTCTATTTAGATCTTTTGCCTATTTTTCAATGAGATTATTAGATTTTTTCCTATTGAGTTATTTGAGCTCCTTATATATTCTGGCTATTAATTCCTTGTCAGATGGATAGTTTGCAGATATTTTCTTCCATTCTGTGGATTGTCTCTCCATTTTGTTGATTGTTTCCTTTGTTGTGCAGAAGCTCTTAAAATTGATGTCATCCCATTTATCTATTTTTGCGTTGGTTGCCTGTGTTTATGGGGTATTACTCAAAAAATCTTTGCCAAGTCCAATATCCTGAAGAGTTTCTCCAATGTTTTCCTTTAGTAGTTTTTTAGTTTGAGGTCTAGATTTAAGTCTTTAATCCATTTTGACTTGATTTTTAAAAATATGATGAAAAATAAAGGTCTAGTTTTATTATTCTGCATATATTGAGTTTCTCAGCACTATTTATTGAAAAGACTGTCCTTTGCTCAGTGTATGTTCTTGGCACCTTTGTTGAAAATGAGTTCATTGTAGATGTATGGATTTGTTTCTGGGTTCTCTATTCTGTTCCATTGGTCTATGTGCCTGTTTTTATGCCAGCACCATACTGCTTTGGTTACCATAGCTTTGTAGTATAATTTGAATTCAGGTAATGTGATTCCTCCAGTTTTGTTCTTTTTACTCAGGATAGCTTTGGCTATTCTGGGTCTTTTTTGGCTCCATATAAATTTTAGGATTTTCTTTTCCATTTCTGTAAACAATGTCATTGATAATTTGATAAGGATTGCATTGAATCTGTAGATTGCTTTAGGTAGTATGGACATTTTAACAATACGAATTCTTCTAATCCATGAATATGGAATATCTTTCCATTTTTTTGTGTCCTCTTCAATTTCTTTCATCAACGTTTGATAGTTTTCATTGTAGAGATCTTTCACTTCATTGGTTAATTCCTAGGTATTTTATTTTATGTGTAGCTATTATAAATGGGATTACTTTCTTGATTTCTTTTTCAGATTGTTTGCTGTTGGCATATATAAATGCCACTGATTTTCATATGTTGATTTTGTATCCTGCAATTTTAATGAATTAGTTTATCAGTTCTTATACTTTTTTGGTAGTCTCTAGGTTTTTCCAAATATAAGATCATTTAGTCTGCAGACAAGAATAAGATGCCTTCTTCCTTTCCAATTTGGAAGCCCTTTGTTTCTTTCTCTTGTCTGATTGCTCTAGCCAGTAATTCCAGTACTACAATGAATAACCGTGGTAAAAGTAGGCATTCTTGTTGTGTTCCAGAACTTAGAGGACAGGCTTTTAGTTTTGACCCATTCAGTAGGATACTAGCTATGGGTCTGTTATTATATAGCTTTTATTGTGTAGAGTTTTTGTCATGAAGGGATGTTGAATGTTGTCAAATACTTTTTAGCATCAGTTGAAATGATCATATGATTTTTGTCCTCCATTCAGCTGATATGATATATCACCCTGATTGATTTGCATGT
>NW_012101299.1:1882877-1884489 GCF_000951045.1 Mandrillus leucophaeus
TGTTTTGTGGCCTAACATCTGGTCTGTCTTGAGAATGATTCATGTGCTAAGGAGAAGAATGTGTATTCTGGAGCCATTGGATGAAATGTTCTCTAAATATTTTGTAGGTCCCTGTGATCTGTAGTGCAGATTAAGTCTGATGTTTCTCTGTTGAGTTTCTGTCTGGGAGATCTGTCCAATGCTGAAAGGGGGGTGTTGAAGTCTCCAGCTATTTTTGTATTAGGGTCGCTCTCTCTCTTTAGCCCTAATAATATTTGCTTTATATATCTAGGTGCTCCAGTGTTGGGGTGCATATATTTACAATTGTTATATCCTCTTGCGAATTGATCCCTTTATCATTATATAATGACCTTCTTTGTCTCTTTTTATAGTTTTTCTCTTGAAATCTATTTTATGTGATATCAACATAACTACTCCTGCTCTCTTTTGATTTCCATTTGCATGGAATATCTAAAAAATGAAAAATTTTGAGCTGGAAAATACAATACCACTGGAGTAGCAACTGATTAGACAGTGCAAAAGAAAAGGTCGGTGGACTTTAAGACACAACAATGGAAATTATCCAAACAACAGTGGAAATTATCCAAACAGAAACATGGATTTAAACATAGCTGAGAAACAATGATCCTCAGAACCTTAGTTCCTGTCAGGCAAAATCAAGAAGCCTCACATACATGTAGTGAGAGAAAAATATTTGAAGAAATGATGGCTATTTTCCATATCTGATGTCTAATGTGAACCTACTAGAAGCCAAGCACACCCCAAGAAGAATAAGCCAAAGAAGATAACTCCAAGGCACATCGTCATCCAATTGTGCGAGCCACAAACTGGGAGGAAATATTTGTGATTCATGTATCTGACAGAGGACTTGTAGTGAGAAAATATGAAGGACTCCTAAACTCAACAATAAGAGGACAACAAACTGGAAGCTGTAAAAGTGGACAAAACATTAGAACACATATTTTACAGGAGGAGACATGTAAACACCTCAGTAAACACGTGGAAACTTATCCGACATCTTTATTCATTAGGGAAATGCAAATTGAAGTTATAAGATGCTAGAGCATGTCCAAAAAAATAGCTAATACTAAGATAACACCAAATGTGGCAAAGTGTGGATCAACTGGAACTCTCATGCATTGGTGGAGTCATTGGAAAATAGTATAACTACTTTGGAAAGGGATCTGAGAGTTTCTTATGAAGTTACATGTTTACCATATGACCCATCAATTCCATTTCTATGTATATTTTCCCAAAAGAAATAAAAACATATGCCCACAAAATCACTTGTACATGAATGTTCATGGTCTGTTTAGTCCTAATAGCTGCAAGATGAAAACAGCATGAAATGCACCAACAGAGGAATGATAAACATGTTGTGGTATATCCATACGATGGAAAGACTACAAACTGTATGACTTCACTTATGTGAAGTTTTGGAATAGGCAAAAAATGAATCTGTAGTTATAGGAATAAGATAAGCAATTGCCTGAGTTCAGGGGCAACTTTTGGGGGTGATAGAAATATTCTATATCACAATTGGTGTGGCTGTTAATGGATGATGGCACTTGTCTGAACTTATTAAACTAGACACTTAAAAGGGGTACATTTT
>NW_012101299.1:1886727-1889109 GCF_000951045.1 Mandrillus leucophaeus
TTGAACCATCCTTGCATCCCTGGGATGAATTCCACTTGGTCATGATGATCTTTTCTTTTTCTTTTCTTTTTCGAGACAGGGTCTCATTCTATCACCTGTATCAGTCTGTAGTGCAGTGGCACAGTCATGGATCACTGCAGCCTTGACCTCCCCAGGCTCAGGTGATCCTCCCACCTCAAGTAGCTGGGACCACAGGTGTGTGCCAGCACACCTGGCTAATTTTTTCTATTTTTGTAGAGACAGGGCTTTGCCATGTTGCCAAGGCTGGTCTTGAATTCCTGAGCTCAAGCAATCTGCCCACCTCTCCCTCCCAAAGTGCTGGTATTATAGGCATGAGCCACCATGCCCAGTGAATGATCTTTTTAAAGTGCTGTTGAATTTGGTTTGCGAACATTTTGTTGAGGTTTTTTTTCCATCAATGTTCAGCAGGGATATTGGCCTGTAGTTTTCTTTTTGTGATATGCCTTTGTCTCATTTTGGTATGAAGGTAGTACTGGTCTCGTAGAATGAGTTTGGAAGTATTCCCTTCTCTATTTTTCAGAATAGTTTGAGTAGGAATGGCATTAGTTCTTCTTTAAAAGTCTGGTAAAATTCATCAGTGAAGCCATCGTGCCCTAGGCTTTTCTTTGCTGGGAGACTTTTTATTATGGCTTTGATCTTGTTACTTGTTATTGGATGGTTCAGGTTTTGGATTTCTTCACAGTTCAATCTTGGTAGGTTCCGGGTGTCTAGGAACTTATCCACTTATTCCGGGTTTTCCAGTTTATTGGCATATAGTTGCTCATAGCAGTCTTTAATGAGGCTTTGAATAACAATCCTTTGCATTTCAGTAGTATCAGTTGCAATGCTTTCCTTTTCATCTTTGATTTTATTGATTTGGGTCTTCTCTCTTGTTTTTCTTAGTCGGACTATAGGTTTATTGATTTTATCTTTTTAAAAAAACAACTTTTGTTTTGTTGATCTTTTATATTGTTTTCTTCATTTTGATTTCATTTATTCCTGCTCTGATCTTAATTATTTCTTTTCTTCTTCTTTTTTTTTTTTTTTCTTCAGATGGAGTCTCGCTCTGTCGCGTAGGCTGGAGTGCAGTGGTGCAATTTCAGCTCACTGCAAGCTCCGCCTCCCAGGTTCATGCCATTCTCCTCCCTCAGCCTCCTAAGTAGCTGGGACTACAGGCATTTGCCACCATGCCCAGCTAATTTTTGGTATTTTTAGTAGAAACAGGATTCCACCATGTTAACCAGGATGGTCTCGATCTCCTGACCTCATGATCTGCCCACCTCGGCCCCCCAAAGGGCTAGGATTACAGGCGTGAGCCACCGCGCCCAGCCATTATTTTTTTTCTTCTACTATTTTTGGGTTTGGTTTGCTCTTGATTTCCTGGTTCTTTAAATTTCATCATTAGATTGCTTATCTGAAGTTTTTCTAATTTTTTGATATAGGTGCTTATAGCTATAAAGTTTTCTCTTAGTGCTGCTTTTACCATATCTCAAAGGTTTTGGTATGTTGTATTTCTATTATCATTTGTAACATGGTTTGGCTGTGTTCCCACCCAAACCTCATCTTGAATTGTAGTTCCCGTAATATCCACGTGTCATGGGAGGGACCCAGTGGGAGGTAATTTAATCATGGGGGCAGCTTCTGTCATGCTATTCTCAAGATAATAACTTCTCATGAGATCTGATGGTTTCTCCCATTTTGTTCTGCTCTCATTCTTCTCCTTCCTGCCACCATGTGAAGAAGGATGTACTTGCTTTCCCTTCCACCATGATTGTAAGTTTCCTGAAGCCTCCCTAGCCCTGCAGAATTGTGAGACAATTAAACTTCTTTCCTTTGTAAGTTACCCAGTCTCAGGTATGTCCTTATAGCAGTGTGAGAATGGACTAATACGATTTGTTTCAGGAAGTTTTTAAATATCCTTCTTAATTTCTTCATTGACCCATTGGTCATCCAGGAGCATATTATTTAATTTCCATAAGTTTGTATGGTTTCCAAAATTCCTCTTGTTATTGATTTCTAATTTTTTTCTGTTGTGGTCCAAGAGATACTTGATTTAATTTTTAAAAAATGTTTTAAGACTTGTTTTGTGGCCTAACATCTGGTCTGTCTTGAGAATGATTCATGTGCTAAGGAGAAGAATGTGTATTCTGGAGCCATTGGATGAAATGTTCTCTAAATATTTTGTAGGTCCCTGTGATCTGTAGTGCAGATTAAGTCTGATGTTTCTCTGTTGAGTTTCTGTCTGGGAGATCTGTCCAATGCTGAAAGGGGGGTGTTGAAGTCTCCAGCTATTTTTGTATTAGGGTCGCTCTCTCTCTTTAGCCCTAATAATATTTGCTTTATATATCTAGGTGCTCCAGTGTTGGGGTGCATATATTTACA
>NW_012101299.1:1890416-1907090 GCF_000951045.1 Mandrillus leucophaeus
TTTTTTTTTTTTTTTTTTTTTTTTGAGAAGGAATGTCACTTTTGTCGCCTAGGCTGGAGTGCAGTGACGCGATATCGGCTCACTGCAACCTCCGCCTCCTGGGTTCAAGTGATTCTCCCGCCTCAGCCTCCTGAGTAGCTGGGACTACCAGTGCCTGTCTCCATACCAGGCTAAGTTTTGTATTTTTAGTAGAGATAGGGTTTCATTGGCCAGGTTGGTCTGAAACTCCTGACCTCAGGTGATTTGTCCATCTCGCCCTCCTGAAGTGCTGGTATTACATGCGTGAACCACTGCGACTGGCCAATAAAGTTGATTTTTTTAAATGATAAAAGATTCAGTTTTTACTGTGAACAAGTTACCTCAAAAACATGGCTATTGTTTTTCTAATCTCCATATGCAGTTTCTACTAATAAATGTTTTTTATGTTTTAAGAAACAACAGATATGATTTGGATTTCTTCGGAAGAGATTGAGCAGAGGAGTAACATGCTATGATTTGTATTTGTTTAACAGATTTTATTTTTTAGAGCAGTTTTAGGTTCACAGCAAAATTGAGAGGGGTATGAAGGTATGAAGATATCACATATACCTCCTACCCCAACAAATTCATAGCCTCCCCCATTCTCAACATCCCCCAACAGAATGGTCCATTTGTTACAAGCAGTGAACCTACACTGACACATCATTATCACCTGAAGTTTATAGCTTTGATTAGCGTGCACTTCTGGTGTTGTACATTTGATGGGTTTGGACACGTGTATAATCACCTGTCTGGTTTGTATTTTCAAATGGTCTATTTTAATGATGAATAAATGTGATACGGTTTCTAGAAAACAAAAAAGAGGAAAAAAGAATGGATTTTTACACAGACACCTGAATGTTTGGCTTTTCTCGAACAACTGGGACATCTGGGACGTTGCTGTATAGTGCTCGTCTGGAGTTGAGCAGTTGTCACCCCTCTAGGTGGAGCCAACACTCTCTCCAGCTCACAACAGTCAACACTCACCTGCTTCCCTCTTTTATGTTACCTGATAATACCCTGTGACTATTACCTGCGATGATTTTAGGTATAGGGCGATAGTGGGTTTTTTTGTTTGTTTGTTTGTTTGTTTTTTTGAGACGAAGCTTCACTCTTGTCTCCCAGGCTGGAGTGCAATGGTGGGATCTCAGCTCACTGCAACCTCTGCCTCCCGGGTTCAAGTGATTCTCCTGCCTCAGCCTCCTGAGTAGCTGGGATTACAAGCACATGCTGCAATGCCTGGCTAATTTTTGTGATTTTAGTAGAGATGGGGTTTCACCATATTGGCCAGGCTGGTCATGAACTCCTGACCTCAAGTAATCCACCTGCCTCGGTCTCCCAAAGTACTCAGATTATAGGTGTGAGTCACCACGCCTGGCCCCGATTGTGTCTTAAACACCTTCCTAGAGTTCCCTAGGCCATGGGGCAGTTAGATGTTAGCCATGTTTCCAAGAGTGATAGGGAAGATGCAAAGGAAAAAGCATTGTGCAGCACACCTGTAATTCCAGCATTTTGGGAGGCCAAGGCAGGAAGATTGCTTGAGTCCAGGAGTTCAAGAACAGGCTGGGCAACATAGTGAGACCCTATCTCTACCAAAAATAAAAAATTAGCCAGGTGTGGTGGTGCACACCTGTAGTCCCAGCTACTTGGGAGGCTGAGGCAGGAGGATTGCTTGAGCCTAGGAGGTCAAGCCTGCAGGGAGTTGTGATCCTGCTGCTGCACTCCAGCCAGGGTGACAGAGCGAGACCTTGTCAATAAAAGAAAAAAAAAAAGTGCCAGATTCTAAGTGGATTTGGGCAGGAAAAGAGCATAATGCAATAGTTAACTATTCAGACTTACAGTAAAAAACCAGAAGGGAACAATTGCTAAGATAACTTCCTTACCTGACTCCCACCCTGCCACCCACCATTAAAGGTTAGACATGGCATAAGGGGCACAAAACCTGAATGATTGTTCTCAAGTTTCTGCTATACCACTGATGAGAGAAAAAAGAATTTTTAAAACAGCTTCATTTCTCAAGCACCTGCATTTGTAGATGAGATTGCTGCCTGCTACACTGCTATTTCTGAAATCACATTGATGTCAGCCACTAATTCCGCCTAAACATAGAGCTTAGGCTGGGTGGAAAAGTGAAATTCTACCTTTTCTGCCAGCTAATAGTCATCAGAGTATGTTTCAGTTTCCATAAATTTTTCCATAGATTGGGATTGTAACTTGGCTTTCCAATCTTCTCATTTGGTGCTATTTCTACTTGTTAATACTGAAGACTTGTATTATGTCTACGTGCAAAGACCAGAATTTTAAAATTATGCAACTGCCCAGTGGGTTCATCCGGTCCACTGCCTAGATAGAGCCGATTTATCAAGACAGGGGAATTGCAATCAAGAAAAAGTTTAATACACGTAGAGCTGGTTAAAATGAAGACTGGGGTTTTATTATTACTCAGATCAGCCTCCCTGAAAATTTAGACACTAGGGTTTTTCAAGGATAGTTTGGTGGGCAGGGGGCTGGGGTTAGGGGCAATGCTCACTGGTTGGGGTTCCAATCATAGAGGTGTGGAAAACGGCCGTTCTGTGCCAGCTGCTTCTGGGTGGGGTCCACAGAGGAGTCGCTGGTCCGGGTGGGACCATCTGGTCTTCAGAAATGCGAAAGCTTGAAAAGACATCTCAAAAGGCAAATCTTAGGTTCTACAGTAGTGACGTTATTTACAGGGATAGTTGGAGAAGTTACAGATCTAGTGACCTCTGGAACAATGGCTGGTAATTGGTTAATTATGTCCACATCTTAGCAGAATTCAGGCCCCTCTCCCACTGCTCACCTGGTGGCTTTTCATTGGTTTTACAAAGGTGGTTTATTTTTGGGAATGGCTATTAGCATGTAAACTGTAACTCAATTTCTCCCAAAGCTAGCTTGGCTCACGCTCAGGAATGACTAAGGGCAGTTTGGAGGTTAAAGGCAAGAAGGAGTTGGTTAGATCAGATCTTTTTCACTGTCATTATTTTCTCACTGTTATGAATTTTGCCAAGGTGGTTTCAATTTCTTAATTTCTTCTTTTTTTTTTTGAGATGGAGTCTTGCTCTGTTCCCCAGGATGGAGTGCAGTGGTGGGATCTCAGCTCACTGCAACCTCTGCCTCCTGGGTTCAAGTGATTCTTCTGTCTCGGCCTCCTGAGTAGCTGAGATTACAGGTGCACACCACCACCCCCAGCTAATTATTGTATTTTTAGTAGAGATGGGGTTTCACCATGTTGGCCAGGCCGGTCTCAAACTCCTGACCTCAGGTAATCTGCCCACCTCAGCCTCCCAAAGTGCTGGGATTACAGGCATGAGCCACCGCACCTAGCCTTCAATTTCTTGACTCTGATAATGTTTCTTAATCAATTGCTTGCTTGTTTTCAGGTGATGGCTTTGTAATCCATACTTTGGAACGTTTTTTGAAAATCAATGTTTTATTAAAGCTTAATAAGTTGTACAAGATGTACAATAAAAATCAGCAGTCAACCCGATCTGAAAGACAATCTATTAAAAAAAAGAAAAAAACTCCAGTAGTTATTTCCTTTGGCATTTACTTGTAAATACCAAAATTCATACAAGTGAGAAAATTATGACAATGAAAAAGATCTGATTTAACCAACTCCATCTTGCTTTTTTTTTTTTTTTTTTTTTTTTTGAGCCGGAGTCTCACTCTGTCGCCAGGCTGGAGTGCAGTGGCGTGGTCTTGACTGACTCATTGCAACCTCCGCGTCCCAGGTTCAAGCAATTCTCCTGCTCAGCTTCCCAAGTAGCTGGGATTACAGGCGCCTTCCACTACGCTCAGCTAATTTTTGTATTTTTAGTAAAGATGGGGTTTCACCACGTTGGCCATGTTGGCCAGATTGGTCTCAAACTCCTGACTTCAGGTTATCCACTTGCCTCAACCTCACAAAGTGCTGGGATTACAGGTGCTGGGCTATATATATATATACACACACACACACTTTTGAGTGTGAGTATATATATGTGTGTATGTATGTGCGTATATATATCTATACGCATATATATTTTTGGTATATATAGTGGTATGTGTGTATATATACTTATATACATGTATATATGTATCTATGTGTATGTGTGTGTATATGTGTGTATATGTATCTGTATACATATATATTTTGAGTGTACATATGAGTGTATGTGTGTGTATGTGTGTTTATAGGTATCTATATGCAGACACACACACTTATCCATACACACACATACATATATATTTGAGTGAGGGTCCCCCTCTGTCACCCAGGCTGCAGTGCAGTGGCACAATCACAGCTCACTGCTGCCTCATCCTCCTGGGCCCAAGTGTTCCCTACTACCTTAGCCTCCTGAGTAACTGGCACCACATGTGCATGACACCACACCCAGTTAATTTTTAAATTTTTTTGTAGAGACGTGGTCTCCCCATGTTGCCCAAGCTAGTCTTAAACTCCGTCAAACAATTCTCCCACTGTTACAGGAAAAGGGTCCCGATCCAGATCCCAAGAGAGGACTCTTGGATCTCCCACAGGAAAGAATTCAGTGCGAGTCTGTAGAATAAAGTGAAAGCAAGTTTATTAAGAAAGTAAAGGAATAAAAGAATGGCTACTCCATAGAAAGAGCAGCATCGAGGGCTGCTGGTTGCCCATTTTTATGGTTATTTCTTAATGATATGCTAAACAAGGGGTGGATTGCTTATGCCTGCCCGTTTTACACCATATAGGGTAACTTCCTGACATTGCCCTGGCATTTGTAAACTGTCACGGCGCTGGTGGGAGTGTAGCAGTGAGGATGACCAGAGGTCCCACTTGTCACCATCTTGGATTGGGTGGGTTTTAGCCAGCTTCTTTACTGCAACCTGTTTTATCAACAAGGTCTTTATGACCTCCTGTCTCATCCTGTGACTTAGAATGTCTTAACTGTCTGGGAATGCAGCCCAGTAGGTCTCAGCCTCATTTTACCCAGCTCCTATTCAAGTTGGAGTTGCTCTGATTCAAACGTTTCTGATACCACCTTGGCCTCTCAAAGTGCTGGGATTACAGGCATGAGCCACCACATTCAGCCTACTTGTATATTTTTAAATAGCATGCTTATGCTGTTGTTTCTCAATTTTTCACTTTTATTATTGACTCCTAACTATGGAAAATGAAGACAGATTATACCTCCCTCACTCCGCCCCCCCATTCACTTCTCAATATAGTTATATAATAAATATTCAGTGTTTTATTATTAGAGCTGTGTAAAGATTATTATTCATAGCTGGGTCACAAAATATACTGGGTTTATATTCCATTCCATTTCTCTCTCTATATATAAATATTTTGAGATGGAATTTTGCTCTTGTCACCCAGGCTGGAGTGCAATGGCGTGATCTTGGCTCACTGCAACCCCCGCCTCCCAGGTTCAAGTAATTCTCCTGCCTCAGCCTTCCGAGTAGCTGGGATTACAGGTGCCTGCCACTTTGCCCAGTTAATTTTTGTATATATTTGGTAGAAATGGGGTTTCACCATGTTGACCAGGCTGGTCTTGAACTCCTGAACTCAGGTGATCTGCCCGCCTCGGCCTTCCAAAGTGTTGGGATTAGAGATGTGAGCCACCGTGCCTGGCCTCCATTTCTTGTATAACATTATTTCCCCTGGATTTAATTTGCTTCCCTGACTTTGTCTTTTGTGCAGCTTTCCTGTGAATATATCCAGTGCTCTACCAGGGCCATCTTTTTTGATACCTCTCTCATAGAGCCTGGAGCTTTTGCTCCAATCTGAACTTGCTGCCTTCTAGGCCTGATATGCACCTGCCATTCTGGAATCTCCCTTCACCATCTTTCTTTTTCCTGAACTAACTTTCTCTCTCTCTCTCTCTCTCCCTCTCTCTCTCTCTCTCAGGCTGGAGTGCAGTGGTGTGATATAGCTCACTGCAGCCTTGAACTCCTGGGCTCAAGCCATTTTCTCACCTCAGCTTCCCAAATATCTGAAACTATGGGCACATGTCACCACACCCAGCTAATTTACAAAAATTTGTTTTGTAGAAATGGGGTCTCACTATGTTGACCAAGCTGGTCTTTAACTCTTGGCCTCAAATAATCCCCCTGCCTCAGCCTCTTAAAAGTGCTAGAATTACAGGTGTGAGCCAATGTGCCCGGCCTTACTTTTGTTTTCTAATTTTGTCCCTATTCCACTTTCTTGGAGAATTTTTTAAAACTTGTCTTCTACTGAATTTCTTTAAAATTTTATCATGGAAATTTCCAGACAGATTTAAAACTTGTCTTCTACTGAATTTCCTTTAAAATTTTATCGTGGAAATTTCCAGACATATACAAAAGTAGAGAAAATAACATAATTAAAATCTTTAGCACCAGGTACCTATTATCCTGCTTCAACAATGATCAACTCATGGCCAATGCCAGACTTGAAAGTTCTTCATCTGTAAATACTTCAGTATGTACCTGTAAAAGATAAAGACTGAAAACAACCCAGAATACCATTTTCATGTGTTTCCCTTTTTTTTTTTTGAGATGGAGTCTTACTCTGTCACCCAGGCTGGAGTGCAGTGGTGCGATCTCTGCTGGCTGCAGCCTCTGCCTCCCAGGTTCAAGCGATTCTCCCGCCCCAGCCTCCTGAGTAGCGGGGACTACAGGCATGCGCCACTAAGCCTGTCTAATTTTTGTATTTTTAGTAGAGATGGGGTTTCACCATGTTGGCCAGGCTGGTTTCGAACTCCTGACCTCAGGTGATCCTTCCACCTCGGGGATTACAGGTGTGAGCCAATGTACCCAGCTTTTTTCCTTTTGTAAAATGGCATTTTATTATTGTTTGTATGGATACAATGTTTTCTCTTATTTGTAAATATCAAAATGGAGTTTTCATTAACTTTTCTTTTTCCCGCATCATCTTTCTTGATCATCAATTGTATTTTCCTGTTTGTGCTCCTCTCTTAGGGGTTGGAGACTTTGTCCAGGTAGCTGATGATCCTTGGCTGCCGGCCCGTATTTCACCATGGAGCACTCAAATGCCTTTGGAGTCTCTGTGAGTGAGGCTCCTGAAAGCGAAGGCTCCTCTGACTCTCAGTGTCTTAAGGTGCTTCCTGCAAGCACAGATTTGGACAGATTCTTGCTGGGCTACAAAACTGAGGTACACAAGGAACAAGGAGGCCTTGCAGACACTTTGGTACTCTCCTGCCCGTTACCTCAGTTTCCAGGGTGTCCCCACCCCAATCAGGAGTCCTTCTGGGTCACATTCTTCAGGAAGTAAACTGGACAGGGAGTAGCTTGACTGTACAAGCTGTGTGTGGAGAGGAGGGGAAGGTTCTTAACATTATGCTGTATGTCCTAGTGCACTAAATTTTTTTTTTTTTTTTTGTTAGGATCTCACTTTGTTGTCCAGTCTGGATGGCAGTGGCAGGATCATGGCTCACTGCAGCCTCAACCTCCCAGGCTTGAGCAGTTCTTCCACTTCAGCCTCCCAAGTAGCTGGGACTACAGGTGCACACCACCACACCCAGCTAATTTATGTATTTTTTTGTTTTGAGACAGGGTCTGGCTCTGTTCCACAGGCTGGAGTGTAGTAGCACAATCTCAGCTCACTGCGTCCTCCACCTCCTGTGCTCAAGCAATTCTCTCATCTCAGCCTCTCGAGTTGCTGGAACTACAGGCATGCACAACCACACCCAGACTATGTATTTTTTGTAGAGATAGGGTTTTGCCATGTTGCCCAGGCTGTTCCTGAACTTCTGGGCTCAAGCAATCTGCCCACCTCAGCCTCCCAAAGTGCTGGGATTACAGGCGTGAGTCACCGCACCCGGCCACTAGTGCACTGATTAACACAAGACAGAGATATATACAAACAAAAGAATTAGCATGGAAACAATTACATTGTCATTAACTTCAGATAACATGGTTGTTTATGCAGAAGACTAAGAGGAATCTATGACCTACTAGAACCAGTAAGGAAATTTAGCAATTTCACTGGATAGAGGATCATAATAAATTAACTATGTTTTATACCAGCAATAAATAATTCAAAAATTGAATTTAAAAAGGGAAACTATTAAATACGTGAACACATACCTGTAGAAAGATCTCTAAACATATGCACTATACTCTGCTTACGTTGGAAAACAATACTGTAAAGATGTAAATTGTTCTCAAA
Organism: Mandrillus leucophaeus; assembly: GCF_000951045.1. Lineage (NCBI taxonomy): Eukaryota > Metazoa > Chordata > Mammalia > Primates > Cercopithecidae > Mandrillus > Mandrillus leucophaeus. The sequence goes on from NW_012101299.1 coordinate 1,898,584, forward strand.
CTAATCTTAAGATTCAATGCATTCCCAATACAAACTTCAGAAGAAGTTTTTTTTGGGGGGGGTGAGATGACAGTTGACCAGTTAACACTAAATTCACACCAAAAGCAATGGCAACAAAAGCCAAAATTGACAAATGGGATCTAATTAAACTAAAGAGCTTCTGCACAGCAAAAGACACTACCATCAGAATGAACAGGCAACCTACAGAATAGGAGAAAATTTTTGCAATCTACTCATCTGACAAAGGGTTAATATCCAGAACCTACAAAGAACTCAAACAAATTTACAAGAAAAAACAAACAACTCCATCAAAAAATGGGCAAAGGATACGAACAGACACTTCTCAAAAGAAGACATTTATGCAGCCAACAGACACATGAAAAAATGCTCATCACCACTGGTCATCAGAGAAATGCAAATCAAAACCACAATGAGATACCATCTCACACCAGTTAGAATGGCGATCATTAAAAAGTCAGGAAACAACAGTTGCTGGAGAGGATGTGGAGAAATAGGAACACTTTCACAATGTTGATGGGACTGTAAACTAGTTCAACCATTGTGGAAGACAGTGTGGCGATTCCTCAAGGATCTAGAACTAGAAATACCATTTGACCCAGCCATCCCATTACTGGGGATATAACCAAAGGATTATAAATCATGCTGCTATAAAGACACATGCACACGTATGTTTATTGTGGCACTATTCACAATAGCAAAGACTTGGAACCAACCCAAATGTCCATCAATGACAGACTGGATTAAGAAAATGTGGCACATATACACCATGAAATACTATGCAGTCATAAAAAAGGATGAGTTTATGTCCTTTGTAGGGGCATGGATACAGCTGGAAACCATCATTCTCAGCAAACTATCGCAAGAACAGAAAACCAAACACTGCATGTTCTCACTCATAGGTGGGAATTAAACAATGAGATTACCCGTACACAGGAAGGAGAACATCACACACTGGGGCCTATTGTGGGGAGGGGGGAGGGATAGCATTAGGAGGTATACCTAATGTAAATGACGAGTTAATGGGTGCAGCACACCAACATGGCACATGTATACATATGTAACAAACCTGCACATTGTGCACATGTACCCTAGAACTTAAAGTATAATAAAAAAGAAAAGAAAATGCAAAGGGTTAAAAATAGCCATGACAATCTTAAAGAAAAACAAGTTTGGAGGACTAATGCTCTTAGATAATGAGAAATATTATAAAGCTATAGTTACTAAGACAGTGTGGTATTGTCAAAAGGATAGATAACAACCAGTGGGACGGGAGAGAGATTCCAGAAACAACTCTCTATGCAGGTCACTTAACCTGTGATGAAGGAGACACTGCTGCCTGTTGGGTTACATGCTGTTCATGGTCTTTTCATAAGTGGTACTAGGTCAATTAAATATTCCTTTGGGAAAAATTAAATCTTGACCCTTATTTCTTACCATATACCAAAATTAATTCCAGGGGATTTCTAGACCTTAGCATTAAAAGGTAAAGTAATAAAGTGACTAGCAGATCAGAATCTATCTTCATGATATCAGAACAGGCAAAGATTTCTTAAACAAGTCACAAGAAACAGTAACTGTAGGCTGGGCATGGTGGCTCACGCCTGTAATCCTAGCACTTTGGGAGGCAGAGGCGAGTGGATCATGAGGTCAGGAGATTGAGACCATCCTGACCAATGTGGCGAAACCCCATCTCTACTAAGAATACAAAACTTACCTGGGCGTGGTGGCACATGCCTGTGATCCCAGCTACTTGGGAGGCTGAGGCAGGAGAGTCTCTTGAACCCAGGAGGTGGAGGTTGCAGTGAGCCGAGATCGCACCACTGCCGCCACCCTGGCGACAAAGCAAGACTCCATCTCAGAAAAAAAGAAAGAAACAGTAACTGTAAAGAAAAAGGTAGACAATTTGGAATACCTTAAAATGAGGAACTTGTACTTAGAAAAAGAGATTATTAAGAGAATGAAAAGACAAGCTACACAGCAGGATAATATATTTATAATACCTCTAACTAGTAGAGGACACTTTACCCCAGAATATACAAAGAACACTTAAAAAGAAAAAGACAGCAAATGGAAAAGGGCTTGAACAGGCACTTCACAAATAAAGATATTCAGATTTGAAATAAGCAAAGGAAAACATGCTCAATCTCATCAGGTATCAAGAAGATACAGTGAGAGATGCAATATGATTTCCTCCACCTGAATGACTGATATTTAAAAAAAATCATACTATCTAGCGTTTTTGAGGATGTGGAGGAACTGGAACTCTTGTGCCCTGCTGGAGTTGTTGTAAACAGCACGTCCCTGAAGCCCAGTGTAACTATACTCTGTGACCCAGCAATTCCACCCCAGCCAAGTGCCCAACAGAACTCTCTACACATGTCCACAAAAGGACTTATGCACAAATTTTCTTAAAGCATTCTTCTTAGTAGACACAAACTGGAAATAATTCAAATGTCCACAAGCCACAGAATGGATAAATAGCATTCATTTGTGCCACAGAATATTATATCATGATGAAAATGAACAAACAACTTCTATGTGGAGCAGCATCCATGAATCTCACTAACATAACATTAAACAAGGAAGCCAGACACAAAACTCATCTCTGCTGTTGGGTGTCAGGATCGTGATTACTTCTTGGGGTACAGTGACTGGGAGGGATCATTATGGTGGTTTCTGGAGTGACGGTAATGTGATATTTTCTGTTCTGGGTGGTGTTACGTGGAGGTATTCACTTATGATGTATGTTTTTCGGTATATATGTTGAATTTCATTTTTTAAATTTCATTAATAAAAATATGAGTGTTCATTATTCAAGGCTTTGCTGGTGACATTAAATTGTGTGACTCTCCAAGGATGTGGAACTGCTCTATTTTACTATCTAAATAAAGTAGGCAGGCTCCAGAACCTATTGTTTGATCTAACATAGCAGCCTTGACATCAGCCAAGGAACTCATGTTGGGGATTCTGAAGTGGAACAGTGTTCAGACAAACAGCCATGGCATGGATTTAGGGGCCCGCTGGGGCCTAATTTGAGGCAGATTCTGTACAAAACTCCACTTATCACCTGATTACCGATACAGCTCAATTCCGACTAGTGAACCACTGTTGGCTCCTGGGGTCCCCAGAAATCAATGTCAGCTCAGAAGCAGTATCCCAGAACCCTTCTAACTTTGTGGCTAGTTCCCCTTCCCTTATACAAAGTTACTCAACCAATATCCACAGTTTCCTTTGGAGGAAATTTAAGAGAAAGAGTCATAGTTCTCTGGCATTATTAAAACAGAGAGTCTCTTTAAGTTTACCTAACTGCCCCTTTATTTAAATACTTCTTGGTTGGGCAAATTCAATAATTTCTGGGAACTAAGCGATTGGTCATGACTCCTAGGATAGCTCATAACAGGTCTCTATTCATCAGAAATAAATGTTGGGGCTGTTATACAAATCAAGGAAGATCATATGGATGGGGTGATGTGGTCAGCTGTTACTGGTTCCCAGGAATCATAGTCCCTCCCTGTGGAATATGTCCCCACCCTATTGACCTCAGGTGTAGCCCCCTGACTTTCTTTGGCCAATGAAAAATGAGAGAAGTTGACACATGTCACTGCTGGGGAGGCCCCATAAGAGCCAGTGCAGGGGCTGCCATGCTGTCCTTCCCTGCCTGTGTGACTGTTGAAGTATGTGTGAAGATAGAGCCCCTGTTAGCCTGGATCCCTGAGTGACTACCTGGAGCAGCTCATGATGGAAATGGAATGTGTGTCAGAAGAGATTGTAAGCCACGATGATTTCAAGCTGTTGCTGCAATGTAATCTCACCACGAAATGCAAAACTGGAGATGCAAGCATGAAAAAAAAACAGGAAAAAAGCCAGCTCTCAATAGGTGAGGAAAACTAACTAGGGACGGATCCTGCCAGCATGCAAGAGTAGCAGTGAGAGAAATCTGACATAGCTGACTCCATCTTGCTCCTTACCTCACAAGCTAACTGCCTTTCCTCATTCCCACATGTAGGCTGAGCTAACTATGGGAGGAATTTAGTTTATAGTTTAAAGCAAGAATGATAACAGGCTGTATTAGTCCATTTTCATACTGCTATGAATACCCGAGACTGGGCAATTTATAAAGAAAAAGAGGCTTAATGGACTCACAGTTCCACATGGCTGGGGAGACCTCACAATCAGGGTGGAAGGTGGAGGAGGAGCAAAGGCACGTCTTGCATGGCGACAGACAAGAGAGTGTGTGCAGGAGAACTGCCCTTTTTAAAACCATAGGATCTCATGAGACTTATTCACTATCATGAGAACAGCATGGGAAAGACCCTCCCCATGATTCAATTACCTCCCACGACATGTGGGGATCATAGGAGATACAATTCAAGATGAGATTTGGGTGGGGACACAGCCAAACCATATTATAGTCGCTTCCCAAAACTAACCCCCGAGGAGATAAGGAGGCTATACATACAAATAGCAATGTTCTGTTGAAAATGTATAGGAGTGTATTAGAGCAGGTAGTTAGGCAGACAAGAGCAGGGCAGGAGAGGCCCCCACACCCAAGAATGTTAGGCGACCATTAGGTGATGGTCAGTTGGTTATTAAGCTGCCTCTCTTTAAAATGGTAAGTGGTAGCAGCTGGCACCAGGGAAAGACAGTCTCCAATAGATAGCAAACACCTGGAGCTGGTGGTCAGCGGCTTCCCAATATAATCTCCGGAGTTAGAGGAGCAGGCTGAAGCATGTGAACTGAGGCAAAATGGCAGAGCTTAACCAGCATATGACCTTCCTCTAGGAAAGCTCAACTGGTAAGGGAAGAATGCCTCAAGTGATCATGTGCACGACTTTCATAAACACACTGCACATGGAGCCCCTCCCAAGTGCTGGCAGGCCATGTGCATGCAGACAGCCCACCCGAAGGGAAGAATCATGGAAGAAGAGACACAAACCTCAGAACCACACCAGTGTATAAAACCCCAAATCAAAGGCTGAACAGGGCACTTGGATCTCCCAAGTCACCCACTTGGCCGTCTTCCAAGTGTACTTTACTTTCTTTCATTCCTGCCCTATAATTTTTTTAATAAACGTTCATTTCTGCTCTAAAACTTGCTTTGGTCCCTCCCTCTGCCTTAAACATACTTCTGCCTCTTGGCTGAATTCTTTCCTCCAAGGAGGCAAGGATTGAGTTTGCTGTAGACCTGTATGGATTTGCTGCTCGTAAGTTGCTTTGTGACCTGACCAAAGACAAATTTTGCAACTTCCTTGGACTCCTGCTGACACCCAGGTGTGTGTGGTCACCAGTCGTCTCCTGACCTCAACCTCCTACCTGTTCCCCCTTCCCCAATATAAAAAGAAGCTTGAGATTCCTGCCTTTTAAGACGATTCTTTAGGACATTCATCTGCCATCTTCTCAGCTTGCTCACTCTCCAACATAAAGTCCCTTTCCTTGCCCCCAGCACCTTGTCTCTTGACTTGCTGTCGTGCAGGGCATGGTATGAGCTTTGAACTCAACTACACAAGCAGTACTGGAGACACTGGCCTAAATAAAATACAGCATTTCTTCCCTACTCAAGCTTTCAAGATTCAAAGTCACTGGAAAGAGCATCTAATTTGTCAAACTTAGTGGTTTGAGGCAACAACTGCGATTTGTCTGTGTGTGTGTGTATCTTTTATACCTTTCTTTCTGTTTATACAGATATGTAAAACATAAAGATTTTGGCTCCCTTTTATTTACAAAAATATACAACTAGTTCCCCAGTTAATACAACGATGAGGTCCAGAATATTCCACCCAAAAATATGACTATAGGAGACCAGAATGTGCCACCCCAAAATATGCCTTTTATGCCTACAGATTATATGGAGCTGATCATTTTGAGTAGCAGCGGACCCAGGAAACACTGGAAAGCAGAATAGAAGTGATGCTTTTGTAAGAGATATCTGTGTCTGCAAAGGAAACTTCCAGTTGTAAGGGTGTCTTCCTCACTGCACTAGGAAGAGAAGGATGACTAAATCACTAGGGACTTTTTATTAATTGAAAAGGCACCACCTTAAATACGCAGAACAAACCTTTCCCTTGTTTAAGGTGCATTTCCTAGCCAGATTGCTTTAAGTGGGCTTCCCTCCCATCCACTGCCACCTTCTTTTTCTGTTTCAGAGAACAATGGTATTTAAATCTGAAGCCAATGCCACTTCTTCGAAATCTGTAGATGCTCCTTGACATATAATGAAGTTACCTCCCAGTAAACCCATCGTAAACTGAAAACATCATAAGTCCAAAATACATCTAATACACCTAACCTACCAACATCATAGCTCAGTCTCTCCTACCTTAAGCCTGCTCAGAACACTTGCATCAGTCTACAGCTGGGCAGACGCATCTAACACAAAGCCTATTTACACTAAAGTGTTGGATATATTTTATAATTTATTGAACACTGTACTGAAAGTAAAAAACAGAATGATTTCACAGCATCGACAGCATCATAATGTCAGGAAATTTTCTTTCTTTCTTTCTTTCTTTTTTTGAGATGGAGTCTCACTCTGTCCCCCAGGCTGGAGTGCAATGGCACGATCTCGGCTCACTGCAACCTCAGCCTCCCAGGTTCAACCTATTCTTCTGCCTCAGCCTCCTGAGTAGCTGGGATTACAGGCACCTGCCACTACACCCAGCTAATTTTTGTGTTTTTAGTAGAGACGGGGTTTCACCATGTTGGACAGGCTGCTCTCAAACTCTTGACCTCAGGTGATCCACCCGCCTCGGCCTTACAAAGTGCTGAGATTATAGGCATGAGCCACCACACCTGGCCAAGGTAAAAAAATTTTCAGTCAAACCATCATAAGTTGGGGACCATCAGTAGAGGTTTACTAATTTCTTTGGGTATCTCCCATGTGTATAGGAGGGATATATGTTATTAAAACTTCCATTTGTTTTTCTTTTGTGTTGTGTTATGTGGAACCTCAGCTAAGAACACATGAAGGGTGAAAGAGAAAATTGTTTTTTTCTTCCCGTATAATATCATGGCATGTCACCAAATCAATATGGATATATTTAAATTTAAAAATAATTATAGGCTGGGTGCAGTGGTTCACACCTGTAATCACAGCACTTTGAGAGGCCGAGATGGGTGGATCATTTGAGGTCAGGAGTTTGAGACCAGCCTGGCCAACATGGTGAAACCCCACCTCTACTAAAAATACAAAAATTAGCTGGGGATGGTGGCAGGTGCCTGTGGTCCCAGCTACTTGGGAGACTGAGGCACGAGAATCACTTGAACCCGGGAGGCGGAGGTTGCAGTGAGCTGAGATTGTGCCATTGCACTCCAGCCTGAATGAGAGAGCAAGACTCTGTCTCAAAAATAAACAAACAAACAAATAATAATTACAAATTCCACAACATGGCTTTGCCATAATTAATTGAACCAGAACCTGAATGCTCACCAATAGGGCTGATTAGTTTTTGCCACCACAAACACTGCAGTAAACATTTTGTTTTTGTACTGCCATAAGAACTGGTGCTTTTATTTCTATAAGACAGAATTCCTGTTATTCCTGTCTTCTTTCCTATTTCTCCCTTTTGGAGTGGAAATGTCTGTCCTAGGCCTGTCCCACCATGGAATTTTGGAAGCACATACACTGATTTTGTAGATTCACAGCTGGAGAGGAATTTTGCCTCGTTATGAATCCTACCTTGAGACTACCATGTTTTATTTAGGTGATGATTAGATGAGACTTTAGACTTTAAACCTTAAAGTTGATGCTGGAATGAGTTATGACTTTTGGGGCTATTGGGATGAAATGAATGTATTTTGCATGTGAGAACAACATGAATTTTGGGGTGCTAGGGGCAGAATGGTATGGTCTGAGTCTTTGTGTCTCCTCAAAATTTATACATAGCCATCCTAACCCCCAAGGTGATGGTAGTGGGGGGTAGTTAGATCCTGACAGTGGAGCTCATAGGAATGGGATTAATGTCCTTGGAAGAGATGCCCCAGAGAACTCTTCTGCCGTGTAATCACAGAGCAAGAAGGCATCAGCTATAAATAAGGAAACAGGTTCTCACCAGACACTGAATGTTCTGGCACCTTAATCTTGAACTTCACAGCGTTCAGAACTGTGAGAAATAAATTTCTATCTTTATAAGCCACTTAGTCTATGGTATGTTGCTATAGCAGCCCAAATGGACTAAGATACATACATACATATGCAAGTGTGTGTGAAAATGAGAGAAAGATAGTGTAGCAAAATGTTTTGAGTTATGATATTCACATTCTCATTTTATTATTTCAAAGTTTCGGAAGCTTGAAATTTTTTCTTTTTTTTGTTTCTGTTTTTTTGTTTTTGTTTTGTTTTGTTTTGTTTTGTTTTGTTTTTGAGATGGAGTTTCACTCTTGTTGCTCAGGCTGGAGTGCCATGGTGTGATCTCGGCTCACTGCAACCTCCACCTCCTGGGTTCAAGCGATTCTCCTGCCTCAGTTTCCCTAGTAGCTGGGATTACAGG